>NC_137272.1:37048128-37360628 GCF_053477335.1 Acartia tonsa
ATGCTAAAAAATACTTTTTCGAGGGTCATACTGTAGTAAAACTACTCTATAATTAAAAATTAACATCCACTTATATGCAACGGTATGTGAATGGTCTTTCTCAAGCACAAATCTTATCCACTCTATAAAACTCTTTGTACGTCTGTTTGTCCATCACGCTCGTGTGACAATAATATATAAGTTACAAAAGTTTGATTTTCTTGGCTGCAATTAAAGATATATGTTTATTTATTACTGCGAAGGAAGACGAAGAAAGTAATTTTAAAAAAATAGCATGTTACGTCATAAAAACGAGGGATTATCCATCTCTTTTTTGGTTTTTCCCCCACTCCTCCTCTCCTCACCCTTCATTTTTTTGACGTCATTGAGGGACTTTCTTAGTCTTCCTGCGAAGATTATTTTTATAGTGAATTTCATAGAATTCGCTTGCTATATAATTTTCATTCTTTTTTTATTTTATTTTTTATATGGTTTTACTCTCCCACTCCCAAGTCTAAAGGACACTATACAATTAAAAAAAAAGATTTATATTTGGACTACACTTAAAAGAAAATTATAGAGATTAAATTATAATGAATTGGAATTCTTTGAGCCAGGGGAGGGAGGGGACATTGGGCTGTTGTTTATTACACTAGTCCCAAAGTTTTATAATGACGTTTTATTATTTGATAACTAAACAACTTTGGGGACTTTATAAATTTTGATTTGTTGGTTGATTAAGTTTAGTTTGCAAACGTTTCAACCACTAATTGTAACCTACTGTAGGGGTAATTTTGTGTATTATCATTGAGGATGTACATCAATGTATCCGCCATTGTCTTATCCCTTTAGATCCCTGCATAAATAGGTAAAACACATTACTATTCACCACCCATTGTAATTTACTGTAGGGGTAATTTTGTGTATTATCATTGGGGATGTACATCAATGTTTCGGCCATTGTCTTATCCCTTTATATCCCTGCATAAATAGGCACAACACATTACTATTCAACGTTAAGACAAAGATATTATAATATGAGGTCTAAAAAGATATTAATCAATTACATTAAACCATTTCTTTATTTTAAGGAATTAAATCAATGGTAAAATTGAATTAAAAACAACTGAGTGTACTTTTAAAGTCTTTTAATCGTGTTCTTTTACATCCCTTTACATCCCCCACTTTTTCATAACAGTCATTTACCCAGAAATAGCCAGTGAAGCATTCGTACCTCCCCTCTTATCCAAAAAAGTGCAAGCTTTTTTTTACTAATGGGGGGAGGGGATGTTATGAATACTTCACCAGGGATTGGTGGTACGGGGTGAATTCCCTTAAAAGGGGAATATTTCTCCCACCATCCCAAACTTAATGTCCCGCAGGGTTAGAGGATTTTTTTCATTTTATATTAAAGTAAAATGATGTCTGTCCGTCTGTCTGTCCGTCTTTCTGTCCGTATGTCTGTCCGTCTGTCTGTCCGTCTGTCTGTCCGTCTGTCTGTCCGTCTGTCTGTCCATCTGTCTGTCCGTCTGTCTGTCTGTCTGTCCGTATGTCCCTGTCAGTTTTCGGTAACCACTGAACCGATCGGATTCTACTCTTCAGGGAATATACCTACTGGTCCTGTGGTGGTTTTAGGCTATTTTCTTGGGGGGTAGGACACCCCCAACCCCTCCAAAAACAAAAAATCCTCCCACCAATTTTTTCTTAATAATTTAAAATACTGGTGGAGTGGGGGCTCTCCAGGTAATAAAAGATGTAATTTTACCTCTTTGCGCAAAGCCTTTAGAGGCTAGGGGCGAAGCCGCTAGTGTTATATTAAAGTAGTTATGATGTTATGTTATGTAATGACTACTCATATTAAATGTCATATATAGCTAGTCGACTTATATAATTGTCAATTATGTTATTTTATAAACAACATAACCATGGACGTCCAAGTTTTATATTAAGGGGTCTAAAATGAGGGGTTTCAAAGGTTTGAGGCGGTTAACTTCATGTATTTTTTTATTTTTAGGGGGGGGAAATGATGGATGATAAGGTTTGAGGGGGTTAATCTAATGTTTTTTAAAATTTTGTGAGGGTTAAAATAAGGGATAACAAAGGTTTGAGGGGTTTATAATCTCATGATTTTTAAAAAAATGTTAGGGGGGTAAAATAATGGATGCTTAGTTTTGAGGGGGTAAACACTCCGTTACCTCCACCATAGGATGGTTAAACAATACATAACCAGAAATGGGGTAAAATGAGGTTTTTCAAATTTGAGATGGTTAATATTATTTATTTTTAATTTTGAGGGAGGTAAAATGAGGACGTCTATAGAATTAACCAGAAAAAGGTTTAATATAGAGAGGCATTGTAAAGGGATCTAGAGGGATAAGACAATGGCCGATAAATTGATGTACGTACATACCCAATGAATATTCACAAAATTACCATTGTACATTACATTTTGTTGTTGAAACGTTTGGACACTAAATGAACCAACCAATCAAAATTGACCACAGTCCCAAAAGTATTAAACCAACAAAGAAGAAAACTTTCATTATAAAACTTTGGGGACCAGTGTAATAAACATCCCATTGTCCCATCTCTCTCTCTCTTAGTATTGTGTGATTCACTTACTGTTAGGGGGATTTTACCGTGATATCTTTCAAAGGATGTTCGTGACCAGTTGGATGTTAAAAAGCCCCACGGAGCTAGCCAACAGCCCTAGTCGGAAATCAAGTGTAAAAACCTTACCATCCAAAAATCAAATTTTAAAGATTTGTGGCCTCGAGAGCATTTAAGCATTTCTCATTTTAAAAAATAGCTTAAAACTATATTATTACTTACATCACATATAAAACCACAACCAGCGTTTTACTTTTTATTGCATATAGACTACAAACATTCTTTGTTATTCAAAAATATTTTCCTTTCTTTTTAAATGATAGGTTGGGTGTAAAAGGGTTAGAAGAACTCAACATGGATTATATCCAGAAGATGGAAGGCCCTGCAAGGAAAGGGCCCCATACCCGGGGATTAAAACAAGTATTTAAAAAATTGAAAATATGGGGCGGGGGGGTTAGTCTCTTATAGGTAAGAGTTATAACACCAGACAATCTATTCATTATCTCAAAAAAAAACATTGTTTTAAATATTTATACTTTTTAAAGGTTTACAGCAACTTTTTCCTTTACATATGTGAAAAAATGAAAACCCCAACTTATCTTTAATTTGCTTGAGACTTCAGCTAATGCGTTTACAGTGTTATTACCTAAGAACAATTATAATATTAGAGGGTTTAAAATATTAACGTACCTAAATTCTATAGAAAAAAATAATTTTGTCTCTTTAGGTTTAATTTTGGTTGCTAAAGCATAGCCCCATATGAAATTGACAGAATAATTATTTATCGCATCGTATTATAGATAACTTTCCAAAGATATTAAATTGAAAAAAATTGGATAATAAAACAATCTTCCCCCAATCTTCTTGGTAAGTAGGAATAACTTTTCCAGTATGGCTTCGAAACTAATTAATATCAGCTCAATTAAAACCGGTTTTCAGCCATGTTGGAAAATCCTGTATAGCATCGTATTACAGAAATTTTCAATGAATTATGAAATAAAAATCATAAAATTAATATAAGTTTTTATTTGCCCGGGCCTTCGTCCTCTCAAGGCTAACAACACTGAATTGATTCTATAAGTTTTTATTTTAATATCCACAGAAAGCTGTCTGTAATACGATGCGATAAATAATTATTAGGTTGATATTATCTTCCTCCCATTCTTACACAATCACATTCTAGGTATCTCTATTATTTGAATTAGCTAGCACATATAAAACCAAATTGTTTTATAGCTATCATATTTATATATTACAGCTGAAAAAAGAAATATTTAAACAGCTAAAATTTCAAAATATGAAAAAGGGGTAATCGTATTACAGAAATTTTCAATGAATTATGAAATAAAAATCATAAAATTAATATAAGTTTTTATTTGCCCGGGCCTTCGTCCTCTCAAGGCTTACAACACTGAATTGATTCTATAAGTTTTTATTTTAATATCCACAGAAAGCTGTCTGTAATACGATGCGATAAATAATTATTAGGTTGATATTATCTTCCTCCCATTCTTACACAATCACATTCTAGGTATCTCTTGTCTCAACCATGACACTTTGGTTGAGCTTGACTTCCGAATTAGCGGGAAGTTCACGAGATCAGTTGGCGAACATACAAACCCCCAATACCAGGAACCATCAAGTTTCAACAGCAGGTTTGAATATATATTTATTGATGAAATTATTTCAAAGACCTGAAATTACAATATCAATTAGTTCATAATTCCAGTTATTTATAACCACGTAATCTTATTTGCTTTTTAAAATCATTTTTCTCTACGGTAAAAAATCTTTGGAAACTTTGGCTTTAAAGGAAAATTATTTGGTTTAATAAATCATTGTTAAATGCAACAATAAGGCACATAAAAATTACTAAAACATATATTAATCATAATTAAGTTTCATGCTTAGCTGGCTAAAGCCTTTTTAAAACTACATATAATCGTCCTATACACCATACTTCTTAATAAAAATAACAAATTCTACCTGAAGCTCTTATGGTTTCAAATCCCTGATATACTAGGGTCGTTCACACACAATGAGACCAATGATAGGCCCAATTTTGTTCTCCGAAATCTTCACACTCTCATATCTCATTCAAAAGTAAGGAACGTGCACATCATAATAAACAAAACAATCCATGCCGCGCCACATTATGAAGGGAAAGCCATAAAAAGACGACATTTGCGCTTAGTTTTTGGATTAATGATAAGGAATTGATTTTGCACTTGATAAACACAAAGCTTCCTCGAAAAGAGGTTAAGACATCTCTATTATTTGAATTAGCTAGCACATATAAAACCAAATTGTTTTATAGCTATCATATTTATATATTACAGCTGAAAAAAGAAATATTTAAACAGCTAAAATTTCAAAATATGAAAAAGGGGTAGTTTAACTTTTAAAAGTTTGACCCTCTTCCCCATTATCCTCTTTTATTTAACAATCTTTGTTTTAAGGTCCTTTTTTACTTAAATTTTTTCATCGGCAGTAATATTCTTATTTTTGAATCTATAAGAACAATATTGTTATTGGCTGTTTTCGGTGAACACATTATGACCAATTAAACTGGGCATATATAGTTGATTTTTCTAACTTTTATTTGGGACCTTACAGAGTATGGCTTACATAAGTTTGTCACATTTAAAGCTACAGTAAAAAAAACTTACTAGTTTATATCAGGGATCTGCAGGGATAAGACAATGGCCGACTAATTAATGTACATCCCCTATTTTTTACCCCATCTGTAGATTACAATTTGTGGTTGAAACGTATTGACACTCAATTTAATAAGCCAACTAATCAAAATTCATTTAAAGTCCCCAAAATTGTTAAGCCAACGAATAAGATAACGTTATCATAAAACTTTGGGGAGTTTGTCTCCTCTCTTATATTATAGACATGTAGGGGCACTGTTTACAAAGTAGTAAGAAGTAGAGAAATAACCTAAAACCTTCTTTATGCTTAAAACTAAACAAATACAATAGCCTAAAATTTACCCCCCCCCCCAAACAATTAAAAAAATTAAAAATCCCTAACAAAAATAATTTTTACTCCTAATTATTTAATAGTATTTCATTATTAGGAAGGTACCTTTTTACATATTCAAATTCCCCACCCCCAAAAAAAATACTTACCCCGGGGGTAATTTACCCCTGCCAACAGATTTTAAGGACAAACTTAGTAAACGTATTATACAATTCAATTACAGAGTACATGTGAATTATTGTTTGAAGGATAAGAGGTATGGATCTCGAAAAGGACAATGAAAAAAATTAATTCTCCTTTTTGTTGTCTTAAAAGTCTGTCTTGATAGCTTTTGAGGTGCAGAAAAATTTGCGAAAATTTTTGCCAAACTTACGCTTGAAGCTGTTAATATTCAAGAAATGCAATGTTATCTAGAAATTTAAAGTTTTTAATGTATTTGATTTTTAAAAGCGAAGCTTTGCTATAATTAGGGTCGGTTCGTCCGTCCGTCCGTCACGGATAGCTTTTTTCGTTAATTTAGACATGTTAGAATTGTCCTATCGATTTCAAATTTTGCATGGTGATTCCTTTAGTAGTTAGGTACGATTTAGAAAGCGTAGCAACTTTATAATCATTACCAAAATGTCCGTACGTCCATTTTAAACATGTTGATTTTTTACTTTTTTAAATAGCTTTTTTTCGTTAATTTAGGCATGTTAGAATTGTCCTATCGATTTCAAATTTCGCATGGTGATTCCTGTAATAGTCAGGTACGAGTTAGAAAGCGTAGCAACTCATTACCAGAATGTCCGTACGTCCATTTTAAACATGTTGATTTTTTTTACATTTTTAACAACAATTTTGTATGTGACCTAATTATCCGATTGGTCTGATTTTTGGTATACTGATTCCTGGGACAACAAAGTACAATATCATAAGCGAAGCAACTCTATAATCAAGTCCTAAAAATGTAAGTTTGTCCATAATCATTATCCTGTATCAAGCAGTTTTTCAACAAATTTACTTACAATTTTGCTTTGACTCTTATACATTCGCATTCTGATTATTCAGTTCTGACATACAAGTGTTTATGTCCGTTTGTCCTACCGTTTCAGAGCTTCGCTTTTATGAATGTTGTCATCCTTGTTTTTTCATGAATCCCTATTTCTCAGAAATTTTAAGAAATAAGGCAATGGACGATATATTGATGAAAAATAAAATTATTCGTTGAAAAGTTTGGACACTTCTTGTTTGTAACCAACCAATCAAAATTCATTATAAGTACCCAAAGTTTTTGAACCAACAAATAAGAAAATGTTGATAAAAATCTTTGGGTACCAGAGTATTTTAGAGTCCATTATCACCTTCCTCCAGGCTACTTCTCTTAATAGATTATTAGATATGTAGATACAATTTTAAAAATATGGAAAATGTTACAGAATTTTCAGTTACGATAATTTAACTTTTATTTTAACTTGTATTTAACAAGTTTGAAGTATTTGCTTACTACGTACTAAAACCACTATTAAAACAAGGATGAGTGCATTAATAAATGCGATGCTCTAAAATAAGAAGGAAGGACAAAAAACAATAACTCTTGTAGAGTGTTGGAATTTAATAAGCATAACATTAATATCTTCATATTTTTTGCGAAATGTACAGACATACTTTTCTTTTTATGATTTGATTATAAAGATGCCTCTCTTATAATATTGTCCTAGGAATCATTATTAAAAAATCAGATTAATAGTATATCATATAAAAAGATGTTATCAAAAAAGTTAAAAACCAGCTTGTTTTAAATTGATGTACGGACTTTATGAAAACGTTTACAAGGTTGCTACGCTTCTTAAAGAGTACCTAACTGATATAGGAAACATCATGCAAAGTTTGAAATATTTAGGACGATTCTTAACAAGTCTAGAATAACAAAAAGAGCTAATAGACGGACAGGCAGGCCGACCGACCCTAATTATAGAAGTGCCTCTTTAAAAATTGACTTCGATCCTGTATGTATGTTTTTAGTAGCGAAGCTACTCTATAATTTGAAATGTCCGTCTGTCCGTCTGTCTTAGTTTGGGGGAAACGTGATTTTCTCGGCTCCTATAAAAGATAAAAGTCTGAAATTTTTTGACAACATTCTAATTTTTAAGGAGCCCAATTAACTATAAAACATCAATGGCGGTCGGACCGCTTTTTAGCAGGTTTTAGGCTATTTTAGTATTTTTCACATTTTTCACCGTATCTCTGGTGTTTATGGTCCAATTTCCAAAATTTTTTAGTTTTAGATATCTGTTTCGGAACGCATGCCTTGCCGTTCTCGAAATCTTAATCTCAAGCCCTCCGAATGACCAACATGTGAATGTTTACGAATGTGTATTTATTACCATGAAAACAGTGAATCTAAAACAAAAATATAAAAATTAATTACATAATATTAATGGTTTATTATTTTTGTAAATCGAGGTTGCGTGATTTCAATTTAATTAAAATATAAAATTTCTAAAAAACTTTAAATTGGCACGAAACATATTAAATAGCATCAGAAATTGATAATTTTAGATTCAAATGATCAATAAAATTAAGGAAGATATTCGTATGTCAAAAGTTAGCAGTTAAATGGTCTATTTGTTGAAAAATTAATGTTTTAAATTTCTTCGTAAAAATATACCATACTACACTTATTATTAAGAATTAAAGATAAATTCTTACCACATTATGATGTCAAACTAAGCAGGAAGGCTTATTTGAGATCTTCCACGGATTAGAGCGCATGTATATTCAACCAATACATTATTTTTATTCACGTAGCTCTTCACATGGGAATCATCAAGGAAAAAATGTGCGCCTCTTTGTTTGTTTACAAGCGAAGCGCGGAGATAGTTAGGAATGCCGCGTAACACACTCATTCTCTGGTGTAAGGAAAAGGGAATTAATGGGTTCGAACTTGCCAGGGAATACAAGAAAATCATTCCAACACAATATCAAAATAAAATTTCCTGTAATTTCAAGAAAACAAATATGACGGTCAGACTGCCTTTAAGCAGGTTTTAGGCTATTTTTGTAACTTTCACATTTATATCCATACCTTTGGTGTTTATGGTCCGATTTCCAAAATTTTTTCAGTTATAGATATCAAAATTAAATTTCCTGTCTTTTCAAGAAAACATCAATGGCGGTCAGACTGCCTTTTTGCAGGTTTTTGGCTATTTTTATATTTTTCACATTTTTCCTCAAATCTTTGTTCCGATTTCAAATTTTTTTTAGTAAAAAATATAAAATTAAATTTTCTGTTGTTTTGAGCATCCATTATGTAATTTACTTTGACCGTCAGTCTGTTAGTCATAGTACTGATATATAAGTATTAAAATATTTTTAAAAAATGTTGAAAAGGTTTCGTGATTTTTCCCTAATATACATGTTTTTGACAACTAATCTTTAAATTCTTATACATAATTTTTGTGCTTTGCTACTTATGGATGTTGTCATCCTTGTTTAATTAAAAGCGAAGCTTTTCTATAATTAGGGTCGGTCCGGTGGTCAGTCTGCATATCCATCCGGAACGGAAATCTTTTTCGTTAATTAGGGCATGTTAGAATTGTCCTATTTATTTCAAACTTTGCCTGGTGATTCCTGTAAGTATGTCCTTAAACAGTATCCTGTATTTAAGCATTTTTGCAACAAATTTACTTACAATTTTGTTTTGACGTTTATTCATTTATATTCTGATCATTAAGTTCTGACACTATACAAGTGTTAATTTTGTTTGTCCTACCATTTCAGACCTTCACTTTTATGTATATTGTCATCTTTGTTTTTATACAAACATTATTTAATTAAGTTTTTGTTAATGTCCTCAAATTCTACACCTAAATAAACATAAAACTGAATAGGCTAACATTTAGGTAAAAATGAGTTCAACAGAAACAAAATACATTTTTAAGGCCTTTTAATTCATCAGTTCTGATCTGCAAGTTTTTTAAAGTCCTGATTAGGTAGTACAAACTAGCTTAACTTAAATGTAAAATTGTCCTCATTGACAATAAGTTATCATATTTATGTAATTTTGTGTTAGAATTATACAGATATTTTGTACAGACTTCTAAATAATGTTGAATAGAGACAATCTAAAAGTATTTAATTTCATCTTTCCAATTTATGAACATTAGTGGTCTTGATATGTGTTTAATATTGAAAATCAATATACTTTTGATGTCATTGAAATTTGTTTACTCTATGTAGGTACTCAGTAATCAACAGAACTAGGAATAAGCAGGGTATAAAAAATTAAATATTACATAAGATATAAAAAAGTCTCAAGACAATCCTTTAATCATATAAATTAATTTACTTCTATAGCCCTCACTCCTTTGAGGAGCATAAGGACTTGACTAGAGCTCCTAAAGGGACAGACGTCCTAATGCGACAAATGTCCTAAAACTTTTAAAGGAACAAGAGATGTCGCATTAGGAGGTTTGTCATTTAGAAGGTTTGTCGCTTAGGACGTTTGTCGTTTAGGAGGTTTGTCGGATTAGGATGTTTGTCACATTAGGATGTTTGTCGCATTAGGACGTTTGTCGTAGTAGGACGTTTGTCAGTGTACCGAGGTCTCTAGGAATGTAGCCGCTAGTTTAGTATACAATAACTACATAAGAAGTATGATCTTGTCAGTGATTCCATAACTCTTCAGTATATCAAAAATTGCATCTCTAATTCAAAAGATTTTCAAAGTCAACAAAATTTGTGTATAAGTGGCTTAAAATCGAAAACAGTAAAAGTGTCTAACTATGACGTCAGAAAAAATTAACAATTAACTAATAAGAAGTTAGTATTTACTGTGGTAAAATATATAGCGACCTCTCATTGGTTAATTGTTAATTTTTTTCTGACATCATAGTTAGACACTTTTACTGTTTTCTTTGAAATCGCAGTTAATTGTCAATTCTTGTGATAGCAAGCCTTTACAGAAAACGTTGCTGGGTTGAGGGAGTAGTTTTCTTTGGCAACCTTCTAATGATGCCTTCTAGTACTAGTCTTCTGTAATAGCTTCGGTCTCCCATATAACATTAGGTATGTTTGGTAGAATTCCAGTGTCAGCTTTCCAGATTTCAGATTGTATTTGATCAATTCCAGATGCTTTATTAAGTTTCATTGATTCAATAGCTTTTCTAATTTAGAATATCCATTCTTATTCTTATTCTCAGCAGGTGCTAGTACAATCAAAGGGTTGGTTGTCTGTTGGATGTTATTTAACTTAATATACGTTAGTGTGAGAGTAACAGGAATATGATCACTTTAAATCAAAGGAAACCCCAGCTCCAACATAAATATATTGACATGTTTGAATTACAAGTGTCACGTGAAAATATAAGGGAAATTTTTATGAAAAAAAAAGTTTATCTCAGATGATTCAAAATTGTCTGTTATGGCGAGAAAAGGCAAAACAAATTTGGCGGGAAAACGGCGGTTTTCGGCGGTAGCGGCGGTTCCGCCGCCGTTTCTTCACAGTTCCATATTGTTCTCCACAAAAGCAATTGCTGTGCCAAATTTTGGAGCTGTAACTCTTTTATGGGCTGAGATCATGCACGTTTTACTTTTGGTTTTAAAAAGTGGCACATCCGCCCCCCATCTTCCTTTGAAACAAAGCACTTGGGGCTGATCAGAAAAATTTTAAATTATTGTTATAGTTATTGTTATATATTTTTGTTAATGAAAGTAAATTTTGCTATTACATGTTGTTTTTTCTTGTAACATATTTATACCTATTTGACTTCAAATTGCAATAATTTTTTAAAAATGCTAATCCAACCAAAATTTTGAATATTTTCTTCCTTGTTGTATAAATTCTTACCACTGTTGAAAAGTTTGACCGCCAATTGTCATCTGCTAACCCTCCCCGCCCCCCTTCCTTTACAATAAATAATTCAGTTGTACATAAACTCTCAAACATTTGGGTACACCATATTTCAAAGTAAAAAGATTTTATTTTGTTTTTAAAAAATCCTTTTTTCAAAGTACTAAATATTTTTAACCTGTTTTTTTGTTAAACTTATATTATTTTTAACTAGTAAGAAGCTTGTTGTTTTCTTGAGAATTTTTGCAAATATGGTTATTATTTTATAGAATTGAGAAGGCTTGAATAAAGCAAAATATATTTGTTACAAAGAAGATTTTTCTTACTGTGTAGTTAGCTCTAGCTGCGCGTTTTTTGAGAACTCAATATTTTTGTGCATTTCCCCAGTTACATAATGAATTTCCGACTAAAAGTCAGTCAAAGTCATATTTCGCTTACTTTCCCTTTTTTTTCCAACCTTTTCCAACGACCAGACATACAATTGTATAGCTATATGTAAATGAGAGTAAAACATTTATTGAATCAGAACTATTGCTTCATGGTGCTCCCAGGAAAGGCCTTGAGGAGTAGAATCAGGAACTTTTGTTCGTTTCAAAATATTTCGTTCCTAGCCTTAGAAATGACTATAAAACCACCATTTTTAAAGGTTTATTAAGAATTGTCCAATTTGTAGAGGTTTTTTGAGATTTTCTCAGGCTAGTGACGTGATTTTTTGAAACGGTCAAAAGTTCCTTATTCTACTCCTCAATGCCTTTCCTGGGAGCACCAAGAAGCCATATTTCTAATTCAATAAATTTTTGACTATATAATTGAATGTCTGGTCGTCAGCGGTTTTAAGACTTAGGATGAATTTTAAACCATCCAGAGGTGTATTATACTCATTAAAATCATTTGCAGATCCCCGCTTTGGTCTCAGAAAAAAATGACCAAAATCGACCCACCCTATTTTATAATGACAACAATGGAAAAAGCTAAGTATGGTTTAAAACTATTTGCTCTTATTATGTTCATTTATCAATTTTTAGTGGCTCTTAAAGGGTTTAATGATTCACCAACAGCAGTTCAAACACTTAGAGATAGATGGGGAGATGATTACAAACCCAGGTGAGATATATGTTTTATCAGAGAACTTTAATTTTCATGAACAAATGTATTAGGGTTAGAAAACACAGTGTCCTTAAAAGGATATTACCATTAAAATTGTCATTCATGTCAAAATATCAAAAACTGTATTCAAAGCAGGAAAGCCTGCAGGTAGCATTTGTATTTAGTCTACAGGAAAGCAATTTCTAATTGGGTGGTTGTCTGTCATTCCTCGCTGCAGCCTAATCTGTCTAGACTTTCCAATTGCATGCTGTAAATTTAAAAAAAGGTTCTAGACTTGGTACGAGTAATTATGATCTCACAGCTTACACTATAACATAGGTGATAATGTAGTACATAAATGTATTGTTGTTAAAAAGTCAGGGAATACCTTATGCCGAATTTGAAAAAGTGATTATCATTCAGAGTATCTTTGTGTCAGAGTCGCTCCATTGATCTGGTACAAGTTAGAGAACTTGGATATCATTGGTATACAGACCTTATGCAGCGGAACTTAGAGAATTCGCCAAATACTATTTCATGGAAAGTAAGAAAAGTTTAGTTATAAAGAATTTTTTTGGATCATGGAAATTAAACGAAGTAGAGGGTTTGTGGTAATTTCACTGTAGCTTTTCTCCTATTTCTAGTCCCTGCGGGGGGCTCTAACCCTTCGGGCCCAATTTTTATAACCCTGCTGGACAATCATTAACATTTACCTAACCTAAAATATCCTATCAAAAGCTATTATTAAATTAAGATGAACCCCACTACTTCCTTTTCTTTCCACAATCCTAAGATTTATTAACACCAAGAGTCACTGTAGAGTAACTTAGCTAGTTGAAATAATGATAATTACTGTAGGGAAAGGATAATGATAAATCATGGGATGAAATATCTCTGTTGGCATTTGGAGACAATAACCAGACTGTTCTCAAAGCACACCTGTTCCATAAAAATGATATTGGTGCTGTACCGCTCAAAGGTTTGCTGCCTTTTATTTCCTGTTTGGAAATTTTTAACTTTTCTAACATGATTGTTGTTGGAACTGAGGAAGAGGCTATTGTCAATTTTGTGGATCCTAACTATTTATTAAACCACAGGTGATATTTATCCATTAAAAATTTTTAATTACATCAGAATCTAAAAAGTGCAACTATCTATTCTTATTTGTTTTGTATTTAATGACCAGGATAACTAAGCTCTCCATAACTGGAGCAGAATTAAGAATTCCAGCTAGAAAGAGTATGGCAATGTACCTCACCTATGTGGTATCTACTAAACTTCTCAAGAAAAGAACTGATACAGATGAATGTGAAGTTTATGAGCATGTTTATGGCTATGCTAACTGTGTTGAAGATGAATACATAGAAATGTTCAACAATCTCTTAGGATGTTATCCATTTAACTATTCGACATTTTCAAATAAAGTTTAAATATTTTTTTATCAAATGTAATCAAATTAAAAATTTTATTGTTTCATATTTCAAGTCATTGACTTTATTGATTCATAAGGCTGATGTGATTCTATAAAAAATCTTTAATATTTGAAATAGCTTTGATTTTCAATGGATACAACATTTAGGATGTCTGCCCCCTTGGTTTAAAACTTTTAATTCTCACAACATCCTGAAATGTTCAGAACCAATCCAGTTTGAGACAGTAGAAGCTGCTGAGCATGCTAAAAGAATCATCTATGATTTGGTGTACTCATACTTGTTCATGAAAGATGTGGGATTTGAGTTGTCAGCCTGTAAGCTGCCTTGCAATCACCTAATGTTTGATGTTCAGCTTGTCAAATCAGAGGAAATTCCATCATACACTGAGAACTGGATGGAAATTATGTTTCTTGATACAGTTGTTGTTGAAACAGAGATCAATAATTATGATTTTTACAGGCTCCTTGTTGAGGTATCGATAGTAAAAGCAAAATAACTTTAGAAATTAATCATTACTCATTTAAGTACTGCTTCCAGATCAGAATAATAAACTGACCTACATTTTGAAATTAAGATTTTTCCAGGGAGTAAGGGAGGGGACAATGGGCAATTAATTAGATTTAAGAGTATTTGCTGAAAGACCTTGAAATCCAGATTAATCCAGCAAATATGGAGGAAATTTTAAAGGGAGAGTTAATACAATACAGAAAACAGTAAAATAAGAAGAAAGTTCCAAGAAAAAAGCATTCATTTGAAAATTATACTACCAGCACATCAGACTGACGTAACCATTATGTAATTAATAACTAGAAAAATCTCCCTGGAACCCATTCAACCCATAGCCCCATAACCCAAAATTTGATTGGATCCTAAAATTGTTTATTAAACAAATATCACAATAAAGTTTTTATGTATGAAATGATGTTTTCTGGAGAGAAAAAAATTGTTAAAACCAGCCACATCATAACAAATTAAGTTTATTGATACTTGTCTGCAATATTCAAAATTAACAAACGAGTTAGCGGCATTCTGTGCGCTATTACCCAAAGTCAGTTAGAAACTGCTAAATTCTTGCACATTCCCTTTAAGCCAGTACCCAAAGTCTGAGACTCCTAAAAATTGAATATTCAATCCATTATCCCCTCCCTTACTCCCTGGATTTTTAAAATCATAAATAGATTATACTTGTAGCTTAGTCTAGTTTCCGGTTAAGCCGTTATTGAAACTTTAAAGAAAGTATATCGAAATCCTCATCCTATTATCATTGTTTATTTTTTTTCTGAGGCCAATTCAGACAAAATATTTCTTGTATATTATTTCTATGGTATAGTTACTGAAGAATTTGTTAGCAATATCCAACTAGTAGCAAAATTGAAATTGCAGAATTTAGAGATCTATTTAATGGCTATTTCTAGGTTGGAAGTTCTCTTGGATTATGGTTGGGTCTCTGTGTTACTGGACTCTTTGACCTGGCAGTTAAATTTGTCATTTACTTAAATCATTATAGATTTAAATTTTTGGAATTGACAACCTCTAGAAACCCACCACAGAACAGCATTAACCAAATCCCATAAAAAATTAAATTTTGGGTGAAAACAACATGTTCCTTTATATATTAATCATATTTTTGGCTCAAAAAATTAAGATAAATTGAAATCTACATTGAAATACAAATCTGTTTCAGATTTTTAAGCTACTATTTATTCTAGAAAAATTTATTTCCCCTTCATATTTATCTAAAAGTTTATATTTTGTAATGGATGTGCTACTTATTGACTCACTTTTCCTTGTTACATATTGTATTGTTCTCTTTCTACAGACAAATAATATGCTATTATTATATTTGAATAATTATGATACATTTTTATCAGGGATTGAGGGGATAAGACAACGACCCATAAATTTATAAATTGTATATAAGTTGTTACACATTTTAAAATCCTAGTATATAATGTAGTAAGTTTTTTTTGCCTGTAGCGAAGGATCTCGCTAACCGCTATGCCAATATGCTTCTACTTTACAGTGAAGCTTCTTATAGGTCCAGGATGGGTTTTAAAGTATTTTAGGGGAGGGTATATCCACCCTCCCAAAAAATAATACCACTCCCCTCCACAAAACAGAACGGAAATTTAAAAAGGGGGAAAGTTCGATTTTCTCCTATCACCTTAAGTACCCCCAAAGGCTTCTAGGGGCGTAGCCGCTAGTACAGGACAAAGTAAAAGGACATACGTTTAATTTAATATTTGAATATCGAGATGACTAATATTCATCGCTTATAATATTTTACATTGTTGTCCTAGGAATCATTATTCCAAAAATAATGTTAATACTAATGAGATAGTCATATCATACAAAAAGTTTGTGTCAATAAATGTAAAATCAATATGTATTAAATGGACGGTTAAACTTTATGGTAATGATTATAGAGTTAAAAAAAACATTAACAAGCAGTTTTCACTCAACAAAGAGCATAGGCCGCTGACAATTTGTCAGTGTTTCTGTAAGAATGTTGCTTTTTTATGGATATGGGATAGGGTTGTCAGCCATAAGCCCTATGATTGCAGTGATTTGCCCATCAGACAACCAACCCTTTGATTGTACGACCTTTGTCTGAGAAGTAATAACTGTGCAATTGCATGGTAGTGAGTTGCTCCTGTTAAGGGTTAAGGCATTTCCAGAACTCTAACCATTTAGGTCGCGGACCTGCCACAGCAGAAGTAGGAACCATTTTTAACGTCTTTAGTTATGACGCGGTGTCGGACCGAGATTCTAACCTTTCACCTTCCAGACCTCGACGAGCGGATGCGCTACGTGTTGATCCACGGGTGCGGGTTATAGAGTTGTTACGCTTCCCAAATCATACCTAAAACTGTAGCTAGGAATCATCATGCAAATTTGAAATCGATAGGACAATTATAACATGTATAAATTAACGAAAAAAGTTATTTTTTTTACGGAGGGGCGGATCTTTGTCATATAAAAGAATCGCCTGTGAAAATGAGGATATTAAAATACGTAAAATTATAAATTGACCCGCTGTAAAGAAGTTGTGACACTATTTATATGAAATATAGCTAATATCCACGGATCTAAAAGAGATACGACAATGGGTGTAAAATTATTGTACATCCCAAAAAATAAACCTTAAAATTACCCTTTTGTAGATTACAATTATATATTGAAACCATAAGACACCCAACTTAATGAACAAACAAATCAAAATCCATTAAAAGTCCCCAAAGTGGTTAAACCAACAAATAATAAAACACTACTAAAAATCTTTGGGGATTAGTGTAATTAACAGCCCAGTGACTGCTCTCTCTCTGAGTTGTGACACTATTAGTATGATATATAGCTAATATCTATGAAAGGGTTAAATGGCCATAACCCAATTGATAAAAGGACACACAAGAAAATAGGTATTTTTACGCAACTACAAAAATTAATAAAAATTGTTGTCCAAAAGTTAAAAATCAGCATGTTTTCAATGGATGTACTGACTTTCTAGTAACGATTATAGAATGGCTACGATTTCTATAGGTTGTATCTAATAAGTAATCATTGTTAGGACATTTTTACATGACTAAATTAACGTTAAGAGGTGTTCATAATGTAAGGACAGACATGTAAACCCTAATTATAGATAGCTGCTAGAAAAACTTTTAGCAATAAAATTTATTTTTTATTAACTCAAAAATTACTTTTGCATTTTCAAACTCTTTCTTTGATGGTATGAAATTTGGGATAGGGGAAAGTGCCATGTGTGACGTCATAATGGCACTTCTTTTTAAGGGTTTCCTTTCGCTTTTCTCCTCTTATCCTACCTTTTTAGACGTATTTTTATGACGTCACACATTACACTTTCCGCCAACCCATAAAATATACTATAATGCATTGATTTTTTAAAATTGAATCAGAAAATTAATGAACTTCTACAAGAACTTTTCAAATGAATCAATGGCCGATAAATTGATGGTTGAAACATTTAAACACTCAATTTAATGAACTAACCAAATATTATTCAAGAGTCCCTAAAGTTTAACTTCAACAAACAACACAACGTGATTATAAAATTTTGCAGACCAGTGTAATATACAGCCCAATGTCCCCTTCCTCACTGACTATTTTTTGCTGTATTGTATGTAGGTACTCACAAGCTAAAGGTGTAAAAATGACACTACATTGTAATTTATTTCTAGATATTTCCATTTCATTGATTGCCTAATATATTTCATACAGTGTGCTATCATTTCCGCATAAGTTCGCAAAAACCAAGGATCTAGAGGGATAAGACAATGGCCGATGAATTGATGTACATACCAAATGATGCTACACAAAATTACCCTCTGTATATTACACATATAGTTAAACGTTTGGACGCTAAACTTAATGAACAAACCAATCAAAATTCAATAAGAGTTCCCAAGGTTGTTAAGCCAACTAATAAGAAAACGTTATAACAAAACTTGGGGACTAGTGTAGTGAAACTTAAGATCTCAATAACTGCTAAACTGCTATGGTGATATCATGTGAATGTTTAAGACTCTTTTTTCCAGATTTAATTCTCAGAATGGTTTTAAGCTATTTTTCTAGCTTCTCTTTGTCTCTTCGAATACAGAGCCCCTAGAGGGCTTAGCCGCTAGTTTTTGTTTTAAAGAACCCACCATCGTTTTTTTTTTGCGAAAGTGAATGCAAACTTTTTTTGAGTCAACCTATAGACTTCAATATAATTTACTGAATTAGTCTGAAAAGTTGCTTCCAATCGAAAAAGTTTTTCGTGTCTAAAAAGGGGATTATGAAGTAAAAATAAAAAATGGTGGTTTCCCCAAAAAGTCTAGCCGAGCACAAAACCCCCTTGTTTGGAAATAAATTGGAGATAAGGGGGCAGTTTTTCGTTTGTCACTTTAGATCCACTTAGGTTAGGTTATCTTGGGTACTTGGTAGCCACTCAGAGCCAAGGCACCTTAGCTATAGGCCCCGCAGTGTTTGAGCCCTTCGCAGGGGTTAAATCTAGGAAAAATAGTCCCCCAGACTTTTAATTTATTTTTGAAAATAAGAGTGGTGGGGGGGGGGGAGCTTCATTGCGCAATAGGCACTTTGAGGGTAAATCCCTTTAAAAGGAGAACCCAATAGGTTTCAGCAGTTAGCGAGATCTTTTTGTACATTATGGAAATTAAGTGAAAATTAAGAAAGGTTGTCAGTTTGATTTTTTGTGTGTGTTACATTTTAGTAAGACTTTCATGTGATTATTTTTTTCATAGAATTTGGAGCCAAAGAAGGCAGTTAGAAAAGTAAAGTAACACACAGGGAGTGAGGGGACATTGCGCTGTTTATTTTCTTGCTAACCGCTGAACAATGTATTACATGTTCAGGAAAGGTTTATAATTTTTTGGGGGGAGGGTACCTCAACCATACCAAGATAAATCGTCAATGGAACAAAATGACCCGCCCCCCCCCCCCTTCAATTGTTTTCTTTTTTCTATAAGTTCCCCTTGAGGCCTCTAGGGGAGTAAGCGTTAGTGAAGAAACTATCATTTTTTTTGGGAGAACAGCATAGACGTCCAAGGGGGGGGGGGGGGGGGTAAAGGGGTGATTACCCGCCACAAAATTTTGGATTTTTAATTTTACCCCCCCCCCCCCCAAATAAAAAAAATGCCTCTATAAAATAAAGATTACCCCCCTAAAAAATTTTATTTTCAAAATCCCCCCCCCCCCCAAATAAAAAAGCTTGGACGCCCCTGGAGAACAGGATTTTCCTAGAGTGCCACATCTCTAGACCATGAGTGAAAATAAAGACATCATTAAACACAAAATAGGAGAGACAGCCAAAGAAGAGGAGATATAAACAAAACAAGGATGACAACAAGTAGCGAAGCTCCAAAATTATGGGGAATAAATCATTATAAATATTCAATGTGAAACTTGATAAAATAGGGAAATCACGCAACCTTTAAAAGCATGAAAACTTTAAAAATCTAGGAATCGATCTACCTCCACAATTAAAAACAAATCTTAATGAAATATGATGAAAAAATGTAGAATATGAGCATATTTAATCCCTGATAATTTCAGACGTCAATCCTGAAAAGGAATAGAGAAAATCAAGAAAACCTAAAAATCTTGGAATATATCTAGCACCCCAAACAACAGACAGATGGACAAAACAATGTATAGATTAGATAAGCATAAGTCATAGGAATCTTCACTAAAAATTCCAGCTGTCTATCTTGAATATGAGCCGAGAAAATCACGTTTCCCGCATAGCGTTACGGACTGACGGACAAAGTGAATTATAGAGTATTTTCTCTACTAAAAAGTCTGAGAGAATACGAAGGGGAAGAAAGGGGAGGGGGGAGAAGAGAGATTTAACAAAAGCTTAATCATTTTAAAAAGAAATTTAATAATTGCAATTTTTAGTTTTAGGTAGTAAAAGAAAGATATCTTTAAGGATAGGACTATGGTCGATTTTTTAATGTACATCCCCAATGAAGATAATAAAATTACCCCTTTTGCACACTAATAGTTTGAAACTAACCAGTCTAAATTTAATAAAAAGTACCCAAAGTATTTGATACTACAAATAAAATACAGTGGTTATAAAAAAACTTTGGGTACCAGTGTAATTAACAGTCCAATGCCCCCTCCCTCCTTTATATTACCTCAGACTTTGGAATTAATTACTTGAAGGGCAACAACAGCTAATATATTAATAGTATGCAGACAAAAACTCAAATTAGAGCATATATTGATTAATTCAATAGTAGACTTATAAATCAGAGAGTGAGGTGACAATAGGCTGTTTATTACACTAGTCTTCAAAGTTTTATATTAAAGTTTTCTTATTGATTGGATAAACAATTTTGGGGACTTTGGTGAATTTTGATTGGTTGGTTAATTAAGTTGTTCAAACGTTTCAACCCCTAATTTTCATCTACAGAAGGAGTAATATTGTGTAACATCGTTAAGGATGTACAACAATTTATCGGCCATTGTCTTATTTCTTTAGACCCCTGCTCATAAATGAACCATAATCATAAGGAGAGGAAGGAACTTTTTTCAAATATTTTGGAAGATTTCTATTTAATTTATAATTAAAATTAATTCCTTTAAAAATGCAAATGAGAAAATAACACACAGGTAAATTATAATGGTACCCAAAGTTTTATAATAGTTGTTTATCCCATAGTATTATAGACAGCTTTCCGCGGATATCAGAATTAAAAATTATATGATTAAAACTAAGGTCGAATGACCGGATTATTAATATGACTTTTATTCTAATATTCGTTAAAAAAATTGTCTGTAATACATTGCTTTACATGATTATTCAGTATGGCTGAGAACCGGTTCTAATAATGTTTTCTCATCCATGGGCTTATTTCTTGATTGGTTGATTCAAACTAGTAGTGTATAAACTGTTCAACCAATAAGTTTAATCTAAAGGGGTATTTATTTATCATAATTAAGGATGTACATCAATTTATCGTCCATTGTCTTATCCTTTATGACATAAGCTCCTCGAAAATCATCTTCCTTATTTAATTAGAAAATAAAATGATAATCCCTATCACTCTATTACTTTTTTGTCTATTGTATAAAGGCTATCAGACGAATATGACTGATAGATTTTCTTAATAGATAGATGAATAGACATTATTTTGTATGAATTAAATAATAGATTAGATAAATAGATAACATGAAATTAATCACAGAATAAGAATAAATAAACAAAAAAAGAATGTTTTAAACAGAATCAGAATTCAGTAAAGGTTCCAAGCCAGGGAATATGACAAAATGGCTATAAAACTTTGGGTACCAGTGTAATTAACAGCCTAATGTTCCCTACCTTCCTAGCTTGTTCAACAATATGAATGGTGTGAAATCACTTTCTTATTTCGTTAAAACACAAATTGTCAGACAATAGCAAATGCAAAAAAAAGTTAAATTTTCACAAGTTTAGCCGATATCTAAGGAATTTATGTATTTTATCAGCAATTTTAGCTTGTTTTTAAGCCTTAATATCTTTAGAATAAAAACATTAAAAATTTTAAAAGTGATAAATTTAGCGGAATTAATTGCACACTGATATGAAGAGTTGGTCTATTAAAGCAGTTGTTAATTGAATAGTGTTCTGTAAATTAAAGCGGCTAAATTTCTTTCAGCCATGTTGCTAATGCTATTGGAACTAAGGTCTCCAAAAGCTTACAGAAAATAGGCTAACTTTAGTTTACTCAAATGTGTCACTATTAGAAAGGATTGGGCTACCAAAGTAGAAGATTATCTGTACAAATAAACACTGGTATACTGAACAACCCTACTGAAAAGTCGTGCTAGATTTTAATGAGGTCTATAAAGATAATACTTTAATTACCCTAACTTTTGATTCAAATAGATAGATATGTATAACAAAGAGAGATGGATAGATAGTTATATATAGATGGATAGGAATATAGCTAGATGGATAAAAAAAATAAATTCTCTAATTATCCTAAATTTTCATTCTTAATGCTGTATAGATTGACGCAACATATAAACAAACAAGGATGACAACATCCATAATTAGCGAAGCTCTGAAACGGTAGGAGAAACGGACATTAACACTTGCATAATGTCAGAACTGAACAATCAGAATGCGAATGTATAAGAGTCAAAGCAAAATTTGTTGAAAAACTGTTTGATACAGGATAATGATTATGGACATACTTACATTTTTAGGACTTGATTATAAAGTTGCTTCGCTTTTTATATTGTACTTTGTTGTCCCATGAATCAGTATACCAGGATAATTAGGTCACATACAAATTTGTTGTTAAAAATGTAAAAAAATCAACATGTTTAAAATGGACGTACGGACATTCTGGTAATGATTATAGAGTTGCTACGCTTTCTAACTCGTACCTAACTATTACAGGAATCACCATGCAAAATTTGAAATCGATAGGACAATTTTAACATGCCTAAATTAACGAAAAAAGCCATTTAAAAAAGTAAAAAAATCAACATGTTTAAAATGGACGTACGGACATTTTGGTAATGATTATAGAGTTGCTACGCTTTCTAAATCGTACTTATCTACTAAAGGAATCACCATGCAAAATTTGAAATCGATAGGACAATTCTAACATGTCTAAATCAACGAAAAAAGCTATCCGTGACGGACGGACGGACGGACGGGCCGACCCTAATTATAGAAAAGCTTCGCTTTTAAAAATAAAGAGGAAAAATATATATATATAATGAAGACAATCTCAATCACAGATAGGTAAATAATTAGATAGAAAGATAACTGTTTGAATAGCTATTAAATATTTGGAAGGATTTTGAAATAGATATATAGATGGATAGAAAAAAATAACAGGAAGATGGAAAGATACCGAGATGGCAAGGTGAAAATCCAGGGTAAAATGTATTGGACAACTTACCCTTTGATTGCATGGCATTGCGCTCTTATAGAAACATTTTAGACAAATTGATCAGAGAAACGTATTGGTCAAAAACTTCTAAACGTTGATTGAAAAATTTTTAGCTTTGAGTTTTAATGTAGATACCATTTTTAATGCCTTAAGTATGAGGCTATGGCAGATAGATAAATACAATAAAAATATTGCTCTTATATAGAACATTTATGGACAAATTTATCAAAAATAAAGAGAGAAAGAGAGAGAAGAGGAAAAAGGAGATGTAAAAATAAAAAGATACTAATAAGAAGTAGCTATAAAGCAAGTAAAGGAGTAGAAAGATTGTACTACCAAAGAGTAACTTTTCTTAGACTAGATTTTTAAAAAATAGAGAATCTTAAAATATTAAGTTGCTCTTAAATTACACTCTCTCATTTCCGAAATATCATTAATTTTACAACTCATCTTTTAATTGGTGATATTTGTCTAGAAGTCATACATATTTTATTTTTTGTATAATTGAAATATAAAATTTAAGTCAATATTTAGCTGCCTCTGCTGCAGATACTAAGTTTGCAGCCTTCTGTAGCCAGTCTCAACTAATGTAGAAGCTTTTTAATGTGCCTATAAAAAGGGATGAAATTAAAATTTTTTCCTAAATGATGTCATATGAGAATAATCCATTACTTTAATATGACATCAGTCTGAATATTTTTTAATTTATTCTTTATTTTACAGGCACTATAAAGATGTTTGCTAATGTAGCTTCAAAAAATATCCATGCATTTTCAGCCACAGTTACCTCCAAATGCAGCTACTACTATTGAGTGAAGTTTTGATAAAGCAGCTGCAAATTATAATTAAAAAATGTTTTGGTAAGCATGTTTTTTGAGCCTGGATTATAAATATTAAAATTTGTTACCAAAAGATAATTCTCAAGAATGCCAGTAATAATCATTGGTATTTATGCATGCTTCATAATGAAATCATCATTACCAAGTTCATAGTCCATTAAAACACAGTTAGTTATAATGTTACCTGCCTCATTTATGTTTAACTTGTAATTATATCATGTTGGTTATGCCATTTAATATAGTGGATTTTTCGGGCATGCGAACAGGCATTTTTCATTGTGGAAAAGGGGAGCCCCCCGCAGGGGCTAGAAATAGGAGAAAGCTATTATAAAAAATACAAAGAATCGCCTCTTAAGGAGCATTGCCACAAAAGGGACTATACCTAAAAAGGCCACAGAATGATCTTTAAAATAATTTCTTTTTTAAGAAAATAATATACTCCCAAAAAACCCTTTTATCAGAGTATTAACACTGATGTTAATTAAATTAAATGATAAAGAGTATTAACTCAAAAAATTTCACTAACATTGCAATTCTATATTTATTGTCTTTTTACTTTTTATTATAAAATAAATAAATTAATTCTTTTTGTTTTCCACACTTGTGATCTATTTGGCTAGGATTATAACAAACAATAAAAAGCAGACGCTCTAATTTATTTATATATTTTTTTATTATTAGTGCAGCTTCTCTAATTCTATTATGTATATCCATATTTACTCATAAGCAAATTCAAGGGGGGGTTTATGCAGACAACAAAGGGTTCTAATTTTATTGTCAGGGGGGAGGGGGTTATACTGTTGTAGGTGTCAACCCTTACAAAATCAACATACTCAAAGGTCCAAAAAGTGTTCTTTTGACATGTAAATTGATGCAGATTTTTCCCCCATCCACTTAGATTTAAGAAGTTGTGACTATGAGGAAGCATGGACATGTACCCACACTCTTACATATGCCAGGGGTGGATAAATCCCCTGAACGCCACTTCTGCACGCCTCTGATACCAAATATGAATTTTTGTCATTAAATAATTTTTTCAATGTAACTTTCTGTTTTTGTTTTATTAAACAACTGTTATTATTTATGTAAGAGATAAAAATTTGTAATTCTTTGTTATATCTATCTTTTTATTAAAATATCAGTAATGAGAGTAAAACTTTTTTATTTGATAAAAAGATTTTAATTATGAGAAGCAATAGTGTGCACTAAATTCAACACACCGGCGAGGGTGAGGTAATAATGAGTAGCTCTCATGAGATAGCGGGTCAGGTCATAATGTGCTTGAACGTGGAGCTTGATAGCCCTAGTGGCTATACAAAAGTGTCTCAACCTACTCCATGACTACTTAGGTCCAAACCCTAAGAAACTATGGCTAATCAATCAACTAAATTCAAAACAGAAATTATTCTCAAATAGAATTATTTTACTTTTTTAAAACCTATTTTGAAGGGGAATTTAATATATAATGTGACACCTGTTGAATAATGCTACAGAATTAAAAAGAAAAATAGGAACCCACATAACATGGAAATTGAAAGTTTTTTTAATGAAAATATAGGTTTTTATTTTAATCGGGTCATAATAATGATTATTATACATATATAACAATATTAAATTACTTATGTCAACTCTATGATAAATTGTCATTGGTCAATTTAAAATAGGGGTTAAATAGAATTGAATTGATTTAGGATTTTCCCACAGAGACATCATCTTTGTACAATAATAGACATTTATTGTATTGTTTTATATTCCGCGGATATTAAAATATCGTGCCTGACACCTTCTTAAAAGCAAGCAGTTCCGCAATCATGTACGCTAATGCTGGGGGTTATCTGCAAGGATAAGATAATGGCCGATAAATTAATGTACATCCCCAAAGATGGTAAACAAAATTACCTTTACTTTAAATTGCAATTAGTAGTTGAAATGTTTGGACACTCAACCTAATCAACCAACCGATCACATTCAAGAAATGTCCCCAGTTATTAAGCCCACGAATAAGAAAACATAACTATAACACTTTGGGGACTAGTGTAATAAACAGCCCAATATCTCCTCCTTTCCAGGTTATATTTAAACCACATAAGTAAAGTTGTTGTGTAGAAATGATAATTGAATTGATTTTATACTTGGTTTGTCTTGATCCCTTGAAATAACACCAGCAAGTCCACAAGAGGGGACGATACTCAATTTTTGCAATTTATTTTTATTCATGAATTTAAGTAGGAGATCAGTGGTCATAAAAAAGAAAGAAAAGATAAAAAGAAGGATAAACTGATATAAAATTCCAATACCTTTGCATATTTACATATAAATGTGTCTATTATCTCTATTACTTTATGCTCCTTGGTAGGGGGTAAACTAAAAAGTAGCCAAGAAAACCACATTTTCTCATAACATTACAGACTTACAGACGGACGGACGAAAAAAAAATTATAGAGTAGCTACTATTAAATGCAGTATATATAAAAAATTTCACCACAATTGCCTAAAGGTTGTTAATGAATTTGTTAATGAAGTTTTTTTAGTATCGCCGTTTACTTGAGTCGCAATTTTTGAGATAACTCACCACCAGCCAAAATAGGATTGACAAATAAAAGAAAAATATTTTGATTTACAGATTAAGGCTTTACATTTAATATAAGCTTTTAGTTTTGTTACTATTTTTTCTGTGAATCTGCGGATAGAGTCGAGTTGGTTCAGTGGTTAGCAAGATCCTTTAGTACAATTAGACAGACAGATTTACTTTTATATTAGGATGATATAACATCTTTTCATCTTTAAAAAATATCATATTATCAAATAAATCTAAAAGTGAAGTCCTCTTGTTTTTAATGAAACAAACCCTAACATTTGAATATTAAATTTCATCTTTCTGTATTTATTTAAATAAGAACCATAGTTGATCCTTAATTTTTGTACACTTTATATTATTTTTCCTTCATATTTATAGTGAAAAGAATTCTAAATACACAATTCTTTTATAGCACGACTTTTGTCTGAAAGTACTAACACTCAAAACTTTCTCCAACTCTTTTTCAATTTAAAAACCTAATTATAGCTTCTGAGTGAACCTGAGTCGCACTACGGGGTTCTATTGCGTGGCTATTATAGCCTCTAATGAACCTAACCTAATCTAATTTATAAGTTTTAATTTGTGTTTGAGATGCATTATGAGCGAAACCGGAGAAAGCGTTATTTAATGAATTATTATGATGATTTATGTAGCAAGGTAAAAAAATGTATTTTGTAAAAAGAAAAAGTGGTACAAAACTTTAATGTAAAGTGTTGTTCATGTATAAAAAATAAAGGCTTGGTTCTTCATCATAAGTATATAAGTATAAGTGTATATTTGAAGTTATTGGATACAAGTAGATAATTTTATCAAAATGATAAAATTTTTTGAGGGTTTCCATATGAATTGATATTTTGATTTAAACAAAAATTCTGGAACACAGTAATAGTGTCTGACTGATTATGACGTAACAAAAAAAATTAGCCGATGAGAGGCCACTATAAATTTTACCATTGGTCAATAACGGCCTCTCATTGACAAATTTTTTTTGTTATGTCATAATCAGTCAGACACTATTACTGTGTTCAAAATTCTGCTATGGCATTGATGCGAGTCAGGTTATATTGAGATACCTGTCATTTTATCTGAAGGAAACTTTTCTGAATAAGTCTGCAAAATAGATAGATTTTGTCTTGTGGAAATTGTAAACACAGTATAGTCCCCCGTACGACAATCCTATAATATAAAGTAGTAAGCTTTTTTGTGTCTTTGTCTAACCGCTGAACCAATATGGGGTATTATCCTCTTAGAAATTTTTTTTTCAATATTGAAAATTTGAGTACCCCCCCCCCCCCCCCCGACAGCGAACTATGAACTCTGGCCGCAGCGCTCGGCTCCCTAGCCTGCCTAGCCGCAGCGCTCGGCTCCCTAGCCTGCCTAGCCGCAGCGCTCGGCCCCCTTGCCTGCCTAGCCGCAGCGCTCGGCTCCCTAGCCTAAAACCTAACCTAACCTAAAATAGTTGTTCGTCGGTAGTCGGGGGGGGGTTTTAGACTATTTTTTTTTATAAAAAAGTCTGGGTATGGTTTTAGGATTTTTTATACCCTCCGAGTAAAGAAAAGGAAATTTTCCTACAACCCCTTTCCCCCGTTCCTCCCCTTCTTATACCCACCCCACTTCAGTTCCATGACAAAGCAAAATATACTTCCACCATACTTTAAAAGGTTTCGTGATTTTTTGTAGAATTGATTGTTAGAATAGCTACCCCTGAACTTACCCCAAACTAAATCTTTAACCTAAATTAATTACCAAAAATATTTTTTTTTGTTTTTATTAAAAAAGTTTGCATGTCAAAAAAGATTATAGTCAAGTGTTCTTATTTAGTAAGGGATAGGTCAATGGACGATAAAATTAAATACATTTCCTATGATGATAAATAATATTACCCCCCTCTGTAGATCAAAATCATTGGTTGAAAAGTTTGGATACTTCCAGTTTGAAATCAACCAGTCAAAATTTAATTTCCCAAATTCAAGTAACCAAAGTTTTTGCGCAAACGAATAAGAAAGAGTGGTTATAAAACTTTGGGTACCAGTGTAATTTACAATTCAGTGTCCCCTTTCTTCCTGTTATTTAGTACACCTTGTGACGGATTATACGTAGGAAGGGATAGTAAATCACAAGAAAAAAAAATAATAGTTTTCAGAGCGATTGATTTGCCCTGGGGTTGAGGGGAATTCAACCCTCCCACATTTTTAAATTTTAGCTTTCAAAATAAAAGTAAAAAGAACTATTTTGTGGGGATTGAGGAGATCTCAATTTTTTTCTAGGGTTGATTTCTCTTGAGTGGTTGGTGGTACCCTTCAACAAAATTTTTCCAGGACCTATGAGAAGCTACATTGAATAGGAGAACCATATCAGATAAACGGTTGGCGAGATTCTTCGGACCAAAAAAAGACGGTCTTTCAGATATCCTGTTACTTTCATATAAGCATTTAAGATTGAATTATCAAGAATAGTTTTTCTCTAGGTGCTTTATCCATGTAAAAGTTCCTACTTTTGGCGGGTTTTAAGGTCTTAATGCAGAATTACAGACAGTAAATGAAGCCAGATAGAGAGGGGACAATTGGCTGTTTATTATTATAGTCCCCAAAGTTTTATTTTTTGATAGGTTGGTTCATTAAATTGGGTGCCCAAACGTTGCAACCACTTATTATAATTGTTGATGTACATCATTTTATCGGACATTGTCTTTTCCCCTTAGATCTCAGAAATGAAGCAAAAGTTGAAAATCTTCAGTGATGGCACAAAATCAAGTGACTTTGAAGCTGAGATTTTAAAACAAGAATTATAATTTCACGCTGGAAGCACAAAGCCCATATTAAAATGGTGAGTGTGTGTCCTTGCAAAGCATCCCTAAAAAGCCAGGTATCTAAAGGGATAAGACAATGGCTGATGAATTAATTCACATCCCCAATGATGAAACATAAAATGATAATGTCGTATGGGTGAATTGCAACTTGACTGAACAGTCAACTTGTCAACTCAAGGCTCAAGGCCTCATACCCATGGTTCAGTACATAGCAGGCAACCTACCCTTTGATTGCACAACCTTTGCCTTGAAGTCCTAACTCCTAACTATGCATGGTAACGAGTTGCGTCTGTTAATGGGCCAAGACATTCCCTGCTATGTGTTGAGCCAGGGTCGCGGGTTAACAAAGCATCCCTAAAACGCACACCTCTTTTTTGCCAGATTTCAGCAGTTGATAGTGTATTTGCTCCCATATTTTAATTAATATTTTCTGTACATTGAAATATACTTTACAATTTTTACACATTTTCTATTTTTACATAATATCATTAAAACAACTGTTGTCTCCCTTTAGTAGTATGATGACCTCTAGGGGGCTTAGAGTCGCTTCGGGTTCTAGACCTCTCCAAACACCTTGAAACAAACTCCTTAAACTTATAAAGCATCCATTCGCCCGATAGACAACCAACCCAACGACCTTTGTCTTGAGGTAACGATTTGTGCATGTACATCGGCCAAGGCATTCACCCTACTGCCACTATTGACGTCACGTGCCTAGCAGTATATCTTTTTAACGCCTCTAGTATGACGAATCCAACTGCAAACCAACACGCTACCAATAATGCTAATGCAGCGTGTTTTCTTGTTAACATCTTTAGCATGACGTATTGTTGCCAAAACTCGAACCAAACACCCAGGGATCCAAGGGATAAGACAAAGGCCGACAAATTGATGTACATCCCCAATTATGACACACAATATTACCACTTTTGTAGATTAAAATTAGTAGTTTAAACGTTTTAACACTAAACTTAATAAACCAATTAATCATAATTCAGTAAAAGTCCCCGAAGTTGTAAAGCCAACGGATAAGAAAAGCTTTTCATAGAACTTTGGGGGACTAGTGTAATTGACAGCCCATTGTCTCCTCTCTCTCTTTCTCTGCCAAACACCTCATCTTAATGCTGTTTTGTACGCATAACTGGAAGATGAAATAATCAGATGTATATGGAATTAAATTTCAAGAAAGAACCCTATTCAAATATAGGATTGCATCTTTTCATTAAAAATAAAGAGTTCTTTTTTTTTCCATGAGATGGGGGACATTCAGCTGTTTATTACACTAGTCCCCAAAGTTTTATATTACATTTTATTATTAATAAGCTTAAAAACTTTGGGGACTTTTATTGAAATCTGTCCGAATGTTTCAACTAATTCTTGTAATCTGCAGGAGGGGTATTATTGTGTATCATCATCAATTTATCGGTCATTGTCTTATCCCTTGAGCATTATAAACATTGTTTGAAAGTTTGAAAAAGCATAGATTTGAACTTCTTTGACACTTTATTATAAAAGTTTATGCTTATATCTAGAAACAGGGCAGTCAAAAAAAAAGTTAATCTATGAATCAGTAGGACAAACAAACATTAGTATTTATCAGAACTGATTGAAAGTAAATTTGTTGCAAAACAGCTTAATTTTTAGGACTTGATTATAGAGATACTTCGCAATCAACAATCAACTTTGTTTTCCTACGAATCAGTATTCTAAAAACCTAACTACTACAGGAATCACCATGCAAAGTTTGAGATTGATAGGACAATTCTAGCATTCCTAATTCAACTTTAAGAGATATCTATTACTTACAAACGATTTTAAAAATATTAATTAAAATTATAGGGTACATATTTTAAAAATATTATTAAACAAGGATGACAACATCTATAAATAGCGAAGCACAATTATTAGACGATACAGAAGAATAAAACATTAAATTAAGTGTAGAGTAGATGCTCATAAATCAAAGGAATCTAGAAAATAATACATTTAGTCTAAATATGGATCATATTTGACGGGCAGATTCATTGCCATATTATTACACTAGCGATTGTGTCCCTAGCATCTTAGAGTTTTTAAAAAATAGCCTAAAACCATCTCAAGACTTAAATCTGCAAATAAAATAACCAACAAAGAACCCAATAAGTTCAGTAGTTAAGATCCAGGCATATAAAACCTTACTACTTTATTTAATAGGATAAAAAAGAAATAATGTTGATCTTATTGAATTTAAGTGTAATTTCCTAACCATCAAAAAAATTCCTCTAATAAAAACTATGCCCCGCCCCATAACTCAAACAAGGCCAAGAATTATTCCCTACTCCTCCTTTTTAAAAAACTAATGTTTTAATCTTTTATTTCAAACTTTATCAGTAGTCATCTGTATTTTATGGTGATACCTAAGATTCAAAATAATTTGTGACATTGTTCTATATAAATGTATGTTTAATATCTTTGATCATATTTGCTGTTATCTAATGTCTCATGCCTATATTTTTTAGACAAAATGAATTGAAAATGATTGCTAAAATCGAAATATATCTTCATGTCTTAGAATAGTGTAATTTTTTTTAAAAATAGGTTGAAAAACATACTAACTTTAAAATATACTTTTTAGTTAAATCCTGATCTTAAAGGTGCATAATACTTTTTTCTATCAAAGAAAAACAATAAAATACTTGAAAAAAAGGAATATTTTGTACCGTACCGTCTTTTTACTTCCCATATTTATCCAATTCTATTTCCCATTGCATGGGGCTAAGTCAATTACACCCCTTCCTTTTTTGCGGAGTTTTTCCTGCGTCAGCATTTAGGCATCTTTTGTACCACGCGGCGGTGGCCTAATCCGTATTTTCCGGTGCGAAATCCTCTCGTTTTCCGAGAACATAATTTGATTTTGACACACTTAGACACACACACACACACAAACACAGACAAATAAAAAAGCCACCTAAATCGTATTTTTTGGCGCTGTATTTAGTTAGTCTAGTCTGTAAAGTGTTTTAGAATTGTGTACAAATTACACGGTGATTATATAGACGCTTAAAAAAAGAGTTAAAAATCCACCAAAATGAGTGAAAAAATGTCGAACATCATGTTTTTGAGACGGCTTAGAATAGGAAAGTGAAAATCATTGAAAAGTATTTATTTTTTGTTAGAAAATATCAAAGATAACCTTTTAAAACTTATTTAATATTAATTTATTGTATAGTTATTGGTATACAGCATATAAAAAAACAGTTACCCGCGAATAGGAAAATAAAAAAGTAGAGGATTTTACCTAATTTTTGTGTTCGTTGGTTGTTCAAAATAAAACCGCGAAATAAGTAAATTTTCATGGTTTTTTTTAACAGAATTGTAATATTTTTTTAAAACAACTACTTTATGTTTAGTGTTTGTTCGGTCGTCAGAGTGCCTAGCAAACTTAATGACAAGGGAGGGGACATTGGGTTGTTTATTACACTAGTCCCCAATGTTATATAATAATGCTTTCTTATTCGGTGGTCTAACAACTTTGGGGACTTTAAATTAAATATTGAATTGGTTGGTTTACTAAGTTGAGTGTCCAAACGTTTTTACCACTAATTGTAATTTACAGAAGGGTAATTTTTGTGTATGATCATTGTATATTAATTCATCGGCCATTGTCTTATCCCTACAGATCCCTCATCAAAGCTTTGATATTGCTGCGCTAAATATGAACATAATTTTACTTGGTGTAAGGAATATAAATGAAATTCAGAGATCTCAAGGAAAAAGACAATGGCCGATAAATTGATGTACATCAAAAAATCATTCTTCTGTAGATTACAATTAGTAGTTAAAACGTTTGGACACTCAACCAAATAAATCAACCAATCAAATTCAATAAATGTCCCCAAATTTGTTAAGCCAACAAATAAGAAAACGTCAGTATAAATTTTTAGTGACTATTGTAATAAACAGCCCATTGTCCACTCCCTCCCTGAAAGAAATGTGTATTGCATAATTAAACATTTAATTATTAAGTAGACTAATTTAAATTATAAAAGCAACAACAATCTATTTACATTAATTAAGCTCAGAATATTATTTCCTACAAAAAGGAATTATATTTGTAGTTTAATAATATTACAAAAAAAGATGTCTATCTGTTCGTTTATTTATTTAAGCAAAAATAGAATAGATTAATTATAAATTTTTAAAAGCGAAGCTTTTCTATAATAAGGGTCTGTCCGTACGTCCGTCACAGATAGATAGCTCTTTTAGTTAATTTAAATAGGTTTAGCTTGATTCCTAGGAAAACAAAGTAAATTGTTATAAACGAAGCATCTATATAATCAAGTCCTAAATGTTAGTATGTCCTTAAACAATGTCCTGTATTTAAACAGTTTTTCAACAGATTTACTTACAATTTGTTTTGTTCGACTTTTATACATTTATATTCTGATTATTCAGTTCTGACACTATACAAGTGTTAATGTTCGTTTGTCCTATCATTTCAGTTTCAATTGGTTCAGTGGTTAGCGAAATTTTAACGGACAAACAAACAAACCTTTCTACTTTATTAATAGGATCAATCTAATCTTGTCAACATTGATATAATATTAGAAGTTTAACTTAGTAGGTAAGCCTTTCAAACCTTTGTGATCTTATTTTATCAACATAAGATTCTACCTATCCTTATAATAAAGTAACAGGATGTCTGTTTGTCTATACCGAAGGATCTCGCTGAACCGATCAGGTTCTCCTTAACAGGGTAGCTTTTGTAACTATTTTGGGGGAGGGTACCACCAACCTCCGAACAGAAATTGCTAGTAGAAAAAATACCCCCTCCCCCCCAAAAAATATAAACATAAAAAAATAGGGTTTGGGATTCAACTCCCTTCTCAAGTGCCCCTAGAGGCCTCTAGGGGCATAATGTCAATAAAGTAACAGCCGTTACCAGGGATCTTGGGTATAAGACAATACACGACCCCAATGACGAAATTAACCCTTCTGTAGATTAAAACTATTGTTAGGACTCTCAACTGTTAATAAAAGTCCTCAAAGTTGTTAAGCCAACTAAAAAAAAAGCTTTATTATACAACTTTGTGGACTATTATAATAAAAAGCTCAATGTCTCCTCCCTCCTTTATTAATTACTAGCGGCTTCGCCCCTAGCCTCTAGGGGCTTTGCCCCAAGAGATGACAACAAAAAAAAAAAAAAAAAAAAAATAAGAAGAACTAAAGAAATCTTCTACAAAAGAAATTTTCTACAAAAGAATTCTTCTACAAAAAAAAAAAAAAAAAAAAAAAATGGGTTTTTTTTTTGTTTTTGGGGGGGTTGGGGTTGTCCCACCCCCCAAGAAAATAGCTTAAAACCACCACAGGACCAATAGGTATATACCCTAAAGAGTAGAATCCAATCGGTTCAGCGGTTACCGAGATCTTAAGGGACAGACAGACGGACAGACATCAAGCTACTTTGTATTATAGATTGTTTAAAATTATCTAGTCGACATTTTTAATTAAAGCATTTCGATATTATATAAGACAATAACATTTGTTTTAGAATTTAAAAAAAAATTGCTACTTAACGTACTTTTATTCCATTTTTATATGATTGTTTGAAGCTATTATAGTTTATAAAATATGCTTATAAGACATATTTTACCGCGCGGAGTTTCTGGATTATCGTAAATTTATTATATTTTAACATTTTTTTGCACGGATAGTAAAGCTAAAAGTTATAATATAAATTTCAGTTTTGTTGGCCCCGGGGGCCTATGAATTGTAAGCCCCTTGTGTCATTAATACTTTACAATAAGGGGAGGATGGGTGTTGCTGTGCTCGATTAGTCACTTCTGAGAAACTGCCACCTGCATAAGTTAAAGGGTTAGGACTGTTTTAAGGCAAAATCATCCCCCCCCACTGTTATCATTGAGGTCACATGCCAGATTAAGCAGCAGTCGGTATAATTTGTCTCAAATCCGCATTGCCATTGCCGTTTAGCAAATTTCGCGGATTTCTACTTCTTTTTTTTGCTGGATTTTAGGAAAACTTTTTCAAGTGAGTTTTATTCGTTTTATTCGATAAAGCGTAGCATGCGCCGACTATAAAATTACAATGGATATCGGATACGTGGATATATTAACAGGAGAAAATATGTCATCAATTTGAATTTTGCTTGCTAATATGGACATAATTTATTGGTCAGTTTGTTTCTACGATTGGAGGTGATTGGATGGGGTAAAGGGGATGGATGGTGGGTATCTTAAATTTAGCCAGCAGCAGGTGTTAATTTATTAAAGTACATGTAAAAGTTTTACAACATCCAAGCAATGATATATCGATTAAAATTTTCAAGGATAGGGATATACCAATGGACAATTTTTTCTTTTAAATTCAGTTTTTTTGCTCTTAATAGTCATCTCTCTGACCAAAATCTCAGTAGCTGATAAATTTTTGTACATCCCTAATGGTGATACACAAATTTACCCTTTCTATTGATTAAAATATGTGGTTGAAACGTTTGACACTTAACTTAATGAACCAACCAATCAAAATTCAATACATACAAATTTTTTTTTTTTTGGTGGGGGGCGGGGGTAAATACCCCCTCCTAAATGGTTGAGGGTGCATACGGCACCCCCAAGGTAGGGGTAAATTTTAAATGGGGTGGGGATAAAATGGAAATATTTTTGGGTCACCCAAAAATTCTTTTTTTTTTGGGGGGGGGGGTAATCACCCCGTTATCCCCCCCCCCTTGGACGTCCTTGATCGGATAATTAGATCACATAAAAATTTGTTGTTAAAAAAAGTAAAAAATCAACATGTTTAAAATGGACGTACGGACTTTCTGGTAATGATTATAGTGTTAATATCCGTTTGTCCAACCGTTTCAGTGCTTCGCTTTTATGGATGTTGTCATGCTTGTTTTTTTTACTATTTCTTATATCCTTTTTATGTTCAAAGCGCAGTTGATACCAAGAAAGTGTACAATTATTTCAGCAAAATTATATTTAGCTATTTACAATATTAGTTATCTTTTAACTGTATAATTTCTTAATTTTTTTCTTGTTTATTATCAAGTACTAGCGAATTCGCCCCTAGCCTCTAGGGGCTTTGCCCCAAGAGTTTTGATCAACCTATTTTTTGTATTTTAGATTAAAAAGAATTTTTTTTTGGTGGGGGATATTTTTCATTTTTTTTTTTTGGGGGGGGGGTTGGGAGTGTACCCCCCCCCCCCAAAGAAAATAGCTTAAAACGACCACAGGACAAGTATTTTCCCTGAAGAGTAGAATCCGATCGGTTTAGTGGTTACCGAGATCTCAAGGAACAGACGGACAGACAGACGGACGGACGGACAGACATAATTTTACTTAGTATTTATATAGATATATAAGAGATATGACAATGGGCAATAAACTAATGAACAACTCCAATTATGATAAACAATGAAATAAAACCCTGTAGAAGATTTAAGAGCTTTGCATTACTGGTGCAAAATTTTAGCAACTTCTATTTTCTGCTAAACATTTATAGTACCCAAATTTTTTGAGACAATCTACCAATCAAAGGATGCTTGTGGGGGGTGTAAACCTTCGCGCACCTTCTTGCAAAACCTTCTTGCACGCCACTGATTTAGATTTAGCTGTTTAAGACCCGCACCTAGGTGTATGAACGATCAGCTGAAAATGGATTTCCTATTCGAGCCCTAGTTTCCTAAAGTGTACAGCAGATAACCCAATTATTGCAGACCCTATTTTCAGCGACTCCGGTCAAATTGAAAAGCGATTTAATGTATAAACGATTTATACATTATAGATTAAAAATTTAAATTTTTCAAATTTTGATTTTTTTTAAAGTTTGAAGCTTTTTTAGCTAGTAGCAAATATTGAGATAGGACGCGGAAGCTACGCACACTTTCGGAAGCTAAAATTCAGTTCATCGTATGAACATATTCTGTTACCTAAGAAGCATATAAATTGGACTCAAATAAAAAACTGTTTACAGAAAGTCGTCAAAACTGCTAGATTATAACCATTTTTGTCGTATTCTAGATATTTTTCGTGGAAAAAAGATAAAAGATGTTGACTCTGAATTCTTATAATTTTTACATTTTACTAAATGCTTAAAGCTGTCTATACCAAGTAAACTTTGAACTGGTGATACTTTTTCTTTATTTGGTTGGCTTTCCGAGAAGGCTCCAACCACTTAAAAATATCAAAACAAAACATAAAAATGCTTACATTAACATATGAATCATTTTACTTCAAGAAAAGGAAGAATTTTTGCAATACAGTTTTCTATTGTTTTAAGATATTGGTTTATGTAGTCCCAACTTTACTTGAATTAACTGTAGGTAATAAAGATGAAATTGAAATCTATAACTTGGCGTATGATAATTGAAATCAAAGACAGTGACATAGATAAACTTTCTAAACTAACGGCTACGCCCCTAGAGGCCTCTTGGGGGGGGGGGGGGTGACTTAAGGGAAGGGGGTAAGTTGAACTTCAACTTTAATTTTAGTTTTACAAAGAAAAAAGTATTTTAATGGAAGTAATCTACAGAAATTCAGAAAGGTTATCTCATATAGCAGCTAAGCAAATAAGGTTTTCAATTTTTAATAGCAGCGAAATAAGCTGACAGACGGACAAAAGGGGCTATGAATTAGATGCTAAGTATCAAAATAAATTTTAACAAGATTATTCTTCTTTCAACTTTCAAACTCTATATAAATGTAACACTGCAGGAATCTCAAGGGATAAGACAGTGGTCGATAAATTAATGTACAGCCCCAATGATGATACATAAAATTAACCCTTCTATGAATTAGAATTAGTGGTAGGAACACTTAAAAATCCAACCAATCCTAATTTAATAAAAAGTCTCCAAAGTTGTTAAGCCAACAAATAAGAAATCATTATCATAAAACTTTGGGGACCAGTGTAATAAAAATCTCAATGTCTCCTCCCTCCCTTGTAACTCTTAAGGTGGCAAATAAAAAATATTATGTGGGGTATTCCATCATTTCCGCATAATTTCATATTTGTTTTATATTTGCTAAAAGGCATACTCGACTTATATAAAAGTAGCAGGATCTGTGTCTGCCTGTCTGTCTCTCCGTGTGTGTGCACAGAAGGATCTCGCTAACCGCTGAACCGACATAGTTCTTCTTTACAGTGTAAAACTGAATATTGTTAATTTTACAAGAACATTCTGTGAAAGAAATAGCACACTATTTCATACTATACCATATTCCTATATACGATTGCTATTGATAAAAGATATGTTTTGGGTTTTGTACTTTTAAACCTATCCTATCTAATAAAGTAGAAAGTTTTTGTTTGTTTGTTTGTCCGTTATGATCTCACTAACCACTGACCCATTCAAAGGAACCTTTATACAAGTATTTAAATGGTTTTAGGTTTTTTTTTTAATTTAAGTCTCTAAAATTGGATGATTTACGCATTTTTTTTCTATTTTACTAAATAGATTCTATCATACTAAAGTAAAAAGATACCTGTATGTTTGTCTGCCTGTGCGACGCGTACTGAAGGATATCTGTAACCGCTGAACCAATATGGTTCTTTTTTACGATGAAGCTTCTCTTAGGTCATCGGATGGTTTATAACTATTTTTGGGGAGGGTATCGCCATCCTTCTAAGATAAATATTTTCCCTCCCACCCAAAAAAAAATATTCTTTTACTTTTTTTATAACACTAAAATTTGAAATTTATGAGAGTTAACCCCCCCCCCCTCTTGAAGGATCCCTAAAAGCCTCTATGGGCGTAGCCGCTAGTAGAATTTTAAGAAACAAACAGTACATAACCCATACATAACTCTTTCCTATCATGATTGTATATTAACATTAACAATCTACATATTCTAAAACTAATCCTTAAAGTCTAAAAATACATTGATATTACAGTAGAAATTACCCCATGGCTGGCCTTACAGTGTACTGTCGTATTAATGTTACTTAAGACCTGTGGAACAGCTAGTAAACAAGCGTGAGTATTTATTATAATTGAAAATGCTTATCAGAAATGAAAAAAAGTGATATGAGGAGAGAGAGAGAGAGAGAGAGAGAGAGAGAGAGAGAGAGAGAGAGAGAGAGAGAAAGAAAGAAAAAGAAAGGAATAAAAAAAACCATTGGATTTAAAGAAATGAATTGTAGATAGATAATAAAATATAAAAAAACTAGCGGCTACGCCCCTAGAAGCCTCTAGGTGCAATTAGAGTTGGAGGGGAAAAGTCGACCCCCCCAAATTTCAATATGAGTTTCAAAAGAAAAAGTTTAAATTTTTTTAAAAACCTTCCCTGGACCTATAAGAAGCTTCACTGTAAAGGAAAACCATACCGGTCTAGCAGTTAGCGAGATCCTTCGCTACAGACAAAAAAAAGCTTACTACTTTATATAATAGGATATGCATCCTTTAATGTTTAAGTTATTATTCCGAAGCCAATAGCTGTCTTTATCTAAAATCCCAAGATAAGCTGAACACTTTTGGATTTTTAAAAGTTTAAACAATTAAATATATATACTAGTGGTGTGCACTGCACAGTGAGTTTTGCCAAGTGGGGGCACTCCTGGCAGGGTATCAAATATGGGAAGGCAGGCCTTTTCAATTTTAATGGATGTGTTGAATAAATATTAAAATGTTCTAATAATGCAGTATCAAAGGGACATACGGACATTCGATTTTGCGATTATTCGCGCGGCTATTACTTTATTAGTTGTGGATTTTATCATCCTTGTTCTACACTTGTTTTCTTTTTATGATATTTACTTATGATATTCCCTCAATCTTGTGCTTAACGATATTATAATGATTTACTGATTATGTTATTATAGGTTTACATGGCCTACAGGGATATGTTAATAAAAGATAAATTTTTCTTCCCGCATCTTTATTCCCATATGTTATTAGACAACTTTGCAATACAAAAATTAAATGATTTAAGACAATTTTCCTCGACTGTTAAATAAAAATCGTAAAATCATTACCAGTTTTGTTAGCCTGGGCCTTTGGTCCCATGAGGTTAACAAAACTAGTTTCAATCTTATAATTTTTCATTCTAATATCCGCGGAAAGCCGGCTATAATATGATACGATAAATAATAATGATACGTATTTTCCTATGACAATCATTGCTCTATCACTGCATTTCTTAAGTTTACGTAAACAATTTTCTCGTATTCATTCGAATCCGGTGGATAGGAACCGGTTCTCATCCATACGAAAAAACTATGTCTAGCATCGTTTTATATCCAGTTTTCTACGAATATAGAAATGTACAATCATAAGATTAAAACCATTTTTTTAGCCGGTGCCTCCGGCACCTCGGGGCTAAAAAAACTAGTTTTAATCTTATAATTGTACATTCTATATCCGCGGAAAGCCGTTTATAATACGATACGAGAAATAACTATTTCAATTTTCTAAATTTTTTAACTTCGCTCAAATAGATGTTGTCATCCTTGTTTGAATAAAATTGAAATAATATAGAAAATTTGGCACCAACAATTTTAAGAGTTGTCATTTATAGTCCATTACTCTGTGGGCTTGCAGGGATTTACAAACGAAGAAAAAAACAAAGTTTAGCACTCTTTAAAACTAAATTGCAGTCTACATTATACATGTAAATATTTCTCCTTGTTTTTCTATATTATTACTGTCAGTGTGTAACATTAATGGTTCCATTATTTTTTGGATCTGACACCAGATTTTCATGTCTTCTAATAAATTGAAACACTCAGCGGGCTAAAATGATGATTCCTTCCTTACACCACGTTTACCCCATCCCCTGCACTTCTACTGGATAAACGAACTGGCTAATAAATGTTAGTTCCATGTTAGTAAGCTAAATTGACGACAATGTTTCCCTCGTTATAATATCCTTGTATATTCTACATCCATTATTGCAATGCATTTATATTTTAAATTAAAAGTTTTTGTTAAAAGCATATCTCAAAAAATTAACATTAATATTTCAAACCTAAATTAACTTTTGTTAATAGTTATTTATCGCATCGTATTACAGACAGCTTTTTGCGGATATCTAATTTAAAAATTAAAAGATTAAAACCAGTATTAAAGGCCCATGATTTTTCAGTATGGCCGAGAACCAGTTCTATTCTGCGGATATTAATCGGTTTCGAAAGCTATACTGGAAAACATTTATTATTATTTAAGATTGAAAATACATTTTTTACATTTATACAAGTACTTGAAATATTTTAAGCTTATTTAAGAATAGTTCGAAGTAAATGATTTTCAAATATTAAATAATTTGTTAAGTATGTTTAATACGAATAACATTTTGGTTGAATTACATATTTTAAAAGTACTTTAAAAATGTTCTTTTTTATTTTTTAAGGACACATATTTTAACCAAAATTTAAAGCTATAACTAAAAGATATCCAAATTTTTTCTATGACTTCTGGAATCTTAAGGGATAAGACAATGGCCGATAAATATAAACGTATCTCTCCAATTTTGATGCACTAAATTACCCCTTCTGTAAAAGATAATAATAAGAGGTTGAAACTTATAACACTAAACTTAAAGAACCAACGCATCAAATTCAAAGATATTATAAAACTTTGGGGACTAGTGAAATAAATAGGCACCTCCCTTCCTGTTTGAAATTAACTTTAAAAGACATGAAGTAGACATACGGACAATAAACCTATAGAGTTGTTGTTGCTATAACAACTAAAGGGAATCAATATAAGCTTGCAGCAGCTATGATAAATGTTCCATAAAAACTGGAGAAATATAAGAAATACAAAGTGTCCTCCCATTACTGTAAAAATGTAGTTTTGAACAGAGAAAGAGAGAGAGGGGATAATAGGCTGTTTATTACACTAGTCCTCAAAGTTTTAGAATGACGTTTTGTTCTTTGTTGACTTAACAACTTTGGGGACTTTTAAAGGATTTTGATATGTTGGTTTATTAGGTTGGGTACCCAAACGTTTCAACCACTTATTGTAATCTACAGAAAGGGTAATTTTGTGTATTGACTTTAGGGATGTACAGCAATTTATTTGTCATCGTCTTATTACTTTAGACCCCTTAGTTTTACGCCAAAAAAAGCAAAATAACGGAAGAAAACATGCTTAAAATATTTTTTTTTCGCGCATTTATGTGCGCTGTGAATTAAATGTTCATAATTAAGAAATGGCTAATTCAGATTATAGATCATTTTTGTCGGTTATAATTTTGTTTCAGCCGTTTGGCCGCTATCATTTTGAAGATTAATAATCCTAGGAAAATTTTTACTATGAATTGTACCTGATCCCAAAACTGTACATAATTGTCCTAGAAATCCCCATGTAAGAAATCAAACGGTGTTACGAAGATTCTTGTAATTATTATGAATTTTATTTTTTTTATTTCTTATTGTCACAGAAATCCAGGGATTTGAAGGGATAAGACAATAGCTGATTAATTGATGTAAATCCCCAATGATGATACACAAAATTACCCCTTCTGAAGAATAAAATCAGGGGCGAAACGTTAAAACACTCAACTTAATGAACTAAACTACAAGATTCAATAAAAGTTATCAAAGTTGTTAAGCCAACGAATAAGAAAACGTTATAATAAAACTTTGGAAACTAGTGTAATATACCAGGGAGTAAGGGAGGGGACAATGGATCGAATATTCAATTTTTAGGAGTCTCAGACTTTGGGGACTGGCTTAAAGGGAATGTGCAAGAATTTAGCAGTTTCTGACTGAGTTTGGGGACTTGCGCATAGAATGCCGTTACTCGTTATGTATGTTTTGAATATTGCAGACGGGGAGAAGGGATAAGGGAAGTGGGGGGAAGGGAAATAAACACTCGTTGTGTTAGTTTGGAATGTAGCAGACGGAGAGAAGGGAGAAGGGAGGTGGGGGCAAGGGGCAAGGGAAATAAACATAATAAAAAGGGGCAGTCATATTCTTGCTAGCAGCTGGTCGGGTCCAATAATCTTTTAATATAAAAATCACACCAAAAAACTTAATATATTTCATCAAAAACAAGTTGTGATTTCCCTTTACATGACGCTATGGAAATCTATTATTCAATTAACAATCCCTTTATAATTTTCTACAAATTTATTGGAATAAACTGGATTTCATGCCCTTTCTTTGATAACTCTTATATTGAATTAATTGCCCATTGTCCCCTCCCTTACTCCCTGGTAATATACAGCACATTGTCACCTCACTCTCTCTGCAGAAATTATAACATGACAAATTTTAGTATTTTTGCAGTTTTAAAGGGTATCCAAAATAAATATAAACATAGTTGGCAAAGAAATGTTTCATGACTTACTTAACCCAAATAACAAGGTATTTATTTCTTCCATTGGAACAGAGATAGGTTTTGTGAAGAAAATAACAAGATATGAGAAGCAGGAGAGAGGGGACAATGGGCTGTTTATTACACTAGTCCCCAAAGTTTTATATTTGTTGGCTTAACAACTCTAGGGACTTTTAATGAATTTTGGTTGCTTTGTTTATTAAGTTGAGTGTATAAACGTTCCAACCACAAATAGCAATCTAAACAAGGGTAATTTTCGTGTATTAACATTGGGGATGTAACCCCCCCCCCTCCATAAAAGTTTTTTTTAGGGTATAACCTCAAATAAACCCTAAATTATGAATTCTTCCAAATTAATCCATATTTTAACCAATCCCTTCCAAAATAGTAGCAATCCTAAAATAATATTACACACTGCTAGGTACTTCGTCTCAGATTCATACAGAATTTTTTTTGTATATTTTTTTTCTATAATATTCCATTTCTTAAAGATTAAAGCAAGATTATTTTATTTCCGTCTTATATTTGTTGTTTCCGACTGTCTAATTTGTTAAGCATAGTTTTTATGGATACTAGCGACTACGCCCCTAGAGGCCTCTACTGGCACTTTAAATGTTGTCTATGTTTGTGTGGGTGATGGTACCCTCCCTCAAAATAGTTATGAACCTTCCCTGGACCTATGAGAAGCTACCCTGTTAGGGAGAACCCGATCGGTTCTGCGGTTAGCGAGATCCTTCGGTACAAACAGACAGACAGACAGATAGACATAAATCATTGTAACATTGATTGTCATTCTTGTTTTTACAAGAAGATACACTGCATTATAATGCTTCGTAAAAGTACAAAATTAATTATTAATTAAGTTATAAATAAATAATTAGACGAAGTTTCTTACATATTAAAGTAATTAGATGAGTGTCTGTCTGTTCAAATTCTAAGTAATTGTCGAATTTGTATCTTCTATTTAGGCATTTATATTTTGTTTTTTTAACCCTATACCCAAGGGGGGGGGGGGGAGATGGAGGACATTGGACTGTAAATAACCCTGGTGCCCAAAGTTTTAAAATCACTTTATCTTAATCGCTGGATTAAAACTATAATGACATTTTGATTGGTTGGTTCTTAACTAGTATAGTCCCTTTCGTGGCAACGAACCTTAAGGGGCGTTATTTTCATAGTAGGTTTTCTCCTATTTCTAGCCCCTGCGGGGCCAATTGCCTAACCCTGTGGGGCATCACATAACCCAATATAACCTAACTTAATCTAAAATAACCTATAAAAAGCCATTTTAAAAATACGAGGAATCGCCCCTTATGGGGCGGGCGATGTTATGAAAGGGACTATTCCCGTATTTTTCAATTAAAATAAAGTCTCGGCAGCCGCGCGCCCACCACCTGTAAAAAGCCATTATAAAAATACTTCGAATCGGAACACAGTAATAGTGTCTGACTGATTATGACTTAACAAAAAAAAAATAGTCAATGAGAGGCCGTTATTGACCAATGGTAAAATTTATAGTGGCCTCTCATTGGCTAATTTTTTTGTTATGTCATAATCAGTCAGACACTATTACTGTGTTCGAAGGAAGGGGACATTGGACTGTAAATTACAGTGGTACCCAAAGTTTTATAAACATGTTTTCTCATTCATGTTTGTCTTAAAAACTTTGGGTACTCCTATTTAATCGTGATTGGTTCCAAATTATTATTGTCCAAACTTTTCAACCATTAAAAATCTACAGAAGGGGTAATTATGTTTTCCATCAATGGGAATATACTTCAATATGTCCTTCATTGTCTTATCCCTAAATATCCCTGAATATCCATGGTTTAATGTCATAATACATTATTATTGTTGGCAAATAATCTACTCATACAGGGACGGAACAATTGATGCAAAATTTATCTTCCCCCTTATTAATTATGCCTTTTATAGCTGGTAAATATTAGAGTGTAACAAGGGGTTGTGTGTTAATTTAGGTGTCATTGTCCCTTCCCTTCCTGCAAATAATCTAAATAGAGTGTTTAGGTAAATAGGCAGCAGGGAAGTATAAGGGATAAGAAAATGGACAAAAATGTACATTCCCATTAATGATAAACATAATTACTGATTATGTATGTAAGGTTTTGACAATACTAGCTTAGAAACAACTTTTCACAATTTAACAAAAGTTTTGGGGCAAACAAATGAGAAGTTTTAGTTATAAAACTTTGGGTACCAGTGAAATTTACAGTCCAATGTCCCTGGAAGTAAGTAAATACACATTTACATAAACTTTGTGAAGCTGCTTACATATTCAGGTATATAAGTGGATTTCCCGTATTTTTAAAAGCAAAGCTTTTCTATAATTAGGGTCGGTCCGTTCGTCCATCCGTACGTCTGTGACGGATACCTTTTTTCTTATTAATTTAGGCATGTTTGAATTGTCCTATCGATTTCAAACTTTGCATGTAGTAATAGGTAGTAGTAGTAGGTACAATTTAGAAAGCGATGCCACTCTATAATCGTTACTAGAATGTCCGTACGTCCATTTTAAGCATGTTGATTTTCAACTTTTTTAACAACAAATTTGTATCAGATAAAATTATCCTATTAAACTGATTTTTTAATACTGATTCCTAGAACATCAAAGTACAATATTATAAGCGAAGCATCTGTTTAATCAAGTCCTAAAAATTAAAGTATGTTCATAAACATTATCCTGTATCTAGCGTTTTTCAACAAATTTTAGTTATAATTTTGCTTCGACTATTATACATTTATATTCTGATTATTCAGTTCTGACATTATACAGTGATAATGTCCGTTTGACCTACCGTTTCAGTGCTTCGCTTTTATGGATGTTGTCATCCTTGTTATTTCTATTCTACGCTTATTTTGCAAGCTTTACATTGATCTTTGGATGGTTTTAGGCTATTTTTTCTATCCATCCTTCCATTTGGGATATATGGATACATGGATTTGTCATCAATTTAGGTTAGTGATATAGTCCTCAAATATTGGTCAATACGTTCCTCCATGGTTACGGGGGGGAATGAGGTAAAGCCATAAGGAGTGGGCGGGGCCAGTGGGGGGGGGGGGGGAGGGAATTATGCAACATCCATCTAGAAGAAACATTTTATTAAGGTATGCAAGAATCTCTAACAATCTCAACGTATTTTATTTTTATTATTATATTAAATTCATTTTACACGATTAAAATACAATACAGTAAGTTTACTCCTATATCTAACTGGTACATAAACACATTAAACTTATTCCACCTAATTAAAAATTCAAAGTCAATTAAACTTAATAAATGGCAAACATAAATCTTCATAAAGCCTTTAACAGTATTTTTCAATTAAAACAAAGTCTCGCCAGCCGCGCGCCAACCAACTGTAAGCCGCAATTTATATCACAATTTTAAAAACAAGGATGAAAACATCCATAAAAGCGAAAATATCAAATTGGAAGGTAGGACTAACGAACTAAAGGTTTGAATGTGCGTCTGACGGGCAGCTGCCATTAATAAAATCAACAAGAATGGCAACATCCATAGAAAACTAGATACTTAGATAATGATATATCTAATAGTATAATGAAAGCTAAAAGTCTAAATGTAAAATCATCTTGATAATAATAATTCTTCTCATTTCTAAAAATAAACCTTTCAAAATATTTAAAGAATAATTTAAGATTTTAAAGAAAATTTTATAATACTGTAGACTTGTTTTATCCAGTAATGATTAAAATCTTATGAATTATTCTGTATAAGAATAACAACATCTATAAAGGCATTTTTTAAAGGTTCATGTAACTATTGATCATATACCCCAACCCCAACCCAAGATCGTGGCTCAACACGTAGCGCATCTGCTCGTCACCGGGAAGGTGATAGGTTCGAATCTCGGGGCCGATACCGCGTCATAACTAAGGATGTTAAAAATAGTTCCTACTACTGCAATGTCTGGTGCGCGACATAGATAGTAAGAGTTGGGTGAATGCCTTGGCCCATAAACAGGCGCAACTCACTAACATGCACACTTAGGACTTCTCAGACAAATGTCCTGCAATCAAAGGGTTGGTTGTCTGATGGATTTTACTTAACCTAATATCCTTGGGTGTTAGAGTTTCGCATCCCATTACACGTGGATGATGCTCTGGATTCTCTAGATAATCACCTAAATCGAAGGAGAATTCCGCCCTTACGAGGAAATGGTAAAAACCAGGGTTCGGAAGCCGCGCTATCAGCCGCGCGGCTGCGGCTGCGGCTGAATCCTAATTTGCGGCTGCGGCTGCGGCTGCGGCTGCTTAAAGTTATGGAAGTGGCTGAGGCTGAGAGTGGCTGAGGCTTAGTGCGGCTGAGAGTGGCTGCGGCTGAATGCGGCTGAGGCTTAATAAGAATTGGGGTGGCTGAGGCTTACAGTGGCTGAATTGGAATTTTGTGGCTGAGGCTTCGAGCGGCTGAGGCTTACAGTGGCTGAGGGTGGCTGAGGCTTACAGTGGCTGAAGGATTTGTGGCTGAGGCTGCGGCTTACTGAAAGCCGCGCGGCTCATAGCGGCTGCGGCTTACAGTGGCTGATTGGAAAATTAAGCCGCGCGGCTGAGTGAGGCTGAGGCTGAGAGTGGCTGATAACATAATTAAGCCTCGCGGCTGATTCTGAGGCTGCGGCTTACTGAAAGCCGTGCGGCTGAGGCTGTGGCTGAATTAAATTCAGCCGCGCAGCTGAATGCGGCTGCGGCTGAATACAATATTAAGCCTTGCGGCTGATCTTATGGCTGATTATAAAATAAGCTTTGCCGAAGCCTCACTTCGGCTAAATTGGATTTTTTAAATGCATTCTAGGACATTATTTGGAGAGTTGAGGGTGGTTAGGGGTTGTGAGAATAAGAGTGGAGGGAAGAGGGGGGAGGACAGCAGGATTTTTTCAAATGTTTGATTCAGAATTAGTACCCAAATTTTATACTGGTACCCAAAGTTTTATACTGGTACCCAAAGTTTATTCTGGTACCCAAAGTTTTATTCTAGTACCCAAAGTTTTATACTGGTACCCAAAATTATATACTAGTACTCAAATTTTATTCTGGTACCCAAAGTTTTATTCTAGTACCCAAAGTTTTATACTGGTACTCAAAGTTTTATACTGGTACCCAAAGTTTTAGTCTGGTACCCAAAGTTTTATAATGGTACCCAACGTTTTAGACTAGAACCCAAAGTTTTATACTGGTACCCAAATTTTACTGGTAACCAAAGTTTTATACTGGTACACAAAGTTTTATACTGGTACCCAAAGTTTTATACTGGTACCCAAAATTTTATACTGGTACCCAAAGTTTTATTCTGGTACCCAAAGTTTTATACTGGTACCCAAAGTTTTATACTGGTACCCAAAATTTTATACTGGTACCCAAAGTTTTATACTGGTACCCAAAGTTTTATACTAGTACCCAAAATTATATACTAGTACTCAAATTTTATTCTGGTATCCAAAGTTTTATTCTAGTACCCAAAGTTTTATACTAGTACTCAAAGTTTTATACTGGTACCCAAAGTTTTTATACAGGTACCCAAAGTTTTAGACTAGTACTCAAATTTTATTCTGGTACCCAAAGTTTTATACTTGTACCAAAAGTTTTAAACTAGAACCCAAAGTTTTATACTGGTACCCAAAGTTTTATACTGGTACCCAAAGTTTTAAACTGGTACCCAAAGTTTTATACTGGTACTAAAAATTTATACTGGTACCCAAAGTTTTTTACTGGTACCCAAAGTTTTATACTAGAACCCAAAGTTTTATACTGGTACCCAAAGTTTTATACTGGTACCCAAAGTTTTAAACTGGTACCAAAAGTTTTATACTGGTACTAAAAATTTATACTGGTACCCAAAGTTTTATACAGGTACCCAAATTTTATACTGGTACCCAAATTTTATAGTGGTACCCAAAGTTTTATACTGGTACCCAAAGTTTTATACAGTTACCCAAATTTTATACTGGTACCCAAAGTTTTATACTGGTACCCAAAATTTTATACTAATACCTAAAATTTTGTTTTAATATTGGTACCCAAAGTTTTATACTGGTACCTTAAGTTTTATACGAGTACCCAAAGTTTTATACTGGTACCCAAAGTTTTATACTGGTACCCAAAATTTTATACTAATACCTAAAATTTTGTTTTAATACTGGTACCCAAAGGTTTATACAGGTACCCAAATTTTATACTGGTACCCAAATTTTATACTGGTACCCAAAGTTTTATACTGATACCCAAAGTTTTATACAGTTACCCAAATTTTATACTGGTACCCAAATTTTATACTGGTACCCAAATTTTATATTGGTACCCAAAGTTTTATACTGGTACCCAAAGTTTTATACTGGTACCCAAAATTTTATACTAATAGCCAAAAATTTATTCTGGTACCCAAAGTTTTATACTGGTACCCAAAGTTTTATACTAATAGACAAAAATTTATTCTGATACCCAAAGTTTTATACTGGTACCCAAAGTTTTATACAAGTTTTTTAGCAGTAGGAATTTATTTCAACATCTTTAGTTATGATGCAGTACAAAGCCTATCAACTCCCAGACGACGAGCCGATGCGCTACATGTTGAGCCACGGTCGAGGGTTTCTATGACATTAACTCAAGGTCCAACAACCCTGGATAACTAAGGGGAATTATATCTTTCCTTTGCGCCTGTTCATGTTGCACACCTAGCACCTAGGAACCATTTAATGTCTTCAGTTATAACGCAGTGTCTGCGCGAGATTCGAACCTATTACATCCCTGATGACAAGCAGATGCGCTACTTGTTGAACCTTGGGGAACCAATTCTTTCCTTTTCTGTATTAGTTTAAGTGACATCTATCCAGCAACCAACTTTTTTTTATTGAACTACCTGCCTGAAAGTTTTATGGTAATGAGTTACGCCTGGAAATCCTCCTACTCCAACTTTACATGTTGCACACCTGCCATAGCAGCAGTAGGAACCATTTAATGTCTTCAGTTATAACGCAGTGTCTGGCCGAGATTCGAACCTATTACCTCCCTGATGACAAGCAGATGCGCTTCTTGTTGAACCTTGGATAATTAAGGGGAACCAATTCTTTCCAATTTAAGTGACATCTATCCAGCAACCAACTACCTGCCAGAAAGTCCTATGGTAATGAGTTACGCCTGTTTACGAGCCAAGGAAATCCTCATACTCTAACTTTACATGTTGCATACCTGGAATAGCTGCAGTAGGAACCATTTAACGTCTTCAGTTTTCACGCAGTGTCTGGCCAAGATTCGAACCTATTACCTCCATGATGACAAGCAGATGCGCTACATGTTGAGCCATGGTACGTAGGTTAAATTTGTCTTAAAAATAATCGTCTTTAAAATGCTTATCATATGTACACTTGCAATAAATGTATTTGTCATAAAAACTTACCTCTTATGAAAAATGTTATTTTACAAAAGTGCTTTTTATTACAATTATTCATGGGTATAATTTTTATGACTAACTTTTTATGTCACATAATCTTAATGACAATGTAATTATGAAGTTATTACAAAAAATACTAAACAATAGGTACTGGAAAAAGAAGAACTGAATTAAAATAATTTTTTGGGGTGTAGGGTGATTTTTATTGGGTGGGGAGGGCCGGGGCGAGTAAATCCCATTTTTAATTTTGGGGTGATGTTTAATTTTTTTTCTAAGGCAATTTTTTTCTGGTAGTGTGATGGTACCCTCCCCCAAAATAGTTTTAAACCTTCCCAGTACCTATAAGAAACTACCCTGAATAGGAGCACCATATCGGTTTAGTAGTTAGCGAGATCCTGTAGTACAAACATATAGACAGACAAACAAACAGTCATCATAATACTTAATGATCTAAAAATAAGACAAATTTTCATTTTGAAATATTGGAGCTCTGATAGCTTTTTGGTACGGTAACAGCTTTGAACCATCTATCATCCGGGTTCGAATCCCAGAAGAAAAAAAAATTTGGGGGGATGAAGGGTGACTTTTATCATTTTTTTATGGGAAAATAGGGGGGAGTTTGGTTGAGCACCCACCAGTTTTTTTTGAGGGTCATCTTTTTTTGGGAGGGAAAAGATACATTTCCCCAAAAAAATTATAAACTTTCCCTGGATCAATAAGAAGCTTCACATTACCACTTTATATAATAGAATATGTGGATATATTAAAAAAAAGAAAATTTGTTAATAAAATTATGGACCTCATTTATTGGCCAGTTCATTTATATATCCCATAAGAGGGGAGAGATGGATTAAAGGGGGTGTATGGGGGTTATTGTTATTTTAGCCAGCTGAGATTATTTCTTTATCAGAGTACATGAAAATATGGACAACAAAGTAATAATATATCGATTCATGTATTGCTTATAAATTCAGAAATTGTATAACATAATGATAAAGATAAAGAAACATTTTTTTTATAATAATTGCAGTTTCGAAAATAAAATCAATTTTAGTAAGCATCTTTGTAAAATAAACAAAATCGGATGATATATAATAATCATTTAACTATTTCAATCTATCGAGTACATAAAGATTATGTAGATTTTTTTGCATATTATACAGGACAATTTATTGCATTTTACAGACCTTTTTTTAACCAACTTTAAAAAGTAAAATACATCGCTGTTTAAATTTTTTTTGTTAGAAAACATATTAGGATAATTTGTGTTCAAAATAAACACACACACACACCCTCCCCCCTCCCCAAATCTTAATTTAATTATTTTCATTAATTTAAAAATACTATGAAAAATGAAATATGTATAAATCTTTTTTTTTGCATAACTTTTTCAGTGTCTCTCATCAACCACAAAGTATTAAATACATTTAAAATTGAAGAAATATCTTAAGTAGGAGAAGCTTAATTATATAGAACAAGTATTGCGTACCTAAACGGAAAAATAATAGAGAAGCTACTATATAACTTGAGTATCACATAAATTGATTGCCCCCTGTGAGGTTTGAACTCACGGTCCCTAGTTTACAAGACGAGTGCTCTACCATTGAGCTAAATAGGCCACTTGTACAAGAAAAAAAATTTAAGATAATACAAATTCATAGTGAATATTAAGTAAATTCTGAAAAATTTGTATCTTTTAAAAACAATAAAATTAGGCAAACGTACGTCAGTAGGGCAGTTACCCTATAAATAGTATTCAATAATATTCATAAGTATCAACGTTCAAAAACGTATTGCTCCTGGTGAAATTCGAACTTATAACCCCGGCATAACAGTGTAGAAGAACCGTGTCCGTGTCCCACCGCCAAAAAAATAGTTATAAACCTTTCCAGGACCTATGAGAAGCTACCCTGTTAAGGAGAACCCGATCGGTTCAGCGGTTAGAGAGATCCTTCGGTACAGACACACAGATACACAGACACACATACATCCTGTTACTTTAGTAAAAGGATTCCTTAGAAGGACAACATTGTCAGTTCAGTGGTTGCTGAGATCTTAAGCTTCAGACAGACAAAATTAAATGAAAATTAAGCCCCGCGGCTGAATTGACGGCTGAGGCTTGTACTAATTTAGCACCTGCGGCTGCGGCTGGGGCTTACAATATCTCAGCCGCGCGGCTGTGTCAAAGCTGCGGCTGAATTTAAAAAATTAAGCTGCGGCTGAGGCTGCGGCTTACAAATATCAAGCCGCGCGGCTGCGGCTGCGGCATAATTATAACTTTGCAGCTGCGGCTGAGGCTTTCTTGAAGCCGCGCGGCTGAGTGCGGCTGCGGCTTCAAATTATTAACAGCCGCGCGGCTGATTGTGGCTGAGGCTTCCCCAACTATAAGCCGCGCGGCTGATTGGGGCTGAGGCTTAGAGGGGCGTTGGCTGAATGAGGCTTAGTGCGGCTGAGGCTTAATGTGGCTGAATTGGAGTTTTGTGGCTGAGGCTTACAGTGGCTGAGGCTTACAGTGGCTGAATGAGCTGAGGCTTACAGTGGCTTATGTTTTCTTTAAGCCGCGCGGCTGCGACTAAGGCTGAGGCTTATTGGGTGGCTGAGGAAGCCGCGCGGCTGATTTTGAGGCTTCTCGTAAGCCGCGCGGCTGATGGTGGCTGAGGCTGAGGCTGCGGCTGCGGCTTCCGAACCCTGGTAAAAACTACTGATCATAAATACTTTGATATGTCTGTCTGTTTGTCTTTTCTCATTTAAAAAAAAAAAAATTAAGATGTCAGAACTCCTCCCCCCCCCCCCTCCTCCCACCCTTTACTTTTTAATAAAAGGGAGTGTAAATTTAGACTCTCATATAGGAAATATCAAGGAAGGTTTTTTTTTGTTATTCTATAGTTTTACCAATTTTTCAAATCATTTCCTTCTATAAACAATTAAAATTATTTTCTTAAGAACAGATAAAATCATTGTTTTTGAAAACATTTTTTAAACCAATCTAAAAATGATATGATTTTAACTTTTAAGTTTTTTTCCCAGCACAATGGATTAGAATCAGTTAGGAGCCATACTGAAAAATTATGTATAGCATCGTAGTACAGACATTTTTTACACGAATATCAAAATAAAATCGTAATAGTTATTTCTCGTATCGTATTATAAACGGCTTTCCGCGGATATAGAATGTATAATTATAAGATTAAAACTAGTTTTTTTAGCCCCGTGGTGCCGAAGGCACCGGCTAAAAAAACTAGTTTTAATCTTGTGATTGTACATTTCTAAATTCGTAGAAAACTGGATATAATACGATGCTAGACATAGTTTTTTCGTATGGATGAGAACCGGTTCCTATCCACCGGATTCGAATGAATACGAGAAAAATAATTCCAAATTTCTTAGTCCCAACTGCTGAACTCGTTGAAACATTATGATTTTTCATTTTGATATCCACGAAAAGCTGTCAATAATTGCGATTAATAAATATTCTAAGCGTTATTAACAATGTTCTGCTTAAAATAGTTTTTGAATGAATGACCAAGATAAATTATATTTTATGCATTTTACTGTACAAAAATAATACCCAATCCAAAATAATACTTTGTACTTTGTGCATTTTCCTTAAACAACAAGGATGACAACATCCATAAAAGCAAAGCTCTAAAATCAGAAGTAAGGACAAACGAACTGTAACTCTTGTAGAGTGTCGGAATTTGATAAGCATTTATTTGTACTTTAAATTGTACATACTTTTATTGCTAAATTGCATTAATCCTGATAGTAAAGTAAGAGAATGCCTGTACCGAGGGATATCGCTAACCGCTGAACCGATATAGTTCTCATTTACAATATAGCTTCTCATAGGTCATGGAAAGGCTTATTACTATTTTTAGGGAGAGTACCACCACCCACCCAAAAGAAATCCCCCCCCCCACCAACATTTTTTGAATTTTTTTCTTTTTTAAACTAAAAAATGGTAGTAATATATAATAACATTTTCTTATTCGTTGGATTATCAACTTTGGAAAGTGTCCAAACTTTTTAATCACTATTTATATTCTGAAGTTGTCTTATCCCTTTAGATCCCTGAATACAATAAATTACAATAAAATCTTTCTGATGTACAAACGTAACAAGACAACTTTTTAAAAGTTTTGCGTTTAAAAAATGACCCACCCTCTATTTGATTGAAGTCAAATAAAGTCATCTAAATTCAAAAAGAGAAAAGTGGATTCCTATAAACCATAATATTCTTAAATATCACAATACAATTTTAATCAAAGATTCTTACTAATTTTCTGTAACACTATTACTACTACTAAATATAAAAATACTCAGGGAACCACAGGGATAAGACATGGCCGATAAATTGATGTACATCCCTAATGATGATACACAAAACGACCCTTTTGTAGTTTACAATTAGTAGTATAAACGCTTGGACAATCATAAGTGAGCAAACCAATCAAAATTCAATAAAAGTCCTCAATATCATTGAGTCAACGAATATTAAACTTTGGGGACTAGTTCAACAAAGAGCCTATTGTCCCCTCCCTCCTTGATAAATAGGAGTCATGGCAAGAAAAGGAAGAAAAAAGACACTCCTATGATTAGGGCTTTTAAGAAAATGCTAAAAACCCCTCAACAAACACGTTTTCAAAATGTTAAGTTAAATTCTTTAATGATAACAATTACAGTAAACACATACAAAAAAATAGAATTTATTTTTGATATTTATCTATTGATAACAATTTGGGCATGCTGTTTTCAATTCCAGGGAGGGACATCACACTGGTATCCAAAGTTTTATAACCACTTTGTCTAGATACTTGTCTTATTATTATTGAATTTTTATTGTTTGGTTCCAAACTCGTAATCTTGTAAACTTTTTAATTAACTTTACAGAGTGTCTCGAAAATAAGCCATGTGACGTCATAAAAATGAGTGAGATGAGTTGAGAAGTTTATAATCATTGGGTGTGTTTATCACTTCATCTTCCACTGTCTTTTCCTTAAGATCTCAAAAATTCTGCATACTTTTAGTCTTTTAAAAAGTGTTTTTCTAAGAGGGTTCGTCCAATAAATTTACCACCCACACGGTATGTCTACTAGTCTTCGGACATTTTCATACATTAAATATACATATAGAGGTCAAATCATACAAAAATTGTATATAGATTTTCAAAATTTCTATGATACTAATCGATATTTAATTACTTGGATTAGGCACCAAAATTTTGTGTACTCTAATGAAGTAATGCTCCCAGCTGGCAATACCCCCATCCAAACCTTATCCCCTTTCTTCCTAGTGGATGAACGAACTGGCCAATAAATGAGGTGTTTATATTAACAACCTAAATTTTTGCGTATAAATATATCCACGTATTCTACATATATAGTTGGAAAACATTGGGCTATTTATTTCACTAGTCCCCAAAGTTTTATAGTAACGTTTTCTTATTTGTTGGTTTAACAACCATGGGGACTTAAATGAATTTTGATTGGTTGGATCATTAAGTTGAGTGTTCAAACGTTTAAACCACTAGTTGTTATCTACAGTAAGGGTAATTTTGTGTATTATAATCATCATTAGGGATATGCATCAATTGATTGATCAATTAATCTTTTAGATCCTTGGCAGACACCAGTATTATGTAAAAGTGTTTGATCAAATAGGTGCGCGAAGCGCACCCTAAAATGTGGACAATTCACTTAATCGAAAATCAAGAAAGTTGTAACACAGACAATAAAAGGTTTGTGTTGTATTGTCAAAATCACCACGCTGAATAGTAAAGAAAGCTTTTTTTACTGGAAAATTGACTCGCAAAGTGCAAAAAAATTTCCCCCAATAACCCTAGATTTTAATTTGTAAATACATTTTTTATGAGGGTAAAACATATAGGAACAATAATAAATATATAATAAATATCCTCACTTAATAAATTTTTAGTCTGTGGTAATATAATTTTGGTCAGTGTCTGTCAATTTAATGCCCAAAGCAAAATACTTCTTATAGAAGTTTTTATTTAAAACAACAAAATCATCGGGGAATATAATTATAAAGGAAACAGAAATAGTCTTACCCCTTATTCTTTCATAAACCCATTGATTACACATCCTTTGTCTGAAAATTCTTTACAATAATGAGTCAATGGCCAATCCCCAATGATGATAAACAAAACTACCCTTTCAGTAGATCAAAATTAGTGGTTGAAACGTTTGCATACTCAACTTAATTAACCAAGTATCAAAACAATTGTATTAAGTTTAAGCTAAAGTTTTATGTTGTGTATTATTGTAGAAACTCCAGAGGTCTTCTGCAGCCAAAAATGTTTATTTTATGGTAGAATTCAAATCATTTTTATGATGAACTACATTTTGGTATTTTTTTATGAGAGGCAGGACCGAAAATAGTCATAATAAGCGCAGCTTATCGGCGTTTGATGGGTTGTGTTTAAATGTCTCAACACCTAATTTTAATCTCTAGACTGGGTTAATATTGTGTATCATCATTGGGGAAGTACATCAATTTATCGGCCATTGTTTTATCCTATTAGATCCTTGAGTAGTTGTTAATCTAAACTATTTTTTTTCAAAGCTTATGGTAAATTTTGACAGTCTCAACGACGTTTTAGAAAACACTAACGTATTGGGCATTTTAAGGATTTTTTTTTTTGGGGGGGGGGGATGCATCTTCTTATAAATAAGTTTTGGGGTGTGTTTTGAGTACACGCCATCACCCCATTTTACTTACTATCTAAACCACCTCATTACCGATTTAGAAAATGAAATAATTTTGAAAAACGACGAAAAAAGACTGACTAACAATACTATGTATTGCCCATAAAGACGTTACAGCATTAAAATTTGTACAAAGTTTGGAAATCTAAGCTTTGTATAAAACTATTCAAATATGTTATTTTAAGATTTTAGGAGCTTCATATAAAGAGAGAATAAATACTAGAATAAGAGATAAAAGGGATAATATTAAGCAAGGGATATTGGAATATTAATTACACTGGTACCCAAAGTTTTATAAATACATTATCTTATTCGTTGGCTTCAAAACTTTGGGTACTTTGATTTAATTTCGATTGGTTATTTCCAAATATTAGTGTCCAATCCAGAAAAGGGGTAATATTGTTTGTTTGTTGTTTATTGTTTATAATCATTGGGGATGTCTAGTCTATCATTGTCTTATCCCTGAAGTAAAGGAAATATAAGGTAAATGTATCATCCATTGACCTATCCCTGTAACTTGAACATAAAATGTTCAGGGAGAGAGTGAACATTTGTCTGTTTATTACGCAAGTCACTAAAGTTTTAAAATATCATTTCTTATTTGTTGCCTTAACTACTTAGGAGACTTTTCTGGAGAAAGACTAAACTACATAACGTTTGTGTCACTTTTGAGGAAGACGATTCCCTTTTCTTCCATATCTTTTGAAGAGATTTTCTTCCCCCCTTCCCTTTTTCTTTTCCCTTTATATGACGTCATATAGGAATCGTCTTCCTCAAAGGTGACACAAAAGTTATGTAGTTTAGTCTTTCTCCTTTTTATGGAATTTTGATGGTTGGTTCATAAAGTTGAGTTTCCAAACGTTCAACCCCTAATTGTAATTTTGGAGTAAGTTTGTGTAATGTATTTTATCGGCCATTGACCCATACCTCAGTATCTCAAACACAAAATGCTACTTTTAATAAAATTATGGACATAATGGGATGGTTCTTTGAACTATTTTGACACATGTTGCATAACAGCAGAGTAGCAAGCTGTAACAGCTAGAAATTCTATTGTAATACTAGAGAATTTATATTTAGAGGAAGCAGTTATAGTTTTGATTGAGAGTTTATGTTTATAGTAATAATAGCAAGGATAATTATGTCTTAAATTTGCGCAGCTTTAAAAATGAAAAATTAAGAATTTAAACAGTTATCATGTATTATTCTAAGGGATAAGACAATTATTTATTAAGTGAAGCACATTTCCAATGATAATACACAAAATACTCCACTTTAGGTTTCAATTACTTGCTTGTTTAACGTTTTTTTTGAATTAATCAACAATTATATGATGTCCCCTTACTCTCTGAGAATTATATATTATTCTACAAGAAGTATAAATTAAAAAATAATAACCAGAATGAAAATAAATATTTTATCAGACAAAAAACATTTCCATCGTCTAGAGCAGTGACGTATAGTTAGACAGTAAGACGTACAATCATACTTACCCAAATTATAGAAAAGATGCTGTGATGAAAAACATAATTTTACAGAATTCTTCAATTAATTTTTTGAAACAGTTAGACGTAGAGATAGGCCATAAAAATGTTTTTTTTTCATGTGCTCACTAGCTAAGTTAATATCTAAATTCTTAAAAACTCGCCAATAAAAATATAATTGATTTCTAAAAGTAACTTATGGACAGACAGACAATAAGTACACAAAAGTGCTAAGCCACTCGAAAAAAAAACCCTAAAAATCATATATTTCGATACTAAACTACTGCAGAAAAATTACATATTATTTTTAAAAATTACATATTGATTTAATAAAAAATTTTCCAATATACACATTTTAAGAAAAGTTTTCTAAAATTTCTAGCCTAATATCGATATGTTTTTCATGTGTATAAATGTTGTAATAATTTATCATATATATGCTACTTTTTGCCCTATTTATCTCTTTCAAAAATTTCCCATTTCTAACTGTAAGTTATTTTTTAACCCCCTTTTCAGTTGAATAGGTTGATAACATTTATAAGCGATGCTCTTTACATTTTATATTTTATAGTTTGTATGTTTTTCAACCTATTAAAAAAAAATACACTATTCTAAGACATGAAGATATATTTCGATTTTAGCAATCATTTTCAATTCATTTTGTCTCTTGTACAAGTGACTCGAGCAATATTAGCTTGGTCGTTTTAGATTTAGAATTACATTTAAAGACATAATTATTGAGATTATGTTTGTTAAATTTAGCCATATCACCATGGGAATCACCATATAAATCAAGTTTTAGGAAAATTGCTAGAGCAAAAATATACATATTTAAATTTTTGAATGTAGACATTTGTAAAAACGCTACGCATTTGACATTGATGGTTTTTCTTTGTGTTGCAAAGGATCTCACTAACTGCTGAACAGTAATATATGTTAACCTTTACAGTGAAGCTTTTTAAAGTTCCAGGGAGGGTTTTTGGATTTTTATACCGTCCTAAAAGAAATCGCCACTGAAAAAATTTAAGTTTTTCTTTTAAGTACAAAAGATATAAAATAAAGGGTCGACTTATCAACCCCCTCCCTCATCCCTGCCTTAAGTGCCCCTAGAGCCTCCAGGGGGGGTCGTAGACGCTAGTGGTTAATAAACCAAAATAAAGAGGCCCATAAAAAAACTGTGAGGATATTATCCTGTGATTTCTCATATTTTTGATTAATCATCTTTAATCTTTGGCATTTACCTACATTATTAAGTCATCATAAGACAGATAGATATGTAGAGAAGCTACTCAACATAAATATATGTCTGTTAGTCTGTCTGTCTGTCTACATTTACCATCATTATTAAGTCATCATAAGACAGATAGATATGTAGAGAAGCTACTCAACATAAATAGATGTCTGTTGTTAGTCTGTCTGTCTGTCTACATTTACCAACATTATTAAGTCATCATTAGACAGATAGATAAATGGATATATAATATATATGGATATTACGACAGGGGAAAATTTGCCTCCAATTTATGAAGCTAATATTATCATATATTGGTCAGTTCGTGCATCCAGTAGGAGGGATAACTCAAGGCAACCCTATATTTAAAAAAAAAAAATTTTCTGTACAAAATCGACCGCTAAATCTCCATATCATCATTTATTTGACTTTTATTAACTAAGTATATGATGAATTATAAAGGGAGAAAACGAGAGTGTACGATCTCTTCCGCATATAAACACATCCATAAAAGTTTTTAAAAAAAAATTATAATTTAGAACAATAAAGGTTGTTGAAAAAAAACTATTTTTTGGGTAAATATTTACATCAATTGACAAAGCCCAAATTGTGTAAAAATCATCCATGTGACTTCATAAAAATGAGGGATTATCCATCTCTTTTTTATGGGTTTTCTTTCCCACTTCTCCTCTAATCTCTCTCATGTTTATGACGTCACATAGATCATTTTTTGACATAATTTGGGCTTTGTCCAGCAATTCACTGAAAATGGCATTTCTTTATTAGTTAGGGTAATTTACGTACTTTATAATAACTCAAACAGTTCAGTAGTTATTGAAATGTTAAGCTTCAGACAAAATTACCCCTAAATTTTTATACATATACTAGCAGATACGCCCCTAGAGGCCTTTAGGGGCACTTGAGGCGGGGGGGGGCTGGGAGTTAAATTTGATTACTATTTTTTCTAGATTTTATTTTAGATTTAAGAGAAGAAAAAAAAATTTAGGGGTGGTGGGAGGGGCTGACGCCCCCTCTTTTTAATTTTTAGTTAAAAAAATTAAATTAAATTTTTTTTTTTGGGGGGGGGGGGTTATTTTTTTCTAGGTGCGATTTTCTTGGGAGGGTTGTGGTACCCTCCCAAAAATAGTTTCCAAAAAACATCATGTTACCATATTATAAGGATTTAGGAGGGCAAATACGAAAAAGTTTAAGTTGAGTGCTTGAAAAACTGCATCACAAAATTAATTAGTGCCCAATTTTCTCAGTAGACAAAATTTAACAAGGATGACAACATCAATAAAAGCGAAGCTCTGAAACGATATGACAGACGAACATTAACTTAAGTGTCAGAACTGAATATACAAAATTTGAAAATATAAAGTTTGACAAAATTATACGTTGCAAAACTCCTTAAATATAGAATTCTGTTTAAGGACACACTAACATTTTTAATACTTGATTATCGAGATGCTTCGAGATTTCATAATATTGTACTAAGGTTAAAAGGAGTCAGTAATCCAAAAATCAGATCAATCGGATGATTTTATCACATAAAAAATTTTTTTTAAAAAAGGAAAAAAATCAACATGTTTAAAATGGACGTACGGACAATTATAGAGTTGCTACGCTTTTTAAATCGTACCTAACTACTACAGGAACCATCATGCAAAGTTTTAAATCGTTAGGACAATTCTAACATGCCTAAATTAACGAAAAAAGCTATCCGTTACAGACGGACTGACGGACGGAGGGACTGACCGACCCTAATTATAGAAAAGCTTCGCTTAAAAAAAACAGACCGAAGCTATTCCTGTCAAAACTGTACAAGTTCATTGGTTATTGTGTCAACTATATGGCTACTATACACTGATAAAAAAAGTGTTATTATTCTTTGGCTTAAAAACTTTGGGTACCTTGATTGAATTCTGATTATCTGTTCCATACTAGTAGTGTCCATACTTTTCAACCAGCAAATTTAATCTACAGATGGATTAATTTGTTTATCATCATTGGCATCATTGAGGATGTTTGTCAACTTAGCATCCCACGTCTTATCCATTAAGATCCTTGAATTTTATGCACTGGAAAAGTACCTCAAGAATTGACAAAATAATGAACATATGCTGTTATAAAATGTTATAAATTTTTGTTTGAATGTAGGTTAACTGAGAGAGAGAGGGGACAATTAATTTAATTGGCTGTTTTTAATCTAGTCCCCAAAGTTTTATATTAACGTTTTCTTATTCGTTGGCTTAACAACTTTGGGGACTTCAATGAATTTTGATTGGTTGTTTCATTAAGTTGAGTGTTCACACGTTCAAGGGGTAATTTTATGTATCATCATTGGGGATATACAACAATTTATAGGCCATTGTCTTATTCCTTTAGATCTCTGGAGTTAACTCAATTTTCTCTGGTAAAATGTGTTATGATATCATTTTCAATTTGCAGTTAAAGTCTGCAATAGAAGCATTTCTATATTTTTATAAAAACACAAACATTTTCTACTTTTTATTCTGTATTAGGGGGTATGCCTCCAACCCATTCCCTTTACCCGCCTTCCTGTAAAAGAGCTTAAAACCTGCCCGAGACCTACACTTAAATTTGTGATCTTATAGCTCATTTAACAGGAGGGGGGAGGGGGTATCATACTGAAAATACATACGGAAAGACATTTTTACAGGCATGCAGAAGTGAGTTTTATTAATCAGGTCCTGGGACAAACGCAGGATTGACAAACGTGGGAGTGGACAAACGGTGGAGTGGACACTTGACATAACCTAACCTATTTTAAACCACCTATAGGTTTTTTAAATGCCTAACCCCTATGGGGGGATTTTTGGTATATTCATTTGTTAACCTAAACTGTAAAGAAATACTTAATTAATTTAATATTTTAGACAATATGCATTTGTCCACTGCCAACGTTCGTCACTCTTGTCCTGGAACCTTTAAGCAGGCTTAAAGAAATTTGTTGAAATGCTATGACCATTACAGATTTTCTATTCTATATTATATTTTATTCTTCTTTTTTATCTCCAACAATCATAAAAGAGATTTATTCCTTATAATTGTAGTATAGTTTAGTGTTCTATTATCTATAAAATTTATTTGTTGCGCTATATTCTCTAAAATTTTAGTAGGAACGAGAATTAGTTTCTGTAGAATCATGAATGAACTCAGCCGGATTCATTGGAAATAACAAGACAATTTTGTCCAGAGAGGGAGGGGACATTAGGCTGTTTATTACTCTAGTCCCTAATGTTTTAATAAATTTTTTTTTCTTATTTGTTGCTTTAACAACTTTGGTGACTTTTATTTAATATGGATTATTTGGTTCATTAAGTCGAGTGTCCAAAAGTTTCAACCACTAATTATTTTGGATGTATATCCATTTATCGGCCATTGTCTTATCCCTAAAAATTTCTGATTTTGTGCAATAGGAACATTTAAAAATAGTTTATTAAATTTTACGTTCGCATGTTAACAGAATAGCTATTTCTAAAGATATTTTGAGGTAGTTTTTTTTTAAATTAAACCAATTACACTTAATTCAATCTATTAAATCAATCAATCAAATTAAAAACGATATCCCACTTACTTCATCCTCTCCCCTTCCCTCTTATTGGATGAACGAACTGACCCATAAATGAGGTTGATGACAAATTTCCCCCTGTCAATGCATCCACGCATTCTATATCCATTAAAAATTCTTATGAATTTTCAGTTGAATTTATTTATAGAAAATTTAGTTAGTTGCTTCAAATTTTATGATTACAAAGAACATAAAAACGTATTGATGACAACACTTATTAAACAAAGCTTAACAAATTAGAATATCAAACAAGGATGACAACATCCATGCATGGCCATGAGTTGCAAAGCACAAAAAATGGAATGTACAAACGGACAAAGTGAGTTATAGAGCAGATGTTTAATTGCCACAACAAAGAAAAGAAAGAGAAGCAAACAAACATTAACAATTATAGAATAACATAGCATTTAATATTGTATTAAAAGAATTTTTTGAATATTAAATGAAGAAAAGCTTATGTACACCTCTGCTGAATATACTGTATAAAATTTAATAAAGTAATGAAATAATGGATATGTTAAATTTTAAGATTTGCATTTCTGTTTGATTATATAATCGTAAATTTGTTAATTAATTTATTTAGAACTATGTATAGTACTTTAATTTTATAATTTTACTCACGTAGTTACTAACAACAGTTTTAGTATGCTACCATGTTAATAAGTTAAAACTGTCCTTCAATTTTAAGACATCATCTGTAATTGTAATGGGATGCGATACTCTAACTCCTGAGTATATTAGTTTAACCGTAACGGTTTGGGTATATGACACATAACTGAGAGTTCAAAATTTGCAATATCTCCATCCTGGTGGGCACAGGATGCCAGCAAACCTGGCAGGATCATCCAGGTAAAAGCAAAAATATATTTTTTTTGACTTAAACAAAGAATTTTATGTTAGAAAAATACAAAATCATTCTATTATTGTAGTACATTTCTAATATAAAATTTACATAAAGATAAGCATTTAAAAAAATAGATAATATAGATGGGGAGCGATCAACGCCTCCCCTCCTAACCGATTAAGGTCATTGGGCTATTTATTAAACTAGCCCCCAAAGTATTATACTGTTCCTTATTCGTTGACTTAACAACTTTTGGGACTTTTTATTGAATTTTGATTTTAGGTCGGTTCATTAAGTTGATTCTCCATACGTCTCAAGCTTTTATTGTAATTTACAAAATGGGTAATTTTGTGTATCATCCATTGGGATGTACATTAATTTATCCATTCAGATCCTCAACTTACAATATATCAATGATTTTCACCCTCTGAACTACAGGCGAAGGAAAAACAGGCAAAGACATGTCACTGTCCGACAGTATTGGCCTTAGCGAGTCCAACAACAGTCACAGGTAGGTAGATAGATAGATAGATAGGTAGGTAGATAGATAGATAGATGTCACTGTCTGACAGTCTTGGCCTCAATGAGTCTAATTACAGTAGTAGGAAGGTAGATAGATAGATGCATAGGTAGATAGATAGATGTCACTGGGGTACAATATTGGCCTCAGCGAGTATAACAACAGTCACAGGTCGATAGATAGATAGATAGATAGATGTCACTGGCCTACAATATTGGCATTAGCGAGTATAACAACAGTCACAGGTAGGTAGATAGATAGATGAATAGTTAGATAGATAGATCCATAGGTAGAAGGTACAGGTATATAGATAGATACATAGGTAGATAGATAGATAGATTCCACTGTTAGACAGTATTGGCCTTAGCAAGTCTACTAAGAGTAATAGGTAGGTAGATAGATAGTTACATAGGTAGATAGATAGATATATACATAGGTAGGTAGATAGATAAATAGTTGGAAAGAATGGTTTATATATTTAGATACTAATGGACTTAGATAGTACTTAAGAGAGAAATATAGATAGATTTTTAAAAAGACGGTTTGCCTCAGGGAGCACATAACCCCCCCCCCCCCCTACATATTTTGAAGTAAATATGTAAATAATTTGATTGTTTATTACTTTAGGTTAGGTTTTAGGTATAGGCCCCGCAGAGATTCAAAATAGAGAGGGTTGGGGGTTAGTGCTCGATATGCTCTTTCAAGGGTAGCACAAAAAACATTTCGAAAAATTTCTACAACTGTTGGAAAAGTTTGAAAAGATAACAAGTTTTAGTTTTTTTTTTAGGGATGGGAGAGGACAATTGTGGTAAAACATTTCTTCGTCCCAATATGTACAACTAACGGTTAAGCCCCTAGAGGAATCTAGTGGCACTTTAGGTGGGGGTAGGGGGCGGGATTTAGTTGACCCACCCCAATTTTTAATTGTAAGTGTAAAAGAAAAAATTTGACCTGGATCTTTTTCTAGGGGTGATTTCCCCCCCAAAATTGTGACAAACCTGAGAAGCTAAACTGTAAAGGAGAACCGTATCGGATCAGCGTTTAGCGAGATCCTTCGTTACAAACAGACAGACAGACAAACTCACAGACATACCATAACTTTCACGAAAGAATTGAAAAAAAGGTGGATTTTATACTCATACTTATTTGGGGGAGATAAATTTATCCCCCTTTATTCTGTCCCTTTATCCCGTAAAGTCTCAAAAAAGTTTTTTTTTCTGAATAAAAACTTTGATCTAATGTGTCAGCCACTTTAAAGTTAAAATAAATATAAAAAAATAAGAATCTAGAGTCAAAGTTTTCTTTTCTTTCTAGCTATATTGTTGGTCTGTTAACTAAATACTGTAATAAGTAGGTCTGTCTGTAATGCTCTAAATTGTTTGGGTCATGTTCATGATTATCTTCTTAAATCTATTAATTCTAAAGGCTGGTAGCTGCAAAATAAGACTTTTTTTGCGCATTTGTGTGCAATGCGAAATAACTTTGCATTATTGATTAATGACTTTTCCAGATTATTTGTAGGCCTGCTTTTGTCGGTTAGAATTTTATGCTAGCATAATTCATACGGTCCACACCGTTTGAAACGTTTACAGTTCATAGATTTTAGGAGATATATATTACTCTTTTTTCATTGTCCTTTAGCGCTTCGCTATCAAGTTTACATTTTCGTTCTTGTTAATTATATATTTTTGTTTTAGAACCAGCTTGTTCCGGACAGGCAGCTCCCATTCATACCAGGTCAGTTTTAGAACCAGCTTGTTCCGGACAGGCAGCTCCCATTCATACCAGGTCAGTTTTAGAACCAGCTTGTTCCGGACAGGCAGCTCCCATTCATACCAGGTCAGTTTTAGAACCAGCTTGTTCCGGACAGGCAGCTCCCATTCATACCAGGTCAGTTTTAGAACCAGCTTGTTCCGGATAGGCAGCTCCCATTCATACCAGGTCAGTTTTAGAACTAGCTTGTTCCGGACAGGCAGCTCCCATTCATACCAGGTCAGTTTTAGAACCAGCTTGTTCCGGACAGGCAACTCCCATTCATACCAGGTCAGTTTTAGAACCAGCTTGTTCCGGACAGGCAGCTCCCATTCATACCAGGTCAGTTTTAGAACCAGCTTGTTCCGGACAGGCAGCTCCCATTCATACCAGGTCAGTTTTAGAACCAGCTTGTTCCGGACAGGCAGCTCCCAATCATACCAGGTCAGTTTTAGAACCAGCTTGTTCCGGACAGGCAGCTCCCATTCATACCTGGTCAGTTTTAGAACCAGCTTGTTCCGGACAGGCAGCTCCCATTCATACCAGGTCAGTTTTAGAACCAGCTTGTCCCGGACAGGCAGCTCCCATTCATACCTGGTCAGTTTTAGAACCAGTTTGTTCCGGAGAGGCAGCTCCCATTCATACCAGGTCAGTTTTAGAACCAGCTTGTTCCGGACAGGCAGCTCCCATTCATACCAGGTCAGTTGGGAGGTAGCGCAGTAGCTAATCTTTCACTATGGTCCGTTGACCGAATTGAAAAAATGTTTTTCCAGTATGGCTGCAAAACCGAATAATAGCTGGATTAAAACCGGTTCTCAACAATATTGTAAAATCATGTCTGAAGACAATTTTCCACGAATGATAAAATAAAATTAATAAAATTGATAACAACTTTGTTAGCTAGGGCCTTCGGCTTTAACAATGAATATAGATTACATGGATACTGAGCTGGATCTTTAAATCATTTTAGTGGTTAGCCAGATCGGGGTACGCCGAATTTCAGCCAATCACAGCGCGGCATTTCATAAAATGCTGTGCTCTCATTGGTGGAAAGTTGGCTCACCCCGATCTGGCTCATCACTAAAATGATTTAAAGATCCAGCTCTGTATAAGATTCTCACATATCCTCATGAAATGTTTCTTCCGTTTGGCTAATAAAACAATATCCACCATCTCTTTATTCCAACTAAACTTAACCCCCTCCTCACATAAAAATACAACCTCCACCCTACCCCTAAGCCTCCATATTAAAAATATGGACAGCCTTTCTAGGATAGGACAGGGGGGGGGTGTGTAAGGGGTAAGTTATTGGATTTATTATTACTAATGTTATTATTATTAATTAAACATTAGGTATATAAGGGAGCTATATGTAAACACTCCCCCTAGCATAGGCTAGTCAACTGACTACTTTTTTGTTAAGTCAGGGTATAATGTAGTATATTATACTAAAAATCAATAGTTTATCAATGAATATTCAACAGGGGTTATACATTTAGATCAAATAACATATCTATTAGATATAATATGTCATTTATCTAAGATTATACAAATAAAAACAGAGTTAATATCTCTTTTGAACATTTTAAATCCAAAAGATAATTAACTAAAATATATACAATAATATGAATATACAATCTAGGTTTTTTGGACACTAAATTATAATTCAAAGTTGATATCTCTTTTGGACCTTTTAAATCCAAAAGATAATCAACTAAAATATGTACAACAATATGAAATACAAACTAGGTTTTTTATACACTAGCTTATAATTCAAAGTTGATATCTCTTTTGGACTTTTTTAAATCCAAAAGATAACCAACTAAAATAATTCCTAACAGTATTCAATACCTTGATTATTTAAATCATTATGAATATTGAATAGAGTTAACACATCTCTAAGATTAAACCTTTAAAGAGTATTAACTAAAATATTAATCTTCTCCTATTTTCTATCTAATGGATTACATTGAATATTTAATTTCAAGTGTATTTTCTTTAAGACATTTTTAGGTTGGAGTGTGTAGTTTAAAGGCCTGTGTTCAACTGCCTAACTGCCTATTTAAATGTTTGATTTTTCTATCACCCTAAAGACTTACTTATTGAACACTAGATGTATGATTATTTCAGAATTTTATTTTAAAAGTATTGATATAAGAATATAAGTTCAATTACATACAGCAACATATTTAAGCTTGACAGTTTAGCCTAAATCATGCAGTAAGTAGAGAGTACTAGGCATGTCTGATCTCTTTGAAAGTTAGGCCTAGACTCCTACTGGCATTCTTTTCATGGCAAGATCCTGGTTCACTCCCCAACCCTCCCTACTTACCCCCCCCCCACTCTCTCTTTTGTCTTGCACACAAGTTTAGCCTGACTGCACAATAAAGTATAAACTTTGCAAAAATATTTTTAAATTATTTTTGCTTACAATTACTTTAATTAATACTATTTTAGTAAAGAATAACTTTATTTTATATTTATGTTTATATGAAAATTTGTATCATATTTACCCCTCTCACCTAGCATGATATTTTAGCAAGGTACGAGGTGGTTATACAAAAAAGTTAAATACTTTTTTGCATATTACATAGAATTTCTTAGGATATTGTGTTCAAAATAAAATGATGTCAAAATCATGGTTAATAATGTGTAACATCTTCGTATGATTTTACCCCAACCCATTCCATGACCATGGAGGAAACTATTAATCAATATCTGAGAACTTTATTAGCAACCCAAATTGTGGACTAAAATTCCCCTGTCAGAATATTCAAGAATCGCCCCTAGTATCTAAAGGATAGCGGTGGAGATCGAAATTAAACCACCTAAGACAATTACCTGAAAAGTACAACCAATTCTAACCAACATTTTCCGATTTCTTAAGATTCAGTCAAAAAAACCTTAATACTTTATATTATAGGATAATTCTATACCCATTTTTTAACTATGGTAAGTCCGTCCACTTTACAATTCGAAAAAATGTTTTTAATACCCTGGAAGGGAAGGTACAATGGAGGTTACGTTATTTCACAACCTTTTCTACCATAATTTTTAGCTCACATTACTTGAAAAATTATGTCTTTTGAAGCATGACCGACAGACCGACGAACCAAGTAGAAAACAAGCTTGAAGCTCATTGGTACAGGAAATATAAAAAAATTCATGTCTCTATCTTAAATAGCAAAGAAAATCACATTTCCTTCGAACAAAGTCACGAACAAAGTGAATTATAGAATAGCTTATCTACTACTATAGAGTAGCTTTGCAAAATAATCATTACGAAGAAGGATTGATTTTTTATTTATCTATCTCTTCACCCCTGATATTTTCCTTAAAATTTGTACTGAAAGCATAATTCTGAATGTCTAAACTAATTGTTGAACTCTTTTTAAAAAGAGGAGAAAAAGATGCTCCTACAAAAATCAATATTTTAGGAAGCTTAGATAAAAGCAACAAAATAGTTTTATGTATCTGTGACTATCTTGTTCTTGCGTATATTGATAAATACAACCAGAGGAATATTGTATTTAAAGAAAAACCTGACCTTTGCTAAATAATCAGAGGAGGGGACATTGGGGTGTTTATGACACTAGGCCCCAAACGTTTCAATAACGTTTCCTTATTCTTTGGCTCAAAAACTTAACTTTTATTGAATTTTGACTGGTTGGTTCATTCAGTTGATCGTCCAAACGTTTCAACCACTAATTAATAGAGGTGAATATTTGTGTATCATCATTGGGGATGTACTCAATATACCTTACATTGTCTTATAACTTTAGATCCATAATCTCTTTCATTGAAGTATATGACTTTAGACAATTTTGCTTGATGGTTTTTTTTCTATATAGACAAAGAGGGAGAAAGAGAAAGAGAGAGAGAGAGAGAGAGAGAGAGAGAGAGAGAGAGAGAGAGAGAGAGAGAGAGAGAGAGAGAGAGAGAGAGAGAGAGAGAGAGAGAGAGAGAGAGAGAGAGAGAGAGAGAGAGAGAGAGAGAGAAAGAGAGAGAGAAAGAGAGAGATGCAAATAATAAATTTAGCAAAGCTTTTAAAAAGAATGTTGGGCAATTGAGTTATGAAGACTTTTAACCAGGAATCTAAAGGGATAAGACAATGATCGATAAATTGATTAAAATTTGTGGTAGAAACGTTTGGACACTCAACTTAATGAACCAACCTATCAAAATTCAATAAAAGTCCCCAAAGTTTTTAGGTCAACGAATGAGAAATCGTTATCAAAAAACTTTGGGACCAGTGTAATAAGTAGCTCATTGTCTTTTTCCTGTTAAGGCTTTTAAACCATTTATAATTTTAATGTCAATTTATAACATTTAGACATTTACAAAGTATTTGATGTTTCATAATGGCCTCCTCATTATTATTAGGATAATTTCCCAGGGAGTGAGGGGACATTGGGCTATTTATTTTACTAGTCCTCAGAGTCTTTTCTTATTCGTTGACTTAAAAACCTTGGGGACCGTTGTTGAATTTCGATTTGTTGGTTTATTTAGTTTAGTGTCCAAATATTTCAACCACTGTTTGTAATCTACATAAGGGTTAATTTTGTGTATCATCACTGGGGATGTACATCAATTTATCGGCCATTGTCTTATCTCTTCAGATCCCTGATAATTTTCATAAATTGATTTTTAAACATTAAATATTAAACATTTTATGGTTATTTTATTTTCAGAGTGGAAAAAGTTTCAAGTCCGTGAAAAGTGGACACAGCAATGTTACAACTATGACCTCTCTCTCTTCTACTTCTACATCAAGGAATATATCAGATTTTTAACATGCATAGTTTGTTTTATAAAGCTTAGCTTGGCTTACTGTCCGTATGTAACGCCTCAAAGAGAAGATGTAAAAATGTAAATACTCTGACATCCCTTTCATCTACTTCTACTTCAAGGCATTTAACATTTTTAACATGCATAGTTTGTTCTATAGAGCTTAGTTTCTCTTACTATTTCTGTTCGTATGTAACGCCTCAAAATGATTAAAAAGTAGACATAGAAACATACCAACAGCCACGTGACGCCATAAAAATGAGGGAGATGAGAGGTGAACTCGGAAAGAAAACCCCTAAAAAAGAGATGGATAATTAATCATTTTTATGACGTCAGATGGCTGATTCTTTAAAACTTGACAGGCTATTAAAGCTCTGTGATTCTCTTAGTATATCTAATTTTGTCTGTGCAATACGAATAAAAATCTTCCAAAATGTTTGTTAAAAATCCATAAAATATTTAGTAACAGAAGAAGTAGCAGTAGAAAGAAATGGAGAGGTAATATTTATTTATAAAATCCTTAAATATAAAAGTAACTAGATGTCTCTTTGTGTGTAACAAAGGATCTCTCTAACTCCTCCTAAACTGATATGATTCTCTTCTATAGTGTAGCTTCTCATAGATTCTAGGAAGTTTTATAACTATTTTAAGGCAGGTTTCTACCACCGTCCCCAGAGAAATCGCCCAAGAAAAAATGTCCCCCAATTTTTTTTTCCTTTTAACTGAAAATGAAAGGAGGGAAGGGTCGACTCCCCATCCCCAAGAAGCCTCTAGAGGTGTAGCTGCTGGTCATAATCAAAGACAGAAAAAGAAAAAGACAGACAAAAAAAATTAAAAGAAATACACAACAAACATGGGAGACCAGGCACGTGCTCGCCGTCCATCCTGCACCGTGCATCAATGACCCTGGGAGATACACCAGAAGAGTCCTACTGTGCTGGAAAGGTCCCAGGGTAGATGCCAGACTGAATTCTGGTCACTTCCCCCAGTCTAAGGGGTTTGGGTGGGGCTAACAATCCTTCCCTAGAAAAAACCTGCTTATGTTCAACCCGCACACAACAAACATACAGACAAACATCCATACAATAATCTAGTAGACAGACTGACATACAGACAGACATATAGACAGACATACAGACAGACATACAGACAGACAAACAGACATACAGACATACAGACAGACATACAGACAGACATACAGAGAGACATACAGACAGACATACATACAGACATACAGACAAAAACACCATAAACCTAATACAATACTGGTTTTGAAATGAAGGAAAATTATAAAAAAAAATTCTTTTCCTCTTCAAAATTTAAATTAAAATTTTAGGAAAATTGCTTAGAAGTTCTAAATATGAGGAAGAGTTATCTGATAACCAACTTGGAATAAATGAAAGAGAGCTACACTCTATGAATAAACATATACCAGGTAGAAATTTAAAGCAGCTTACAACATCTAGCGATTTTTTTGGACTACATATTATATTATAAAGCTTGTAGATAAATTGATGTGTATCCCCAATGATGATACACGAATGACCTCTTCAATGGATTAAAGTTAGTAGCTGAAACGTTTGAACACTCAACCCATTCCCTAAAATAGTTTTAAACCAGCACCTATAAAAAGCTGCACTTTAAAGGAAAAACCATATCGGTTTAGCGGTTAGCGAGATCCTTCGATACACACAAAAAGACAAGCTCAGATCCTGTTACTTTTATATCAGAAAATCATTTCGAAAAAAAGGATTCTTTTTCTGACCGATTTTTTATGAATAGAAATAGCCCTAGTTGTAAAGTATCTTTGCTACCTAACAAATATTGATAGATAATATAGCTGTAATGATAAATGTATAAATCCTACACTATTTCATTAGGTAAAGTGTAAAAAATTAGATATACATACAAGTAGTTTCAAAATCTGTACAATTTATTTTATTACAGGGCTCAGCAATTTTTAGCATCCTCAAGGGGTAAGACAATGAAAGATATGATATTGCCCACCACATAAATAATTGTTAAACCAAAACAATAAACCCTTTTTAAAGATAAATTAATGATGAAATTTTAATTTTAAGATGAGTGTTGACACCCCCCTATACCCCCTTTCTTCGCGCCACAAATTTAAAGTTAAGCTTTAGGTTTAAAGATTAGAGTAAAACACAAATGGGAGAAATGGTTAAATAACTGTATCTCCCCATCGCATCAACCTTGTGCAACCTTTCTATTGGGTCATGGAAAATCAACCAATGGCGTCGCTTATATTAACACAGCCAAGTAGCAGAAAATAGCAGAGGGTCTTTAAAAAAGGAAGGGAGGTAGTTGTCTATAAATACAACTATACTATAGATCTTTTGTTTAAAGTACAAGTTGTTAAAACGTTCGTAGTTACATCTCAAAACGGTAGAATCCATTTTTTCCCCGTAAAGGTACATTAATCCCTGTTTGCCTTTCTTACAAGAAAATATATCTTTAATATTTTTAATAAAGGTTATCTAATCAAACGGAACTCTATTCGTTTTTCTTAATTAATTTATACTAACATGACCTCATTAAAACTACTAAGACTTTGCTTATTTATAGTTGGCTGGCAAAATATGAGATTTTTCCATAAGAAATTATAGTATCATAATGTATGATGGACAGTGGGCCAAAGTCATTAATAAACCTCCACGGATTTTTAGCGGCAGAGCTTTTTTTCAATAACTCAAGAATAATGTATGTTAGACTGTATTTCTGTGTACAAATGCTCGTATTATAAAAAGTAGTAAGGTTTTTTGTCTGTAGCTTGCGATTTCAATAACTAATTAACCGTAAGAAAACGAATCAGCTATTAACCGTCCCCTCCCTCAAATTAAGAGATTTTTACCTATATCTTTTTAAAACTAATGTTTTAGAAGGTGGATCGGCATGGGTGTCCAAGCTTTTTTATTTTGGGTGGGGTAAATACCCCCTCCTAAATGACTGGAGGTGCCTATGGCACCCCCAGGGTAGGGGTAAATTTGATAGGGGGGAGTGAGTTATCACCCCTTTACCCTTCCCGCTTGTACGTCCTTGTGGATTGGGTTTCTAATCTTTTCGTATTTTAACATATTATTGCTACGTTTTTCTGAAACATATAAATCCTTGTTTTTCTGTAAATATAAGAAAAACCTTGGAGACCTCAAATCGCTTTATTAATTATTTTACACTTCAATGAAGGGGAAGGGAGATAGATTTTAGGTAAATTATTTTAAACAAGGATGACAATGAAACGGTAGGACAAACTGACATTAATACTTGTATAATGTCAGAACTGAATAATCAGAATATAAAAGTATAAGAGTCAAAGCAAAATTATAAGTAAATTTGTTGAAAAACTGTTACAGGATAATGTTTATGAACATACTTACATTTTTAGGACTTGATTATAGAGTTGCTTCGCTTATGATTTTGTACTTTGTTGTCCCAGGAATCAATATACCAAAAATCAGATCAAACGGATAGTTAGATCACATAAAAATTAGTTGTTAAAAAGTAGAAAAAATCAGATGCTGTGAGTATTGGTGCAAAAAATGGGGACAAATTTTAAATTGATTTGACGGGGCTGATTATTTACGTCACAAGTGAGGGGAAAGAAAAGGGAAGGAGGAAAGAAACCCCCTAGAAAAGAGATGGGGGTATGACGTCACACGCCAAAACAATTTGAAATTTGTCCCCATTTTTTGCACCAATACTCACAGCATCAAAAATCAACATGTTTTAAATGGACGTACGGACATTCTGGTAATAATTATAGAGTTGCTACGCTTTCTAAATCTTACCTAACTACTACAGGAATCAACATGCAAAGTTCAAGAAATCGATAGGACTTTCCTAACATGCCTAAATTAACGAAAAAAGCTATGCTGTGAGTATTGGTGCAAAAAATGGGGACAAATTTTAAGTTGATTTGACGGGGCTGATTATTTACGTCACAAGTGAGGGGAAAGAAAAGGGAAGGAGGAAAGAAACCCCCTAGAAAAGAGATGGGGGTATGACGTCACACGCCAAAACAATTTGAAATTTGTCCCCATTTTTTGCACCAATACTCACAGCATCAAAGCTTTGCTTTTAACAAGGATCGCAACAGTTATGAAAAGAAAGCTTATATCAGATAGAGAAAATACTATGCAAATTTAAATAACTACGCATACAATATTAAATAGTCTAAACAAAAATCTACCGGTTTGCTTTATAAGGCCATACTTACAGGACTTATTGAGACTTGATGATCATAGAGATGCTTCGCTTATAACATTGTGCTTAATCTTCAAATTATAATTCTCAAAATCAGATAAAGTGTATAATTATATTAAATAAAAGAATTAAAGTAATTTTGATTTTTAAATTTTCCTCAAAAATTGTTAAAAAGAAGAACAAAATAAAAGGAAATTTTTATTATTTAATCCGCTTAAGTCTATTAAATTTTATATTTCAAAGGAAAAAAAGAACAAATGAAAATTTGAAAATTTACAGAACATTTATAAAAGTATTTAAAGTGCAAATTTTATATTTTTTGTGTGCAAAATTTCTAGTTAAAAAATTACAAGATTATTGAACTCCAAAAAAGTGTTATATCATTAATATTAAAAAGACCATTTATCTGTATCAGACTAAATTACCAATGACAGGCCAGTGTACATTATAATTGACCAATGGAAGGCCAATTGAAGACCAGATTTAAATTATTTGTTGAACCATGTGGACACTTCAAGTTTTGAACTAACCAATCAAAATTAAATAAAGTATCCATAGTTTTTTATATCAACTAATTAAATTTTTTGATAATCAGTGTAATTAACAGCCCATGTCCATTCATTCCCAATTTAAAAATAACTAGTTAACACAAAGTAAAGTATAAAGTTGTTAAACTTAAAACAAAGATAGATAGATAAATATGCCTGGATAGATAGATATCTAGATGTCTAAATACTGCAGAAGTTTAGTTAATGTTACCAGATCGTATTCCAGTCACGTACAGAGTACCAACTTACCCCCGTAAATATTACAAAAGTGGTGTTAACACTAAATAGGACAGTTGGACAGAAAAGTAGATTTGGCTAAGAAGGCAACTTACTCTCAGATAAAATGGGGCACTTTTGTAAATCTTGCAAAAGTGGTGTTAACATTAAAAAGGAGAGTTTATTAGAGAGGAGATTTGCCTAATATGATAACTCACTTTAATATAAACTAAAGCACTTTTTAATGCAAACTAACCCCCTGTAAATAATTCAAAAATGGTGTTGATACTAAAATAACAGTTGTCCTCTTTAGTAGTAACACTATGGTTATATAGTTATAATACATCTCTTTATAATATGTCTATACTATCCTGTCCTATTTAGTAGTAACACTATGGTTATATAGTTATAATACATCTCTTTATAATATGTCTATACTATCCTGTCCTGTTTAGTTGTAACACTATGGTTATATAGTTATAATACATCTCTTTATAATATGTCTATACTATCCTGTCCTGTTTAGTAGTAACACTATGGTTATATAGTTATAATACATCTCTTTATAATATGTCTATACTATCCTGTCCTGTTTAGTAGTAACACTATAGTTATACAGTTATAATACATCTCTTTATAATATGTCTATACTATCCTGTCCTGTTTAGTAGTAACACTATGGTTATATAGTTATAATACATCTCTTTATAATATGTCTATACTATCCTGTCCTATTTAGTAGTAACACTATAGTTATACAGTTATAATACATCTCTTTATAATATGTCTATACTATCCTGTCCTGTTTAGTAGTAACACTATGGTTATATAGTTATAATACATCTCTTTATAATATGTCTATACTATCCTGTCCTATTTAGTAGTAACACTATAGTTATATAGTTATAATACATCTCTTTATAATATGTCTATACTATCCTGTCCTGTTTAGTAGTAACACTATAGTTATATAGTTATAATACATTTCTTTATAATATGTCTATACTATCCTGTCCTATTTAGTAGTAACACTATAGTTATATAGTTATAATACATCTCTTTATAATATGTCTATACTATCCTGTCCTGTTTAGTAGTAACACTATAGTTATATAGTTATAATACATTTCTTTATAATATGTCTATACTATCCTGTCCTATTTAGTAGTAACACTATAGTTATATAGTTATAATACATTTCTTTATAATATGTCTATACTATCCTGTCCTATTTAGGAGTAACACTATAGTTATATAGTTATAATACATCTCTTTATAATATGTCTATACTATCCTGTCCTGTTTAGTAGTAACACTATAGTTATACAGTTATAATACATCTCTTTATAATATGTCTATACTATCCTGTCCTGTTTAGTAGTAACACTATGGTTATATAGTTATAATACATCTCTTTATAATATGTCTATACTATCCTGTCCTATTTAGTAGTAACACTATAGTTATACAGTTATAATACATCTCTTTATAATATGTCTATACTATCCTGTCCTGTTTAGTAGTAACACTATGGTTATATAGTTATAATACATCTCTTTATAATATGTCTATACTATCCTGTCCTATTTAGTAGTAACACTATAGTTATATAGTTATAATACATCTCTTTATAATATGTCTATACTATCCTGTCCTGTTTAGTAGTAACACTATGGTTATATAGTTATAATACATCTCTTTATAATATGTCTATACTATCCTGTCCTATTTAGTAGTAACACTATAGTTATATAGTTATAATACATCTCTTTATAATATGTCTATACTATCCTGTCCTGTTTAGTAGTAACACTATAGTTATATAGTTATAATACATTTCTTTATAATATGTCTATACTATCCTGTCCTATTTAGTAGTAACACTATAGTTATATAGTTATAATACATCTCTTTATAATATGTCTATACTATCCTGTCCTGTTTAGTAGTAACACTATAGTTATATAGTTATAATACATTTCTTTATAATATGTCTATACTATCCTGTCCTATTTAGTAGTAACACTATAGTTATATAGTTATAATACATTTCTTTATAATATGTCTATACTATCCTGTCCTATTTAGGAGTAACACTATAGTTATATAGTTATAATACATCTCTTTATAATATGTCTATACTATCCTGTCCTGTTTAGTAGTAACACTATAGTTATACAGTTATAATACATCTCTTTATAATATGTCTATACTATCCTATCCTTTGGTCTTTACTTCACCTTATTTTTACCAGGGATCTTAAGTGATAAGACAATGGATGATGAATTTATATTCATAATCGGGAGTAGTGTGATAAACAGCCTATTGTCCCCCCTATCTCTAAACTTTTAAATAAAGTTCTCAATTTCAGGGAAGTTTTACACCACTTTATGCAAGGGGCGACAAGGCTAATATAACTATATATCAAAACCACTAGTAAAATGTAGGTTTTTTAGCTAAAAAGATGAATACTCTAGAAATTCGACCAGATATCATTTATTTATACCTATATAGAGAGCCCCACGTTTTTATTTAAATCAGTGCATGGCCTAAAGAATAAATTGCATTTGAACTTCAGTGTATTTTTTCTTGAAAAAAGCTGTAAAATTATGTTTTTAAACTATAAAATTCATTAAAAAAAATCTGCAAGTTAAAAAATGAAAATTCCGTGAAGCTTTTTAGTAATAAAATTCATTCTTAGTGTGATTGTTTCTTAAATAACAAACATGCCATAGTTTGCAATAGATCCAAAATAATTTGTGTTGCTTGTGAAAAAAAAGGCAAGAATTGCCAAGATATAGAGAAAAATGAAACGTTGTTCGCTCTTGTAAATCTGAACCAACAGGTCTTTGTAATATTTTTAATTATGAATTATAAATTCAAAGTGATGTGTCTATTAAAAGCAAAACTTTTCTAAAAATAGTGTTGGTCCGTTCGTCTAAAAGGGTTTTTTTCCGTTAACTTGGGCATGTTAGAATTGTCTTATTGATTTTAAACTTTACTTGGTGATTCCTGTAGTAGTTAATTATTTATAATTTAGAAAAGGTAGCAACTGTATAATTTATACAAGAATGTCCATACTCAGTTTTTCAACAAATTTACTCCAATTTTGTTTTGACATTTAGAACATTTACATATATTATGATTATTCTATAAGTTTTATTGTTCATTCGTCCTAGTGACCTATTCCAGTATAAGAATCTGAATTGATATAATATTTTTTTGAAATATTTATATACTTTGAAATCTATTTTAAATATTGAATGCCATCTTTGTTAATTAATGTATTTCTATACAAAAACCAAAAATTATTGTGGATTTAAAAGAACTTCATGTAAAATAAATGAAAAAAAACTTGTTGAAATGATGTTAGATCTAAGGAAAATAGAGGGTTTTATTATAAAATATGAAAAAAAAATTAGGCCATGCACTTATGATTTAAATAAAGACGTGAAGCTCTCTATATAGGCATACATAAATGATATCTGGTCGAATTTCCAGAGTATTCATCTTTTTGGCTAAAAAACCTATATTTTACTAGTGAAACACATATTTATATATCTATTTAATTTTAGCACTGAAGGGGTATAATGGACGAATAGCAACATTCAGACAACATTATTATCCAGGAATTTATATTATTATTAGCGGCTTCGCCCCTAGACTATAGGAGCTTTGTCCCTAGAGGTTTGAGGGGGTTGTGGGTGTCCCACCCCCCAAGAAAATATCTTAAAACCATTACAGGACCAGTAGGTATATTCCCTGAAGAGTAGAGCCCAATCGGTTTAGTGGTTACTAAGAACTTAAACTTCAGACAGACGGACAAACATCGTTCTACTTTGTATTATAAATTAATCTGTTAAATATCCTTAGATTATCTGACTGTCTGTCTATCTATTACTTATAAATTGTCTATCTATAATTGCATTCGAAGTCGATTCTATCCGCTGGATTAGAACGGGTTCTCTGTCATATTGAAAAATCATGTATAGCATAGTATTACAGAAGGTTTCCACGAATTTTAAAATACAAATCAAAAAGTTAATACCAGTTTTGCTCAGAGGCGTCCAAGCTTTTTTATTTGGAGGGGGGGGGTAAAATTTTGAAATTTTTTTTTTTTTTTTGGGGGGTAATCTTTATTTTATAGGGGCATTTTTTTTATTGGGGGGGGGGGGGTAATCACCCCTTTACCCCCCCCCCCCCCTTGGACGTCTATGGTTTTGCTAAACCGGGCCTTCCGTATTCACTTACTTTATGTTTTTCTGTATAATTATTTTCATTTCTCTAATCATCTGTTTTTAATAGAGTCTGCACATTTTCTGTATTGATACCTGTATTTTTTTTACTGTTCATCTCTAAATATATAGTTATGTGTTTTATTTAACTACTTCTCATCTGTATATCTTTTAGTTTATCTTATCTATGTATATGTCAGTTTCTTTAATATCAGTCTATTCTTGGTATTTGTTTTATTTTTCTGTTTGTCTAAATATAAACAATTAATTTTGTCTTTTAGTATGTTACTTTGTCTGTCTGTTTATCTATCTATTTATAATATAAATATGATGTAAAGAGGGTGAATGGGGCTGGGTGATCACAGTTTGTGCTTTCCTGGTTCAAATCTATACTACTGGACTTCAAATGAGGTAAGGAAAAGCCATCATACAGTTGAATTAAATTGCAAAATTTCGGGCCAAAGGATTACAAAAGTTCTAATAAACCAAGTATTTCCAAACCTAAACCAGATTTATAAGCAAGTTTTGTTTTACAAATTTTCTTGGACGAACTAAGTAGAGAAACATATCGGATAGTCCCCTTAGTATTGTGTATACGCTACATTTGATTATAGTGAGGGAAGTTAAGCTAATACAATGTTTTTTTTTTAAATTGATTAATTTTTAAAATATCAATTGCTCTGCCCCAGGCTCTTAGCCTCTATAGCATCGTTTTTAGAGAAAATGGAGGAATTTTGGAGGCAGGGGTGGGTATTTTATTGTCGCAGTACCCCAATGACATTATCATATCTTATCGGACATACTTACAGACATTCTATTATTTTACTATATGAAATATTTTTTTTTCAGTTTTGGAGTTTTGTTTCTACATCTGATTAAAATCTATGGTATTGAAGATGTTATATTAACAGGTAAAATATTTTTATAAAATTATTACCCATTCAAGGCCTTAGAGGCTGCTGTGACCTTCAAGGAGGTCCTAGGGATATATATCACCTTGTAAAGTGATCTATCACCTTTACACCGAGGTTCATAAAATAACTCTTTGATTTTACTACTTTTACCAGGGAACTATAAATGGACATAAGTTATACTTGTTTAGGGGCCAGGGCATTCCCTTAATTTGACTATAATATAATACCAGCATTAGAAATCATAATTTTCTATATCACTGCATGCCTTTAAAATATGAAACATTTCTTGAATACGTTTTTTTGATTTCAACAAAGCAGTTAACACATAAATACTCATTTGTTTTATCTAACTATCTATCTATCTATCTATCTATCTATCTATCTATCTATCTATCTATCTATCTATCTATTTATCAATCTATCTATCTATCTATCCATCTATCTATCTATCTATCTATCTATCTATCTATCTATCTATCTATCTATCTATCTATCTATCTATATATCTATCTATCTATCTATCTATCTATCTATCTATCTATCTATCTATCTATCTATCTATCTATCTATCTATCTATCTATCTATCTACCTATGTATCCAGGTATGATAGGTGCCATGTGCCTGTCTGTCAGCTTTGGCCTTTCACCGGTAGTTGTCGCTTTTTGCAGGTAATGTAATATATTTATCATGGATAAAGGAATCAGGTAAGAAGTGAAAAATAATTTAATTTCTACCATGATTGCTGATTAATCACATCCTATTATATAATGTAGTAAGGTTTTTTTTGTCTGTAGCGATGGATCTTGCTAACCGCTGAATCAATTGGGTTCTTTTTTTAATAAGCTTCACATAGGTCCTTTTATGGTTTTACACTATTTTTCTAGCCCCTAGAAACAAATAGCGTACCTGTTGGTATGATTCTATGTGTAGAAAGCTTGAATAAGACACAGGAAAGTACACTGGGGGAAATGTTGTTGTTTTTTTTCATTTATCTATCCCATTCTATTATTTTTGTTCTTTAAGTTTAAGTTTCTCAAAAGAAAATGTGGTTTCTCTCAAAGTGCTAGCGGATCACATAACTCCCCCCCCCCCCACTATTATTTCAATTAATATAATATAAAAGGGGAGGGTTTTATTTCTTTTATTAATGCCTAACACGTATGGGCCTATACCTTTCCCCTCCTCCTCCTACCTAAACTCTATTAAAAAAAATGGAAAGGAGGAGGGAGCTACTTTGGTCGATTGGCAATTTAAGGGAAACCACCAAAGAAAACTTTACAATTGCTCTTGTTACCACCGTATTTGTACCTTTTCAGTTTCTTATTGTTTTTTTTTGTTTGTTTTGTTATTTCCTTGTTTTAACACTTATCTAACAATCTATCTTTTACTTTTGGGTGTGCAATTACTTCTGCATAAGAATCACATCAAGTTGACAAAACTTAATACTATTGCAACATTATAAGCTTCCCCTTTCCCTTCCATTTTGCTTTAATTTCATCATTCATCACCTTAAATGTTTTCTTTTGGCTTTTTGTTAGTTATGAAATCTATATCAAGGGCGTCAAAGCTTTTTCATTTAGTGGAGGGGGGGCTAAAATTCAAAATTTTTTGGGGGTAATCTCTATATCATATAGGCATGGACGTCCAAGCTTTAAAATGAAATACTGTAAAATACTTTAGCCAAAATTTTCCGTTATTTGCTACTTGCTAATTTATAAACTTAGCTAATGTGACGGGTTTGAGAATTTAGGAGAACACCATTTTAAATATTTTCTCCCCTTACTTTAACCCTACGTTTTTAATAGGTGACCAACATTGAATATTTTTTTACCCCATATTCCCGTACGAAATAAAAGATAAAAAAAGCAACGAATATTTTTATTGGGGTGGGGTGGGGGGTATTGTAATGACCCTTTCCCCCCACTCCTGCAGACCTCTGACCAAAAACAGTGATGAAATCCTATCATGTAAAGTAGTAAGGTTTTTTGTCTGAAGCTTTAGATTACAAGAACCCCTTTCAGGTAGGCTTCACATTGATCCCAAAATGGTTTTAAGCTTTTTTTATTTTTAGATATATTCCTTGAGATAGTTTTAAGTTAATTTTTTATTCCATTCTTACCTCATAAACGCATAAAAAGTATAGAAATTTATGTCTAAATATTGTTCTCTTACATGTTGTCACTTTTTCTAAAATATTTCCAACACTGTGACTCTGCAGTGTGTGTAAAAATATATAACGAAAGCAGGGATAGGAATATGGACAAATAGAAAATCTTTTCTAAGATCATTTAGCAAGGATCTAAAGGGATAAGACAATGGATGATAAATTGATGTACATCCTCAATGGTGATACACAAAATTACCCCATCTGTAGATTACAATTAGCGGTTCAAACGTTTGGACGCCCAACTTCATAAACCAACCAATCAATATTCAAAAAATCGTTGGGGACTAGTATAAACAGTCCAATGTCCCTTCGCTGGCATTTTAGGGGAAATTATACCGTTGTTTGTCAATTATATGGGGAGAAAAAGTTGTAGATCAATTTAATTTTTGTTTCTTTTCCCTATGACCCTGTGTTTATTGTAAAAAAATATACAGTAACTATTTAACAATTTAACTACATCACTACAAGTTTTGATAAAAAAATATATTGTTACTTTTTACAATGGAGCTACCATAACCAAAAATGTTGTTGTTATTGTAAGCAGAGAAGGACTCCTGTTGACTATTTTTCATCCACAAGGTTATACATACTATATATACATAGTCAAAGATCAACAAATCAAATTAACGAACATTTACAAAAATAGAATTGAAGTTGAAGGAAAAATAATAATTCAAATTATATCCCAACAAAAATTTATTGCATATGAAATAAACTACGAAATCGGCAGAAAACAAATACCTGAATTGTATGCCTTCCCGCCCCATAAAAAATAGAGGAAGGGGTTACTTATTCCCCCCCCCCCCCTCTCCGAATAAGTAATTACCATATACACGTTTTAGATTTTATGTTGAAAGATGCATTATTTGTAGAATTTACATTTTCTCAATGTTTGAATTTAAGAAAACAAAGGAAGCTAAAAATAATAAATTTGTGTCTCATGTTAACTGTCTCTTTTAATTTTCATTACCCCTTAGATACATTTCCCACTCTTTTTATTAAAATTCTTTAGACTTTGTCATAGAGAAAATAGCACAAGAGTTTAAATTCCCTCTCTTTTAATCTTCATTGCCCTTACATATATTTCCCTCTCTTATTATTAACATTTGGTAGACTTTCTCATGGAGTAAATAGTTAAAGTTTTTTATATTACTGTCTTTTCATTTTCATTACCCTTTAGATATATTTCCCACTCTTTTTATTAAAATTCTTTAGACTTTATCATGGAGTAAATTATACAAGAGTTGTATAATCCTCTCTTTAAATCTTCATTAACCCTATGCTACATTTCCCACTCTTTTGAATAAAATTCTGTAGACTTTATCATAGAGTAAATAGTACAAGAGTTGTATTTTCCTCCCTTTAATTTCATTAAAATTCTTTAGACTTTGTCTTTAAGTAATTATTTCTACTCTTTATAGAAATTATTATATGTATAAACACATTTAATTTTTTAACTATTTATTGGTGGAATACATATGTTTCTCTATAAAAATAGATCATCAGTTCCAATTAAGATGTATAAAATAAGAGTTAAAAAGATATATGTCCATGCATTTTGAATCCTTTAAAGACTTTATAGTATTTAATATATTTGTAGATTTTGTTTATTGGACAATAGACACTTGTACTACAGAGAATAAAAAATTATGTTATTTTATATCTTGTAACTTTTATGTAATTAACTAGAAAAAAACTGTAGTTTGTTTCCTACTTGTAGGTAAAAGGGAAATAGGGGAATTATTCTTACTCTTAAATGCTTATGTGGCTGGCAATCCTATTCTTAAATACTTACTCAATGAGTGTAAATGTGTAGAAATTAGTTCTTCGTTAGTTTATTTGTAGGAAAAAAGGGAACTAATTCCTATTCTAAAATGATTTCTCTATGTATTAGAATATGTAAAAATCAATGACTTCCTTTCTAATATTATGTGGACGGCAATCCTATTCTTAAATACTTACTCTATGAGTGTAAATGTGCAGAAATTAGTTGTTGTCGCTTTACATGTTTTATCTTTTCTATTGTATACTATGAACAAGAATGACAACATTTTAAAAAGCTGAGCTGAACAATTAAGACAATTGTACAATTAGAGAATGATCAAAAATACATGGTTATGTAATAATCTTAAATAAAAATAACAGGATGTCTTTGTGTGTGTGCGTTTGTCTTTACCGTAGGAACTCGCTAGCTGCTGAATACATATGGCCACCCCCCCCCTAAAATTTAGACTCTCATAAGTCCTTGAAAGGTTTATAACTATTTGGGGGAGGGTAACACCACCCTTCCAAGAGAAAAGGCACATAGAAAAAAAATTATTCCTTCCCTAAATTTATAAAAAAAATCTTTAAACTTATATTGAATATAAGTGCCATATACACATACTACAAGTGCCCTGTAAGGCCTCTAGGGGCGTATCCGCCATTTAATTAGTTGTAAATTAAATGTAGTATTTGAACCATGCAAAGCTATTTTTTTTAGTTTGAATTACTTGTCCATTGTCCCTTCCCTGAATCCATTCAAGTCGTATGAATTTCTAAATCGTCCGTAGGCAATAAAGATATTATCTGGCATAACTAACAGCAACAGAATATTAGACAAGTTAGTAAAAGCCAAGTTTTTCTTAAATTAGGGTCGATTTCAACCTTGGCATAATGATTCATGTAACAACTAGGTTAGGTATTTAAGAATCGTAGCAACTCTAGGGTTAGCATCATTTTAAACTTGCTGATTTTCGAATGTTAATCTTTTTTTGTATGATATAATTATCCTATTCATTTATTTTATGGATAATGATTTCTAGGACAACATTGTATACTTTCATCTTCTCTAAAATAAAGTCCTAACAATACAAGGCAGTAAACTATAATACATTATAATGAAAAAGAACATTTATAAAAAAAAACTTCTAATTTGATTGCATATTGATTAGAATGCAGAGGAAATATGCAAATAAATAATTTAAAGAATATATTTTGCAAAAAACTTGTAATGAAAAAAATTAAAAAAAACAGACATAAACTTGAAATGTACTCACATATTTGTGAAGAAACCAATATTGACTACATACTGATAATTTGTTCACTAACAAGAATGACAACATCCATAATAGCGAAGCTCTGAAACGATATGACAGACGAGCATTAACTCTTATGGGATGTCTGAACTGAATTTACAAAAAAAATATAAAAAATTTACGTATAACTCTAAAAATCAAATCAATAGGATGATTATATAAAAAAATTGTTGTTAAAAAAGTTAAAAATCCACATGTTTAAAATGGACTTACATGAACGTACGGACATTCTGGAAATGATTATAGAGTTGCTATGCTTTCTAAATCGTACCCAACTACTGCAGGAATCATCATGCAAAGTTTGAATTCGATAGGACAATTTTAACTTGCCAAATTAACAAAAAAAGCTATCCTTTACGTACGGATGGACGGACGTACGTACCGACCCTAATTATAGAAAAGCTTCGCTTTTAAAAAGTACATTAGTACATCAGATCCTGAAATTACAATAGACTAAAAGACACAAATAAATGTAAAGGAACTACATTAGTCTATATGATAATTGATAAAAAGCTAAAAGTACTAAACAATGTTCACTTCAAGTACTTTATTTTAAAGTTAGTATGTTTTTCAACCTATTAAAAAAAAAATACACTATTCTAAGATATGAAGATATATTTCGATTTTAGCAATCATTTTCAATTCATTTTGTCTCTTGTAGAAGTGAATCAAGCAATATTAGCTTGGTCGTTATAGACTTAAAGTACAATATAGAACAGCACATTATATCATTTCAGACAAAGATATATTTTTAAATGAACTACTCTAGACTATAACAATATATCTGAAAAACAGTTCGCTAGAACTTTTATGAAGAATAATAAAAAATTCCCTGTGCTCGTTTTTTAGAAAACTTAATTATTTATCATATAATGTTTTGTTTTTAGAAAAACTCTAGGGGCACTTTAGGGGGAGGGGGGGGGTTGAATTTTATTGAGGAATAAAAAATTTTGGGAGGGAAAAGTTTTTAAGGGCGGGGGGCTGACGCCCACTCATTTTTATTTTTAGTTAAAAAAATTTAATTAAAATTTTTTTTTGGGGGGGTTGGTATTTTTTTCTAGGAGCGATTTCTCTTGGGAGATTGGTGTTACCCTCTTAAAAATAGTTATAAACCTTCCCAGGACCTATGAGAAGCTACCCTGTAAATGAGAACCCGATCGGTTCAGCGGTTAGATCCTTTGGTACAGACAAACAGACAGACAGACACCCTGTTATTCCAATAAATAATCAATAATTTTATTTTGTTGTTTAAAATTTGTCTAAATGGAAATTTACATCTCTGTCAGAGTGGCTTCCATAGAACTGTGGAACAATATTAAGACAACAATTGGAGACAAATAGACAGGAAAAAGTTTTCATAATAGCATTAGATTACTTTTCTAAGTACATATATGCAGGGAGGATGGGAACATTTGGTTGTTTACTACACTAGTTCCCAAACTTTTTTGATAACATTTTCTTATAATGTCTTAACAACTGGGGACTTTTAATGAATTTTGATTAAAGGGTCCAATAAGTAGAGTGTCCAAACGTTAAACCACTTTTTAAAAATCTATATAAGGGGTACTTTTGTGTACAATCATTGAGGATGTACATTAATTTATCAGCCATTGTCTAATCTCTTAAATCCCTGACATAAATGATATTTTTGTAGCTGGGAAAATTACTAATCTGACCATTAAAATCAATAATTCTAAAAATTATAATTCAAGTAATAACATAAAATAAATGTTTGAAAGGGCTCTATAAAAATCTAAACTAAATTATAGATACTAATTACTTTCATGCAGAGTTACAAATCAGAACTGCCTATTTTTCAAAAGCCAAGGGAGGAATGGAATTTATTTCCCCTCTCATAATTTTTTGAAATAAATAAGAGTCCCCCCCCCCCTTTCTCATAAAATTTGACTCAAATTTGTTAGGGGGAGGGGGGCAATATCCTGCCAAAAAAATGTAAGACACTTTAAGAAGCTTGGACGTCCTTGTTGCAGGCGAAAAAAATAAAAATAAAAAAACTGTGATGCAATAATTCTTCACTAGTAAGATAAGAATTACCTGAGGTGGGTTCTTAAAAAGAATGAAGAACCGACCAAATTCTTTTGTTGTAAAATTATAATCAAAAAAAGTTAATCTTTTTCACTCAGTGAATTTATCATTTAATATAAATTATTAAAAGTTTGATAATATGTATAAGTTTTTCTTTAAAAGCTTTAAATCTAAAATTTGAAGATCATTTACAAATCTATTTTGGTAATTTGATGAAAATATTGCCTCCAAATTTTAGTAAAAACCCACCTCTAAAAGGTAAAGCAGGTTAGCCTTACCTATCTTACTTAAAAATCAAAACACCAAGACAATTTCTTATTTCCTTTTTATGTAACACTGTATATTTTGAGATGCTGAAAATTATCTAAAAAAGTATAAAGAGAAGAATAATCATTGTTGTGATATTACAATGAACCATTATGAGCTATCGAACAACAAATGTCAAGTATAGATGTATAATCCAGACAACTACCTATGCCCAGTTCACAAATAACTTTTAAAGGTCGACCAATTTTTTCTGTAGGTCAACCTAAACAAGTACAACCCACAAATACCTTTACAAAATCAGTCAACCTAAAGCTTCTATAAGTCGACCTAAAACTTCCAGAGGTCGACCTTTGTCTTTTGTGAACTGGGCACTAGCCAAAGTGGTGAGTTAGTTGATTTCAAAGACCAAATACAAAAATGGGACAGAGTTGTTATAGCTCATGAAACAATTTTAAAATTATATATTCTATTTTAGGAGAAAATCCACTAGATTAACAGCTGTTGTTGGAGGATTGATAATGTCATTAGCTCTTCTCTTTGCATCATTTGCTACTCAAGTTCATCAAATTTTACTCAGGTAACTATGTACTCTTTGGATCTTTTACTACTCAAGTTCATCAAATTCACTCAGGTAAATAAGCACTCTTTGCATCATTTGCTACACAAGTTCATCAAATGTTACCCAGGTGAATAAGTACTCTTTGTATCTTTTACTATAAGGTTCATCAAAATTTTAGTCTGTTAAATATCTGCTCTTTGTATCATTTGCTACAAAGGTTCATCAAATTTAACTCAGGTAAATATGTACTTTTTGTATCATTTGCTACAAAAGTTCATCAAATTTTGCTCAGGTAGATATGTACCCTTTGCATCTTTAAAATTTGTACTATTTGTATTGTTATAATGCAGGCAATGGATATTGGATGGTATATTATATGTTCTAGTACCAAATGTTTTATAAATACACTTTCTCCTTGATTATCTTAAAAACTTTGGAAACTTTTATCAAATCATGATTGTTCAGGTCAAATTAGCAGTGTCCAAACTTTTAGCTTACAATTTTTATCTACAAAAGGAGTAATTAGGCTATCATAACTATGACTTTATTTCAACTTATTTTTTTCTTATGTTATTTTCTATACAATTTTGTATAAATGCATTATTTGCTTTTTATTTTTATCATTAGAAATACTCTTTCTATCATTTCATTTGTTTGTTTCTCCTAATTTATACTTTTAGTTATGGAATATTGTTTGGATTTGGGTGTGGTCTTGTCAGAGAAACAAATGTTCTAATGCTTTCACAATATTTTAAAAGGTAAGTTTTATCTTAGAAAGGATTGGACATTGGGATGTTTATTACACTAGTCCCAAAAGTATAAACATTTGTTTTCTGATTTGTTCGCTTAACAACTTTTGGGACTTATGTTGAATTATGATTGGTTAGTTGAGTGTCCAAATATTTTAACCACTAATTGTAATCTGCTGAAGGGGTAATTTTGTGTATCATCATTTGGGATGTAAATCATTTTATCAACCATTGTCTTATACCTTTAGATCCATTAAAATTTTAGTGATTTTTTTCTATAATAAATCTAAGTTGGTCTAGCTGTTAGTAATGCCAACTTGACTTTCTCCTGTTTTTTTCAAGATTTGTTTCAGTACAATCTCCCTTTTCTCTCAAAATATAAGACGAATTTTATTGTATCAATTACCAAATATAATGAATCAAAATTCTTTTGTAAAATTAACAGGAAGTCTTTCTGTCTTTGTTTGTGTCTTTCTCTGTGTACCAAAGTGTCCCTCCAACCGCTGAACCTGGGATGGCATATAATTATAAAGGGTGTAAAAAAAAAACAATCTATTCACTTTTTTCAACATCAACTCAAAGTTTAGGTAAAAAACTAACTAGATATTTCTATTCTTGTTTTTGAATATCCGTCATGCTTGAATAAAGGCAAAAGTATATTACTAAATACTGAACCAACTTTGATTTCCTTAATAGTAAATCTTCTCATTAGTCCTGTGAAGATATATAACTTAAAAGAAATCGACAAAAATTACTGCTATAATTGTTTTTCTTCATATTTTCCTTTTAAAATTAGAATTAAAGTTGAGGGTCCCGCTTATTACTTCCTTGAAATGCCTTTAGAGTCCTCAGGGGCGAAACCGCTAGTTTAATTAATATATACAATTCTATTTAATAAACTTATTCATAAATTTGTCAGTCCTGGAGTTTTAGGGATCATAAGAAACATATATTTACCCAAACTATTTTTTATATGAAATGTATGAATTTGGTAGTAATAAACAGAGATATGAAATATAATTTCATAAATGGTCGAGAAGACTATGGACGGGTTCTAAAAATAATCCTTGCTATAGAATAACATTAGACTTTTGCTTTGTTTATCCTCCTACTATGCTGTCATACTATGAATTTGGAATAAGCATTATGGCATAACTATGGCAGACAGAATGAAGACTATTTGAAGCAGCCAAATTACACTATAAAAATGTCTATCTTCATATCTATCTGTCTATCTAGTTATGTATCTATGAATTCATTTATTAAATTATTAAAAACTAGCGGCTATGCCTCTAAAGGCTTCTAGGGGCATTTAAGGAGGTGTGAATTGAATACAATAACCCAATTTTTATTTTAGAATTTTTAGTACCCTCCCCCAAAATAGCAAAAAAGTAGTAAAAAATAACAAAACGTTTCTTGAATTCCTAATGAAATTTTATTTTAGGAATAGAGAAAAAGTTGAGGTTTTCAGTGCCCTGGGTCAAGGAGCTGGTCTTATTATCTTCTCTTTTATTATCAACCATCTTATAAAGTAAGTATTCCTGGACCCAAGGAGTGGGTATTATTTTCTTCTCTTTTATTATCAACCATCTTATAAAGTAAGTACTCCTGGACCCAAGGAGTGGAGATTATTTTCTTCTCTTTTATTATCAACCATCTTATAAAGTAAGTTTTCCTTGACCCAAGGAGTGGGGATTATTTTCTTCTCTTTTATTATCAACCATCTTATAAAGTAAGTATTCCTGGACCCAAGGAGTGGGGATTATTATCTTCTCTTTTATTATCAACCATCTTATAAATCAAGTATTCTTGGACCAAGGAGTGATAATTTTCTTCTCTTTTATTGTCAACCATCTTATAAAGTAAGTACTCCTGGACCCAAGGAGTGGGGATTATTATCTTCTCTTTTATTATCAACCATCTTATAAAGTAAGTTTTCCTTGACCCAAGGAGTGGGGATTATTATCTTCTCTTTTAGTATCAACCATCTTATAAAGTAAGTATTCCTGGACCCAAGGAGTGGGGATTATTATCTTCTCTTTTATTATCAACCATCTTATAAAGTAAGTATTCCTGGACCCAAGGAGTGGGGATTATTATCTTCTCTTTTATTATCAACCATCTTATAAATCAAGTATTCTTGGACCAAGGAGTGATAATTTTCTTCTCTTTTATTATCAACCATCTTATAAAGTAAGTACTCCTGGACCCAAGGAGTGGGGATTATTATCTTCTCTTTTATTATCAACCATCTTATAAAGTAAGTTTTCCTTGACCCAAGGAGTGGGGATTATTATCTTCTCTTTTATTATCAACCATCTTATAAAGTAAGTATTCCTGGACCCAAGGAGTGGGGATTATTATCTTCTCTTTTATTATCAACCATCTTATAAAGTAAGTATTCCTGGACCAAGGAGTGATAATTTTCTTCTCTTTTATTATCAACCATCTTATAAAGTAAGTACTCCTGGACCCAAGGAGTGGGGATTATTATCTTCTCTTTTATTATCAACCATCTTATAAAGTAAGTTTTCCTTGACCCAAGGAGTGGGGATTATTATCTTCTCTTTTATTATCAACCATCTTATAAAGTAAGTATTCCTGGACCCAAGGAGTGGGGATTATTATCTTCTCTTTTATTATCAACCATCTTATAAAGTAAGTATTCCTGGACCCAAGGAGTGGGGATTATTATCTTCTCTTTTGGTATCAACCATCTTATAAAGTAAGTATTCCTAGACCCAAGGAGTGGGGATTATTATCTTCTCTTTTGCTATCAACCATCTTATAAAGTAAGTATTCCTGGACCAAGGAGTAGGGATTATTATCTTCTCTTTTACTATCAACCATCTTATAAAGCAAGTATTCCTGGACCAAGGAGTGGGGATTATTATCTTCTCTTTTACTATCAACCATCTTATAAAGTAAGTATTCCTGGACCCAAGGAGTGGGGATTATTATCTTCTCTTTTGCTATCAACCATCTTATAAAGTAAGTATTCCTGGACCAAGGAGTGGGGATTATTATCTTCTCTTTTACTATCAACCATCTTATAAAGTAAGTATTCCTGGACCCAAGGAGTGGGGATTATTATCTTCTCTTTTACTATCAACCATCTTATAAAGTAAGTATTCCTGGACCCAAGGAGTGGGGATTATTATCTTCTCTTTTGCTATCAACCATCTTATAAAGTAAGTATTCCTGGACCAAGGAGTGGGGATTATTATCTTCTCTTTTACTATCAACCATCTTATAAAGTAAGTATTCCTGGACCCAAGGAGTGGGGATTATTATCTTCTCTTTTACTATCAACCATCTGCACCTGCGTCATATGTAAAGTAACACAACAGATAACCAACCAATAGTAATATCATTATTTTCACAACCTTTTAATTTGGTGGGACTTTTTAAATTTTAAGTGGAGATTTCTAGAGCATAGTTTTTATTTGTTTTTTTTACTTTAGGTCAGGTTAAGAAATTGGGTATCTGGTAGCCCTGTGGTGTTAAGAAAGCAAGTATATGGGATAAAGGAGAAAGTCGTTCAAAAAAATCTTACGTCATAAAAATAAGGGAAGAGGAGGGTAGGAGTGGGAAAGAAAACCCCTAAAAAAGAGATGGATAATCCGTTATTTTTGTGACGTCACATGCTGATTTTTGAGCGACTTTCCCCTTTCACGTATACGGCCCAAGGGCTAGGACCACCTTGCAGGGTTTAGGATTAGGAAAATAACAACTAGAAGGGAGGTTTTTCTTCCATATCCATGCCTAAATTATCCTTAAAATAAGTTATAAGGGAAGGGGGGGGGGGTTCAGTGCTCGATAGGCACTTCTAGGGAAAAATATTAATACAGGGTCATTCAAGAGAAATGATTTTTTAAAAAACTTAACCCATTAGTGCCGAGCGCCACTTTTATGGGCTGATCGAGCTGAAAATCTCAGGGAAGCTTTATAATGGTAAAAACGGAATTCCAATTTTTTTGTTTTGCTCTAGTGGCGTGCACAGGAAAGTTGCAAAAAAACCCGGTTCGGCCTGGCCATAAATACCAACCAGGCATTATTACCTGTTTTGGGCAGTTTCCGCCGGCATTAAAACCCGGTTTTGTAGTAAAAACCCGGTTATTTCGTCCAAAAATTGAAAAATGTAATTTTTGAACGCCAAAAGTGAGATGAACACTTTTTAGAACTTTGATACAATCCGAAATTGAAAACTACACAACCTCATGTAATCTATAGAGCTACAAGTAATATACAAAGCGATTTATTTCAAATTTAGCGTTTCAGCTATAGGTGCCGCCGTTTTCGGGTAAAAAAACCCCTGTTTTGTTGTTGTTGTCAAAAAAGATCTATTAGTAAAACCGGGTAATAAAAATTTCAGACTCCTGACTCCCGTGCCGAACCAGGCTTATATAGGGCGTAAAAAAACGATAAAAAAATCATATAAAAAATAATAATTTAAATAAAACGAATTCACAAATAGATGTACTCAGCGACTTTACTATAAAACAAAAAAGTTAGAAGGTGTATTTTGAATTTTCATGATTTTTAAACTTTGTTGAGCTATACCGGCAAACAGAAGTAAGCAAAACTGCCTGCTCCAGGGGGAAATGAAAGCCAGGGTAGTAGAGGGGGGATTCATACTGAGAATGATGCAATTATGAAGCTGGAAACCGTTTTTTCTTTACATTTTCTGGAACCGGGTTTTAATACCCGGTTCGTCACTAATGGGTTAATTATGCATAGAAAATAAAACAATTATGTAAAATCCTTTATATATTTGGAAAACCTATTATGGGACATTTATGTTTTAAATATTTAAAAATGATTATTTCAACAAATTATGCCCTAAAAACCGGTTTTTTCAAAGGCCTTTTTTTCAAAGATTTATGAATTTAAGGGGTGTTAAAAAAATACACATATTTTTAAAATTTGAATTTCATGGCTTGTGTTAATAGTAGAAAAATGTTATGCATATCGTTAGAATCGTCATAAGCTCTAGTTTTTGAAAATATAAGACCCGTTTTTGTGCTATTTGTAGTTTAGGAGCTAAGTTGAAAAATGTGAGAAAAAGGATGAAAAGTTTTAAGTAATTGGAACATTTTACCACGTAGCTCCTATACTATACGTAGCACAGGAATGGTTCTTATATATTAAGAAACTAGAGCCTATGACGATTCTAACGATATGCATAACATTTTTCTACTATTAACACAAGCTGCACAATTTGAATTTCAAAAAGGTGCGCATTTTTTTACAACCTTTAAATCAATAAATCTTCAAAAAAAAGGCCTTTGGAAAAACCGGTTTTTAGGGCATAATTTGTTGAAATAATCATTTTTAAATATTTGAAACATAAATGTTTTAAATATGTTTTCCAAATATAAAAAGGATTTTACATAATTGTTTTATTTTCTATGCATAATTAAGTTTAAAAAAAAAATCATTTCTCTTGAATGACCCTGTATAATGTTGAAGATAAGATTTCTTTTTTTTTTTTACTTTTATCTATCTATCTATCTATCTATCTATCTATCTATCTATCTATCTATCTATCTATCTATCTATCTATCTATCTATCTATCTATCTATCTATCTATCTATCTATCTATCTTTCTATCTATCTATCTATCTATCTATCTATCTATCTATCTATATTGTAGTGAGGTTGGCTGGAGGTACGGGCTACAAATCATAACAGGTTAGGAACATAAATCAAACTATTCCCTAGTCCGAATCAAAACTGCTCTATAACTACAGTCTGCCCGCACGGCAGTACATTATCGAGATACCAACGTAGGACCAGAACTATATAGTAGGTTCCAAGGCACTAACATTCACACAAATGCGGTCATTCAACCATTTGATTGCTTGATACTCGTCAGGAAGTCATAATTGTTCATGGAATTAAGTTCAACCTGTTTTAGGACAAGCTGTACTCTCTAATGGTCTCGTAAGTGTACGTCTCTTGTTAAGCTGTACCCTCTAATGTTACTATAATGTACTATAAATCTCACGAATCTGTCTTATATTAAGATTAAAACAGTTACTTTTCTAGTTAAAATTGTTCTGATACTTACTGCGCTACTTTTGAAAGTAGTTGTCCTCGTTTTTGATAAATCCTTTATCTTAAAGTGCTTTATTTGTAATTCGGTTTTAACCATTTTTATTCAGAATTTTTGTTCATAATTTTAGTTTTATATCTGGTAATCATAGTTTTATAACCACTTATTCGTGATTCAAAAACTGTGGGTACTTTTAAGGAATTTTGATTGGTTAGTTCCGAACTAGAAGTGTCCAAACTTTTCAACCAATGATTTTTATGTATAGTAGGGGTAAGTTTGTTTATCCCACAATGGGGATGGATATTAATGCATCATTTTTCCGCCTGAATCATACTACCAATTTTCATAATCTAAAAATAAGGAATAGTTATTTCTCGCATCGTATTATAAACGGCTTTCCGCGGATATAGAATGTACAATTACAAGATTAAAACCAGTTTTTTTTAGCCCAGGGGTGCCGAAGGCACGGGCTAAAAAAACTGGTTTAAATCTTATGATTGTACGTTTTTATATTCGTAGAAAGCCGTTTATAATACGATGCTAGACATAGTTTTTTCGTATGGATGAGAACCGGTTCCTATCCACCGGATTCGAATGAATACGAGAAAATTTATTCATGTTTTTTTCTTCCAAATTATAAAATAATCCTACTTTAAAAAATCTTTAATGACCTGATTATCAATATTTTTATATTTTTAACTAAATATCCTTATTATACTATTTCCAGTAAAAACAAGGATCGTATTAGAAACAGCTTTCCGTTGATATAAAAATGTACAAATATAAGATCAAAATGGAATAATACACGGCAGCAATGTTGAAAAGAGACTATCCAAGGAAAAACACACAGCTCAATTTGTAGGAATATATTTCGATTAAATCACATCTAATCCTTGTCAACCTGCACAAAATTAACCATATTTCAAATATTTATAGTAAAATCAGATATATATTTTGAAAAAAATTAGGTTATTTTAAAGTAAAGAAACAACAAAATAATGAAAAAGTGCTCGAAAATACAAAGAAAAAGTTAAATGTATTATAATGAATATGGTTATCCCTTCTATTATTGTTTACTGTACAAAGGTTTGTTTGAAACTGAGCAATTTACCCGCTGGTTTTGGTGTAAAGGGAAGGGGTAGAAGGGATGGGGGTTTAAAAGAATCAAAGTTCAAAAGAATGAAAGTTTTGTACTGTATGACTTTTGTTTTTTAAAAAAATATTGCAATTAGCAAAACAGAAATACGTGAATGTGTTGAAAAGATTTTAATTTTACATGAAAGTGTATGAAACAAGGATGACAACATCCATAAAAGCGAAGCACTGAAACGGTAGGACAAACGGACATTAACACTTGTATAGTATCTGAACTGAAAAATCGGAACATAAATGTATAAATGTCGAATCAAAATTGTAGGTAAACTTGTTGAAAAACTGCTTAAAAACAGGATAATGTTTATGGACATACTTACATTTTTGGACTTGATTATAGAGTTGCTTTGCTTATTATATTGTTCTTTGTTGTCCCAGGAATCAATATACCAAAAATCAGATGAAACGGATAATTAAAACACTTGAAAATTTGTTGTTAAAAAAGTAGAAAAATCAACATGTTTAAAATGGACGTACGGACATTCTGGTAATGATTATAGAGTTGCTACGCTTTCTAAATTGTACCCAACTACTACAGGAACCATCATACAAAGTTTGAAATCGATAGGACAATTCTAACATGCCTAAATTAACGAATAAAAGCTATCTATCTCGGACGGACGGACGGACGGACGTACGGACGGACGTACGGACGGACGGACCGACCCTAATTATAGAAAAGCTTCGCTTTTAAAAATGTCATAAATTAAACAATAAAGTATTGAAAAAATTCTTTTAGTAATGATTAACAACAAAGCAACAAATGTAAATTTATATTTAGATAAAAAAACAAGTAAAATTACAATTTTTTATTTAATCCATTTCTTAGTGTGTCAAATTTATTGATGTATTCAGCTTCCCGAATTTTTCTGTAGTTTGATGAGTCCAGTTTGCATTTTTCTAAGACCGAAAGCTTCATGTTGGTCATGCTGTGTCCAGGTAGATTAAAATGTTTTCCTGTTGGGTATTTGTCATGATCTGTGCTTCTGACATAACCAAGGTGTTGGCCAAACCTAACTTTTAGTTTAGCTTGTGTTTCACCGATGTATTGAACAAAATTACATGCAGCTTTGTCACAGGAAATGCAGTAAACCACATTTTTACTTTCACAGGTAACACTCTCTTGTAGGTTGATGTAAATTTTCTTGTTATTTGAGCTAACAACTTTTTTACCTTCTTGAATATAAGATCAAAAGGAGTTATAAGTCACGTTCTACAAAAGTGGTTTTAATCTTAGGATTGTACATTTTTATATTCGTAGAAAACTGGATATAATATGATGCTATACATAATTTTTCAGTATGGCTAAAAACCGGTTCTAATCCACCGGATATTAAATGGTTTTAAAGCGATAATGGAAATAAAATTATGGTTTGATATATGTAAAAAATTAACCTTATTTATGAAAGCTAAAAAAATTAGGCAATAATGACACAAGTGATTGAATTTAGGTAATTCTAAAAAGGATTGGACCCACCCCCCCAAAAATAGAATATTTTTGCATGGATCTAAAGGGATAAGACAATGGCCGATAAATAATGTTCATCCCTAATGATAATACACAAAATTACCCCTTCTATAGATTATAATTGGTGGTTGAAATGTTTGGGAACTCAGCTTAATGAACCAACCAATCAAATTCATTAAAAGTCCCCAAAGTAGTTAACTAAGCTATAAAATAATAATACGTTATTATGAAACTATAGGGACTAGTGTAATAAACAGCCCAATGTCCCCTACCTCCCTGGATATTAAAATGGCGGCAGATTTTGTATGACATTATTACATGTCATGCAGACATATTAGATAAGCTAAAGTTTAAAATTTGAAGCTTCTAAGTAACAATTGGGGTAACAGGAGCCTTTTAAAGATTGCTGGAGACCTAAAGTATCAGGACCTGCAGGATCATACCTGGAATCTGAAATTGACTTAAACAAATAAATTTATATAACATGCTTTGTTAAAGTCAAACATTTTTTACTCTTTACCTGGATAACTCTTTAATCTCTCTTAAATTCTATTAAATTGTATTAGACTAGTGTTACAATTGGATCTATTACAGCATATTTCCTTGCAAAGTGGATTTTTACAAATAGTCTTAGGTTATGTTCAGTTTAGTAATTTTTTTTTTATGGTTTTTAGCTCCTGGCAAAAAATATATTTATAATGAATGTTTGTCAAGATTTAGGGAAAAGACAATGAACAATAAATTGATATACTTCCCAATGTTAATCAACAAAATTACACCTTTTGTAGATTAAAATCATTGGTTGAAAAGATGAACAGTGATAGTTTAAAACCAACCTTTAAAAATTACCCAAAGTAGTGAAGGCAACAAATAAAAAAAACTTTGGTTACAAGTGAAATCTACAGTCCAATGTCCCCACCCTCCCTGAGGTTTGCACATCTGTCAGAAATTGGCATAAGCTCAATCTTTAGTACAATAGCAAGGTAGTTAAATATATACCTAGATAGAAAGTTGTACAGATAGTTAGAAAGATAGCTAGAGATTGATAGATAGATAGAAAGGAAGATAGCTAGATATGGGTGGATGGAAAGCGCTAGGTTCATAAATAAGTATCTAGAAATATAGCTTGAGATGGATATATAGTTAAATAGATAGAAAGTTAAAGATAGAGAGAATTATAGTGAAAAAGATAGCCAGAAATAGGTAGTTGGAAAGATAGCTAGAGATAGATAATAAAAAGATAGAAAAATGAATAGATAGTTAATTAAGCTGGAAAGATAGCTAGAGATAGATAATAATAAAGATAGCAAAATGGATAGATATTTAATTAGATAGATAGATAGATATATGGAAATGGATAGATAGTTAGTAAGATAGAAAGCTATTTATTAATGGATAGATAGATAACTGGTGATAGAAAGATAGTTAGCTTGAGATAGATAGACAGATAGTTAGATAGATAGATAGTAATATAGAGAGATAATTATCTAGATAGTAATATAGATATCTAGAGATGGATAGACAGATAGGTCATCTCAATCTAAAATACAATGGGGGCTAAAATTGGCAATTTCTTTTATCCGACGATTTATCTTAACCATAACACTTAGACAAATATAGAAGAAGGGTTAGGCAGCTTATTATATTGTCTGTGCAAAATGTTATGAAATTAATTTTCAATTTTAGAACAGAGAAAGAAGGGCCACTAATTTTAATCTACTCTAGGGGTAATTTTGTTTATCATCATTTGGAAATGTACATCAATTTATCGGAACTTTGAATTAAAACTAGCGGTTGTTCCCCTTTATTATTATTTCAAGAAGTAAGAGGACAGAAAAATAGCCTAAAACCATCCCGATACATATGTAATGCTTCCCTATAAAGGAGAACTGAATCATTTTAGTTGTTATTGAAATTTTAAGCTTCAGACATGAAAATCTTACTACTTTATATTAATAGTTACTATATTTTACATAATTAATCTTTAAAATTAAGTAAGCCATGGTAGAACGTAACGTTAGACAAAGTAATATTTAGAGTAGTTTTGCCACAGAAAAGTATTTATTAAAATTAAAATGTTAACTATAGGTGCCAAAATCTTAAACACTAAGGGAAAATTAATTCAGACTTATTTGGACAATTCATAGAATCGTCTTTTATACAAAACTAGTAGCTACGCCCCTAGAGGCTTCTAGGGGCTTATAACTCGATAACCTTCCCTAAATGATAAGCTATATTTTAAAGGAAAACAATATCAGTTCAGCGATTAGCGAGATACTTCGGTACAAACAGAGATGCATCCTATTATATTTACATAATGTTTTCAATGTTAATGGCAAAAATAAGTTGATGGATATATACTCGATGCAAGCTCCACTAAAAAAAACAAGAATAATTTTACATGTACCACAGTTGAACGGAGGGAGGGGACAATGGGCTGTTTATTGCACTAGTCCCTAAAGTTTTATTATAACGTTTACTTATTTGTTGGCCCTACAACTTTGGGGACTTTTACTAAATTTAATTGGTTGATTCATTAAATTGAGTGTCCAAACGTCTGACCAATAATTGTAATTTATGGAAAGGGTAATTTTGTGTATTTTCATTTGGGATTTACACTAATTTATCAGCCATTGTCTTATAAACAGATATATAGTATAGATGTATAATTATATACAGATAACAACCTTTCCCCCTTTTCAAGAACTTTTTCGTCTGTTAGCAAATTGTTTTCTGATAGTTGGCTATGTTAATATTACCGACACTATTGGTTGATTTTCAAAGACCCAATTGTCAGTCAGCACAAGGTCCTTGGGATGGGGTTTAACCCCATTCCCCCTCTAGTATTGTACTCAAATGTTTTATCCCTTTAGATCCCTAACAAATTATATTGAATTATTGTCCTAAGTTATCTGCATATTTCAAAATAACCAACACTGGCGTTATCTCCCCTAAGTGAAGTGTCAGTTAATCAAGTCCTAAGATGCTTAGGCTTCATTATATCCTAATTAAACATTAATAAATAAGAAAAACCCAGGGATCTGAAGGGATAAGACAATGGCCGAAAAATTGATGAATAACTTCAATGATAACACAAAATTAACTCTTCAATAGACTAGAATTAGTGGTTGAAACGTTAAAAAACACAACTTTATATTCCAACCTATAAAAATTCACTAAAGTCTCCAAAGTCGTTAATAACGAATAAGAAAACGTTATCATTAAACTTTGGTGACCAGTGTAATTAACAATCCATTGTCCCCTCTCTTTCTCTGAGAAAAACTGCAAGTTCCGAAAAAAATTGAAAAGTAAAAGCAATCAAAAAGCTGTTACATGGTAAACATAGGTCCCTTCTGTAGATTTTAAAGAACAAACCAATCAAAATACCAAAAGTTGTTAACTCAACGAAATGTTATAAGAAAACTTTTGGGACTAGTGTAACAAACAGTCCAATTTCCAATTTCAATCTTAGAGTTTTTTAGAGTAGCTTTAGCTACTAATAACTGTGCACAAAAGTGGCCAAAGATGAGTTTTATTAAAAAAAAAGCTTGCAAGCTTCTATTCTGCCAGTCAAAAGTCAATAATCTTTGTAATTTTTACAATAAGATAATAATGAATGACTGCTACTTTTACTATGTTTTTATGTTATATAGATAAAAAGCAAGTAGATAGATAGATGAACAGACACTTGATGGATAGATAGATAAACAACATACACTTGATGGATTGATGAATAGATAGATAGTTGAACAAAAGCCACTTGATGGATGGATAGATATATAGATAAACAACAGACACTTGATGGATGGATGGATAGATAGATAAACAACAGACACTTGATGGATGGATGGATAGATGAACATTCACTTGATGGATGGATGGTAGATAGATAGTTGAACAACAGCCACTTGATGGATGGATAGATATATAGATGAACAACAGACACTTGATGGATGGATGGATAGATAGATAAACAACAGACACTTGATGAATGGATGGATGGATAGATATATGAACAGACACTTGATAGATGGCTAGATAGATAGACAGACACTTTATGGATGAATAGATAGATAGATGAACAGACACTTGATGGATGGATAGGTAGATAGATAAACAGACAGTGATTGATGGATGGATATATAGATAATCAGACAGTGATTGATGGATGGATATATAGATGAACAGACACTTGATGGATAGATAGAAAGATGAACAAACACTTGATGGATGGATAGATAGAAAGATGAACAAGAGACACTTGATGGATAGATAGATAGATGAACAAACACTTGATGGATGGATGAATAGAAAGATGAACAACATACACTTGATGGATAGATGGATAGAAAGATGAACAGACACTTGATGGATAGATAGATAGAGGAACAAACACTTGATGGATGGATAGATAGAAAGATGAACAAGAGACACTTTATAGATGGATAGATATATGAACAACATACACTTGATGGATGGATGGATAGATAGATTTTAATTCACTTGATGGATGGATAGATAAAAAGATAAGTTCATTAAATCCTAATTAAGGAGTAATTAATTTTTCAAGCACTTTTTCTTTACTCAACTTCTTAACACCTTTAATGTTTATACGTTTATGCTAAAAAAAGGAGAATTTTCTACGCCAATAATCTTTTCATAAAAGATTTATTTTTAAAATCAAAGCTTTTCTATAATTGAGGTTTGTACGTTCGTCCGTACGTAACGGTTATCTCTATGCAAATTAGAATGTTCCTGTTGATGATAGCAAACGATCTAGAAAGCGTAGCAACTCTGTAGTAGACCGTTTGATTTCAGGGCTTTGCTTTATGGATGTTTCTACCTTGTTTTGTTGTTGTAAATTCTAAATTGAAGGTTTTTACGAACATTTTTTTATTCTATGATATTTAAATAGACAGGTACTTGTTTTCATAATTTTTATCTATTTCAATCATATTATATTTAGTTGTGCTTCTTATGTTTTTCTCTACTTGTTCTGGCAATTGAAAATTAAAGATTATAACTACAAGAAATCATTAAATTATTAAGATAGATTAGTTGGTCTCAATCTTTTTCTCTTTCCATGTACCTAGGCTTACAAAAAAGGTGTTTTTGATACTCAGAAAAACATATATACACACATGTATAAAGGAGAAACGGTTTAGCAACCGTTTATAAGTTGGGCCGCAACTATAATTGGTTAAATAAATCTATAAATATAGATGTAAAACTGAATCCTCCTCTTGGGTACAGGGACAATAAATCTAAAAATATAGATGTATAACCAGACAACTACCTGGATCTCCCTGTTGGGGACCCTTTTTATCTGCTACCAAAATGCAATGTTGTAGCGACTTGGCTGTGTTAATATTCCTGATGCTATTTGTTGATTCAAAATTGAAATTCGGCACAAGGTCCACGGGATGAGGACAAACAGTTATTTACCCCCTTCCCCTCTATTGTTTCACTCGACCAGTTTAGGCTGCAGATTGCGGCTAGTTGATGGAAATAAGTGGATGATAGAAAATGCGGCTTCTGAGCTCTGGAAAAAATGTTTACACAACGGAGTAAACATTTAAAAAATCTATTTTGATCATTTACGGCTAAAAAAGTTGTCTGTTTATTATATACAGTTTTTTTTGTCTATATTTCGACAGGGAAACTTTACATGGGTCTCATGATGGTTTTACGCTATTTCAATTTAATAATTAAGACCTAGGATGGTTTAAAGCTAGTTTTCTGTCCTTCCCTACCAATTAGAATACAGAATAATCTATAATCTTTTGATATTTTTTTTCTACAAAATTAGCTTATGAATTCAGGGAGGTAGGGGATATTGGTAAGTTTGTTACACTTAGTCCCCAAAGTTTTATAATAATGTTTTCTTATTCGTTAGCTTACCAACTTTAGGGACTTTTTAAAGTTTTGATTGGTTGGTTCATAAAGTTGAATGTCCAAACATTTCAACCATTGATTTTTATCTACAGAACATTAATTTTGTATATCTTCATTGGGGATGTACATGAATTTATCGGCCCTTGTTTTATTACTTCAGTCCCAGCATAAAATTAATTGGTTAGAATTAAGAAACACTAAGACAACAAGAAGCTGTATGCATATTAAATTAAGCCTTTTTTGATGAAATTTTTATGTGCAAAATAATCACCTTTTTTACACAGTATATAGTAGTGCTTCTACAGCATAGATATAAAAAGTCGGTTCGTTAGTTATTTTTAATATGAGAATTTATATCTTTACGTTTTGGCGGATTTAGATATGACTTGCTTAAACTAAAGCTAATAAAGTCTTCGATTTGCTATGTCTTGATTTATCTTATTTAATTTTAAATCTTTTTAACTTTGGACAAAATTGTCTTTGGTAGGATTTTGAATACATTAACAGTATGGACATAAAATTTTAATGTAATTTTAGTATCGAAGCTACTCTTTAAGCTTTTGTTTATTACTCATCTGTTTGATAATGTACATTTCACTATAGCTTCGAATCCGTATAATCTCCGCTGGATTAGAACCGGTTCTGATCCTTACTAAAATAATTTTCCACAAATAATTAAAAAAAATATTAAAATTAATCTCTAACAGCCCAAAAAATGGAAATACTCTTCTAATTTATCCGTTTGCTATCTACGGAAAGCTGCTTATAATACGATAAATAACTAATACATTTTGTAATTTTAAATTTGGTTCCTATTCCGTTTCTGATGTCAAAAAAGGAGTAATAAATAATTACTTCCTATAGAATACTAATTGGTGTATTCGAAATTTTATCTACATTCGGATAGACAGACAGATAGATCTTTATCCTTTTACAAGAATAGAAAGATATTTTTTCTTCAGAAAATATATCCCTACACAGAAAAAAAGTATGTGTATGTAAATTTAAAGAGTTTCTTTTTGTTAGTAAGTGTGTACAATGTACATTTGTATAGGATATATTTGCTAGAAAAAGTAAAAATAGATTTAATAAATATGGAGATATTATTTTTTTATTTCTTTAGTTTTACAATTACATACTAATTATTATCAATAGTTCTTACTTGTTATTTCACTGATTACAAATCCAATTATTTTGTAAAATGCTTTAACACTAGTGGCTAAAAAAGTTTTTTTCTTGTGGTGAGGCTTGTACCCTCCCCTAAAAATAGTCATAAACTTTGCCAGGGCCTATGAGAAGCCACACTGGAAAGGAGAAACATGTCGGTTTAGCGGTTAGCGAGATACTTCGGTTCCAACACACAGACAGACAGACATCCTGATACTTTTATATAAGAATTAGTACATTTTATCCACCTTTTAAAAAAAAATCAGGATTATATTTTGCGAAGTTTTCTTTAGATCAACACATGAGATCTTTCATTTTATGTTGTTTCATAAGTTAGAATCTTTTAGTATTACTGTATTTTTAGACATTTATTAGTGACCACAATTTCGTTTTTTCTATTTTATTTAGGATATTATTTTTAAAAAAAATATTTCTTATTAGATTATAAACTAAGTTCTTCCTAAAAATTTGTGCTTGTTAGTTTTTAGTGGCGAAGCTACTCTATAATTTGAAATGTCCGTCCGTCCGTGGAAGATAAAATGATATACATACATCACCAACGATGATAAAAAACACATCAAGTGAAAAAAAAAACTATGGGTTAAAAAGTTTGTACACTAATAGTTTTGTAACTAAATAATCATTATAGGTCAGGCAGGGAGGGGACATTGGGCTGTTTATTACACTAGTCACCAAAGTTTTATAAAAAAAAACATTTTCTTATTTGTTAACTTTCAAATTTCGGGACCGTTTTACATTTTGATTGTTTGTTTCATTTAGTATCCAATTTTTATAAAATATTTATAAAGGGTAATTTTGTGTATCATCATTGGGGAATGGGATATACTTAAAGTTATCGGCCATCGTCTTATTCCCTTACATCTCTGATAAATGTACTCAAAATTTTTACCACAACGCGTTGCAACGAGTAAAAAAAGTAAATTCTGCGTGTGACTGCATGTGCTTAGGAAATATTGAGTCCCCAGCTTGCCAAAAATTTGGAAATAAACAGGATTTTATTTTGTCAGGACTATATCTACCACATATTTTACAACTTCTTATTCAATTACCAGGGAGCTTAGGGGTTAAGGCAATGGACGAGAAATTGATGTATATCCCCAATAATGATAAACAAAATTAAAGTTATTGATTGGTATAACCCACCAATGAAAGTACCGTCCCAAAGTGTTTTAGCGAATCATTAAATTGGACATTGGATTGTAAATTACACTAGTACCCAAAGTTTTATAATCCTGTCATCTTTTTTATTGACTCTTAAACTTAAATTACTTTTCTTGAATTTTTATTTGTTTAATCGAAGCTAGCAATATCCAAATTTTACATCTAATACTCTTATTCTGGAGAAGGGATATTTTGGTTTATTATAATTAGGGATATATATGTATATATTTGAGCTTATCAAGCATTGTCTTATCCCTTTAGATCCCTGGTAGTTTTATCATTATCTGAATAATCTAGAATGATTATATTCAATAGAAGCACAGCAGTAACATTAAGAACAACAAAAAACTTATAATTTATGATAAATAATTGCATCACGATTTAAAAATTTAAATATACTTGATGTATTTTTTGTTTGTTTTTTGTGCTCAGATGGATATTGAAAACGGCTGTAACCTTATCCATTTATGTTTATTTGACCATTAATATTTACAAAAAACGCATTTCCTATTGTACTATAGCTTTTTACCAAGTTTAAAGCGCCAAAAAATACCTGTTATAAAAAGGTTTAAATTCCAAAATTATCTTTACACAATTTTTACACGGATAGGGAATCTCATTTAACAAAATATTCTTGTTTTTTATGAGGCAAAAGTAAAACTAAATCTATAATTATTACTAGCGGCTGCGCTCCTACCATTATTGGACTCTTTATTCATTTGGGTTAGAATCAATCAGAAAAAGATATCCTAAATCCATCCCAAGTCTAAAATAAAAATAGATTATATAAAATGATGCTTTCCTAAAAAAAGAAGAACTCAATCAGTTGAGAAGTTATCAAAATCTAGGCTTCATACTTGCGACTACTTGCCCTTAGCCTCTTGGGAGGGCGAGAGAGGTTAGGAAAAAAACCATGGATATCCCAAGAAAATTATAAAGCTTCACTGAAACGTACACCCAATCGGACCAGTATCTTCCGAGATCTTTGGCATCAGACAATTAAAACCTTAATACTGTATATTCTACGACAGACAGACATCGTTCTACTTTGTTTCATAGATAGGATATTCATGTCTTAAGATAGACAAATATAGAAATTATTTGGCTCGTTGTTGGATTTATCAAAGAATTACGAGTTACTTCCAGTCAGTGCTTGACGGCCGCGCGTAATGCCCGCATAAGCCGCAAATTTAAACCAGGAAGAGAGAGGATATTGGACTGTGAGTTACACTACTAAAATATGCTTAAACCTGTATTTTATACGTGTTTTAAAAGACGATTGTACCTTTAATTTTGATTTGTTATTTCCTAGCTTTTTAAACATAATTTTTAACATGCAAAAGGGATAATTTTGTTTATTTTGATTGAATAAGTATATATATTATTGCATCATTCATTGTCACGAACAGTTAGTTCTTTTCGTTTAATTAAACAGGTTAGAATTGTACTATCAATTTCAAACTTTGCATGATGATTCCTATAACAATTTGGTACGATTTAGAAGCGAAGGACCTCTTTAATCAAGTCCTAAAATGAAAGTATTTCCTTAAACAGTATCCTGTATTTAAGAATATTTGCTTCAAAATTACTTTCACTTTTGTTTAGACTTCTGCATCAATGATCTGCTTATTCAGTTCTGACACTTTACAAATTTAAATATTCGTTTGTCCTACCATTTCAGTGCTTCACTTTTAGGGATGTTATCATCAGCTTATACCAACAATGAAATTAATTCGGAAAAAAATCACGAAACCTATACGTGTTTTTTAGCTGTCGTAGGGGGGCAACACATCGTAAAATTGACGACCTCTCCATTTGCCCCCCAAATATTATTTTATATTTATTTCGCTTGTTGGTTATACCTTATACCTGTGTTGTCATCCTTGTTGAATTAATACTTTATTTTTCTTTTCAGGTTTAACAAGTTCGTTATTCTTTTTGGGTATGTTCTACAGATCTGCCAGCTTGTATCATCCACAGAGACGGGCTATCCTTCATTTAAAGGTAATACATACATACAAACTTTAGTTATAGAGTCGTTGAGTCACTAACATCCATTAAATCAAAGACTATGTAATAAAGCTGGGAAAAATCTATAGTAAATATTTTAATGTTTTAATTTCTAAAATATTTGATATTTGCCTCTTTGTTGTTGGGAGGCGTAAAGTTTAAGTGTTGACGTCACTGCCCCATTCTAGAGATGTCAAAAACTGTAGCAGCTGCTGATATGTTTGGCGCGTGACACTTATTAAGATTAGTGGGTATGCTGTCTTGGCATTCAAACTGACACCACTTATTGCCTGCACAGTTAGAATATCCAGACAAAAACACTTGCAGTCAATAACATGTCAAATTGATAACAAGGATGACAACATCCCTAAAAGGTCTGAAACGGTAGGACAAACAGACATTAAACTGAATAATCAGAATATGTATGTATAAGGGTTGAAGCAAAATTGTAAGTAAATTTGTTGAAAAACTGCTTGTAACAGGATAATGTTTATGAACATACTTACATTTTTAGGACTTAATTATAGAGTTGCTTCGCTTATAATATCGTACTTTGTTGTCCCAGGAATCAGTATACCTAAAATCCGATCAATCGGATAATTAGATAACATAAAAAATAGTTGATAATTTTTTTAAAAAATCAACATGTTTAAAATAGACGTACGGTTATTCTGGTAGTGATTATAGAGTTGCTACGCTTTCTAAATCGTACCTTACTACTACAGGAATCACCAGGTTGAAAGCTATCTGTATCGATCCTAATTATATAAAAAGTTTCGCTTTTAAAAACAGTTATAGATGTTTTCATTTTTTAGGACATGTCTAAGAAGAAGGGTAAAGACAAGGCGAAACTTGAGAACAAGCCAAATTATTTTGACTTCACGACTCTGCGCATTCGTAGCCTCCAGCTCATCATTTGCTCTACCATGTTCACCTCGTTTGGAGCCTATGTACCTTTCACTTTTATGGTAAGTCCTTTTAAGCAAAATTATGTATGTCTGTGTGTAGCATAAGATCTTGCTAACTGCGGGACAGATATGGTCCATTCGCAGCCTCCAGCTTATCATTTGCTCTACCGTTCACTTCGTTTGGAGCCTATGTACCTTTCACTTTTATGGTAAGTCTTTTTAAGCAAAATGATGTATGTCTGTCTGTAGTATAAGATCTTGCTAACTGCGGGACAGATATGGTCCATCCGTATCCTATAGCTTATAATTTGCTCTACCGTTCACTTCGTTTGGAGCCTATGTACCTTTTACGTTTTTAGTAAGTCATTTTAAGTAACAGGATGCCTGTCTGTCTGTTTTATAAAATCTTCTGTACAGACGACACATAAACAGAAATGACACAACCCAATCTGTCCCGATTTTGTATCACTTTTGAAAAGTGCGATTCCTGTGACGTCATATAAAAAGGGAAGGGGGGAAGAAAATCTCTTCCCTTTCCCCCCATCTCTTTTGAAGAGATTTTCTTCCCCCCTTCCCTTTTTCTTTCCCGAAACGTATATGACGTAACTGGAATCGCACTTTTCAAAGTGATACAAAATCGGGACAGATTGGGTTGTGTCACAGAAATTAGTTGTAAAAAATGCAGTGATTGGAGGGGTCATTGGAATGTCGTACCCAAAGTTTTATTACGTTTTCTTATTAGTTTGCTCTAATAATTTGGGTACTTTTATTGAATTGTTCACTTTGGAGTCTAAATTAGGCTGGGTATTTTTTATAATAAAGTCTTTTGTAGAAAAATGTACGTCCTTCAAATATTTAGTTTTATAAGTAATATACAAATTATACTTTTGATATTAAAGCAAATAAGTTGGATAAGTGTAATATTTGGTTTTAAGAAAAGTTTGAAAATTTTTGTATTGTCATGGAATATTTATATTTGAACCTTGGTCTATTGAAACGTTAAATTTTGTTTATTTTACAAATATATTATTCTATCCTATTCTATGTAACTAGCGGTTACGCCCCTAGAGGCCTCTAGGGGCACTTGAGGAGGGAAGAGTTAAATTTGATAACCCAACTTTTTTGACCTACAGGGTGGGGCAAATAAGACCGGACAAATTCTAACTTCTAAACAAATGAACATAAAATCGTCAATTTTAAAGATTTTATTGAATTTTAAAAACTGGCAAGCAAAATAGGTATATAACTATTAGATTATTCAATAAAATCGCCGCCAGCCTCAATCACCGCCTTCACCCGCCCCCTGAACCGCCCGCAGGCCCTGGTCACCATGTCCCTGTCCAAGCTGACGAATTTCTCTTTGATGGTGGCAATGAGGGAGGTCTTTGTTGTATAGGCACGTCTATTGGTGCATGCTTGAAAGTAGCCCCAGGCCCAAAAGTCCATTGAATTAAGATCGGGCTGCTGGGAGGCCCCATTTCCTTAGGAACGTGAGTAACCGCAGGATCCAAATTCACCCAACTGTAACGCTACCCTTTGACAGGGAGGCTCTTATTTGGACCACAGTTGAGCTGGAACGACGTTCTGTACCTTTTTGGAAATGGCATGAAGATTCAGCTAGGGTTTTTAATGCAATCCATAGTCTAAAATGAGTTTTTAAGTTCCATATGGGTCCCTAACGTCAAGAACCGAGAAATTTTCATCATTTCACACATTTTTTGACATCTTAAAATCTGCCACGTTTCACTTTGCCGGAGTACTACAGCCAAGCCACTTTAGATAGAGAGCTCTAGTCTTTTCTAGTGTCTTATTTATGTATCTAACAGTATCCCCAGCAAGTTGCATAACTCTACCTTATCTACAGATGGGCTGAGATCTGATTTAGTGGGCCCAAGTCAAGGATCCAGATTATTCCACCGGCGCATTTCGAATCTGCCTTGTTGAACATAAGCGCGGCCAGCTCGGAGTACGAGCCCAACTTTGTCCAAAGATTTTTTTATGCTAAAAGGTAATTACCCAAGCTTTTTATAGTGGGTTCAAACGTCCTGATTGGTCAAGTAGTTTTGGCGCTATGGCCGTTTAAAGTTTGTCCGGTCTTATTTGCCCCACCCTGTATTAGAAGCTACCCTGTAAAGGAGAACCTGATCGGTTCAGCAGTTAGCGAGATCCTTCGGTACATACACACAGACAAACAAACAGACATCCTGTTACTTTATTATAAGGATTTAAGGATTTTTGTCTGTATCTAAAAGTCTCTGAAACTTCTGGTTCAAATTTCATTTGCTTATCAGGAAAGCTATTTAAATGTCTTAGGGGGGTTTTAGGCTGTTTTATGAACTTCCATACCCTCCATTAGAGAAAAAGGGATAGCAACAAGTATAATAAAAAAACATTCCAAAGAATTCAATTTAAAAAAAAATAGACTAAAACCATAATAGGTCCTTTGTAAAGCTTTGCTAAACCGGAAAACCCAATCGGTTCAGTGGTTTTCAAGATTCTAATTGACAAACAAAATAGCTTTACACTAATATATTATATTAGCGGCTATGCCCCTAAACTCCTCTAGAGGTCCTTGAGTTGAGTGGGAGGGGGGGGGGGAAGAGTCGACTGCTCCATTTTAAACTGTATTTTTTTTGGCGGGGAGGTCAATTTATTCTAGGGGTAATTTCTCTTGGTAGGTTCGTGGCACCCTCACCCAAAATAGTTATGAACCTTCCCTGGACCTGTGAGAATCTACTATGTAAAGGAGAACCATATCGGTTCAGTGGTTACACACACACAGACACACACGGATCCTGTTACTTTATTATAAGGATTTTATTTCTATTATAGGTTATTCATTTTGAGAGTTTGAAACTAGAATCTAGCATGGCTTACCTTTACTCCGCCCTTGGGCTGGGTCTCATTCTTGGCGTTCTTGTTTCTGGATTTATTGTACTTATCAGGTAAGAAGTTTACCCAGCGATCTGAAGGGAAAAGACAATGGCCGATAAATTGATGTACATCCCCAATGATGATTCACAAAATTCCTTCTTCTCTAGATTATAATTATTGGTTGAAACGTTTGGACATCCAACTTAATTAATGAACTAAACAAATTTCATGAAAATTCTCCAAAGATTAAAGTAACGAATACTAAAACGTTATTTAATACTTTGGGGACTAGTGTAATAAACAGCCCATAGTCCCCTTCCTTCCTGAGATAACCCCTATTTATCAGGAAAGATTGGGACATTTTTACTGTTTATTACACTAGTCCCCAAAGTTTTATCATTACGTTTTCTTATTTGTTGCATTAACTACTTTGTTTTTTTTATTGAGTTCTGATTGGTTGGTTCATTAAGTCGCATTTCCAAACGTTTCAACCATTAAATTTAATCTACATAAGAAGTTATTTTGTGTATCATTATATATATGGTCTAGGAGAGTTAACTCGGTGCGATTTTGATGTCCTGTATTGGACACACTGAAAAATCATGTTTAGCATCGTATTACAGATAATTTTATATTACAAGGCAATAGCAGTTTGGTTGGCCTAGGTCATTAAAACTGGAAATAATCTGATTCAGCTGGATGACTTTATTTTTATATTTTTTTTAGAAAATAATTGGATTTTTACGAAATATAATTTTTATTATTTTTAGACGTAAGTGCCGGATTCCCTCGAAATATCTTTTGATAGTTTCTACTGTTGGTATAGGTAAGTGCGAAAAAGCGAATATTTTTTTATAAATAAGGTCTGTCCGTCCGTTTGGTCGTAACGTATAGCTCTTATCGTTAATTTAGACATGTTTTTTTCTATTATGAAGTGTTGGTGGAGGGGGTAAGCAACTCCTCCCCCCCGAAATAGATTTTTAGGAGCACATTTGAAGTAGGATTAAAATCCACTTATTTACAATATTTAGACTATTTATTTGCATCAATGTGAGTGCACTAATTCAGTTTAAAACTATTAGTAGAGGAGACATTTCAATTTTTTGAATATTTAAAAAAAAACAATATCTCACTTGTTTATTTTGACCCCCCTTGAAGGAATATTTGGCCATACTCATGTTCTATCAATTTGTTGATTCAAACTAGGTGTCCTGGTGTTTTAACCAACAATTTTATCTACAGAACCGGGTAGTTTTATTTATCATGATAGGGGATGTACATCAATTTATCCTCCAATGTCTTATCTAGGGTTAGACCGGATACTTTTTTGGCCGGATACCGGATATCCGGCTGATTTCTCATGCCGGATATCCGGTTCCGGCCGGATATCTGGCCAACGTTCGATATCCGGCAATTTACCGGATATCCGGCCGGATAACCGGATATCCGGCGTCAAAAATCAGCCAGATATCATGTAGCCGGATAGTTTTAATATCCGGTATCCGGCCGGATAACCGACCAAACCGGATATCCGGCCCAACCCTAGTCTTATCCCTTAGGTATAATTCCTGAAACATAGGTTATAAGCAGAGAACTAAAGGGATAAGACAATGGCCGATAAATTGATGTACATCCCCAATGATGACACACAAAATTACCCCTTCTGTAGATTAAAATTAGTTGTAGAAACGTTTGAACACTCAACTTAATGAATCATTCAATTAAAATTACCTAAAGTCCCCAAAGTTGTTAAGCCAACGAATACAAAAACGTTTAAATTATAAAACTTTTGGGACTAGTGTAATTTACAGCCCATTGTCGCCTCTCTCTCTGGCTTATAATTTGTTCAAACCTTGATTATTAAAAATAAAAATATAAAATTAAGCAAGGATGGGATTTTAATTGGCTTTCAGATTGAAATAGATAAATTTTATGGGAAGGGACAGGTCAACCTTAAATAGAAAATAAGCTTTTAATGTCTGTGTAATTTCCCTGCAGTCAGAAATTATCAATTTATGAAAATTTGAGTTTAGTTGACGCGTGAAATATTTAAATTCCTTACAAATATCTTTCTAAAACGAATTCACTAAACATCTTTGTAAAATAACTGCTTATATATATACATTTTTCAAAGGTCAAATTCACTTAAATTGTCACAGTTTAACTATTATTTTTAGGACATATTCACAAAACATCTTTGTAAAATAATTGCATATATATTTTCTAAAGACCGAATTCACATAACTTGTCTAAATGTTTAACTCGTATTTCTAGGACATATTCACTAAACATCTTTGTAAAATTACATAGCTTAAATTTTCTAGTGGCGGAATTCACTTAATGTTACAAAGTTTCAATGTATCTTTAGGACATATTCACTAAACATCAAATAACTTCTTATGTTAAGGGCTAAGAAACACAAAATATATAGGATTTACAAATATCTTTGAAACAAATACACGTATATCTTTTTATTAACATTGATCATTTGATTAGGCTAGGTTAGATTGGGCACAGAATAGCCACGCAGGTTTATGGCCCCTCTAAAGGGGTTAGGCATAAAAATACCCCTTCCCTTATTTGAAATAAAGCAAAACAATTTGAAATTTGCAAATTTGAAATTGTACCATTTCAAAAAAGTTTTTCATAAGTCTAAAAAGAAGATGATTATAGAATCTGGCCTCCGTCTTTTTTGATAAATGGTGATTTGAGAATTTTCATAAGATTTGTCATCAGATTTCAGAGCATAGCAAAGTCAGAGAAACCGTGAAAAGAATTCAGAAAAATAAAAGAAACATGGATGCGGGGGCGTCCAAGCTTTTTTTATGTAGGGGCGGTAAATTTTTTTTTTTTTTTTGGGGGGGGGGGGAAATGGCGCGCGAAGCAAGCCGCAAATTTCTTCTACCCCCCCCCCCAAAAAAAAAAATTTCACCCCCCCTGAAATCTGTTGGCAGGGGTAATTTTTTTTTACTCCCCACAAAATTTACCCCCGGAGTAAAATTTTTGGAGGGGGTAATTTAAATACTATTAGATATTTAGTAGTAAATTTTTTTTTAGGGATTATTTATTTTGGGGGGTTATTCCTCCCCCAAATTGTTTGGGTGGGGGTGCCTACGGGACACCCGGCCAAGGTAGGGGTAAATTTTAAATGGGTGGGGTAAAATGAAAAAAATGAAAACGGCACCCCCAAATTCGTTGGGGGGGGGGGGGTAATCTCTACTTTACCTCCCCCCGTTAAACGTCCTTGCATGGATGATATCATCCTAAAAAAAACGAAGCTCTGAAATCATGAACACTTGTAGAGTGTCAAAACTTAATGAGCAGAGAAAAAGTCTAAACAAAATTGTATATAAATTTGTTGCAAAAATGATTAAATACAGAATACTGATTTAGGGCACACTTACATATTAAGCACTTGGTTTTAGATAAGCTTTGCTTACAACATCGTACTTAGTTTTCCTAGGAATCAGTATTCCAAACATCAGATGAATAGGCTAATTATATCATACAAATAAGGGTTTTTTAAATAAAGTTAAAAATAATAAAATTATAAATGGACATACGGACTTTCTGCTGACTATTATAAACTTGGTTCACTATCCAAATCATACCAAACTACTACAGGAATCATCATACCAAGTTTAAAATCGATAGGACACTTCTAAACTGCCTAAATTAACAAAAGAGCTTACGGACGTACGGACGAGCGTACAGATTCTTATAATTGAAAAGCTTAGCTCTTAAAAACGTGGAAAATAATGATTTAATTTCCCAGTCTTTGCATGGAAGTCCTAACTATGGTTGGACCGGATACTTTTTTTAGCCGGATACCCTGCTGTTTTCTAATGCCGGATATCTTTCCAACGCCGGATATCCGGCAAATTACTGGATAACCGGATTTCCGGTATCCGGATAGTTTCAATAGCAATAGTCCTAGTCCTAACTAATTGTTTATTTTCTAGGTTCGTCTCTGCTGTGGCTAACAATGGTGACAGATTTTACTGGGTTTCTCATATTCAGTGTGCTCTTTGGTTCCAGTCTTGGCAGCTATAATTATGTTCTCAAGATGTATACCTACCAATGGTATGTATATGACTTAAAAGTTGGTCTTAATTTTGTTTTGTTTTTAGTAATTGAAAAAGGGAGATTTAAAGAAGTTACTCTTTACTCTTCCAATCAATCAATCAATCACGTGCATTTGTATAGGGAATAAAGATATTAAGGATTGAAGGACCAATATAAAGCTCAAAGGCTTGACACATACCCTTATGTAAAAGATACTGGTAAAAAAGGGCTGTCCGTACCTAAAAATCTTGCTAACTGTTAGCCCGATTAAGTTTTTTTTTGAGGTTCAGATCCTGTTAAAAAATAGCCTAAAACTTGACTAAAATAGATTCAAAATATATAGTATTCTAGATGTAAAACTCATGTTTTAGTCGTTAAAAGACTTTAAGTTAATCCGACAGATTTCCGAAGCCAATAAAACGAATCAATTTCATATTTTGTTCATTTTACTATCCGCTGAAAACTGTCTATAATACGATGCGATAACTATTACAGAACTTTAACTGGAAAAATTTAATATTAATAATTTCTATTCAGGCTTATAAGATACAGTTTGTGGAAAGTGGTTATGTGTTATTGACGATAATATCATAAAAAAATAAGGATGAAAACACCCAAAAAAGCGATGCTATTAAATCAACTATGTAAAAACGAACATTAATTTAAGATATATATGCCAAATTGTTTATACACTTAATGCAAAATTGCTTAAATGCAGGATACTTTTTTAGGACTTGCTAACAGTTTTAGAACTTGATCTTAGAGCTGCTGATATCGTAACGTGTAACGTACGGATTTACTTGTAACTATTATAGAGTTGCAAGGCTATATAAATCTTACCTTATTGTTACAGGTATCTTCACGTAAAGTTTGAAATCGATAGGAAAATTCTAACATGTATAAAAAAAGGACGGACGGACTAACCTTAATTATAGAAAAGCTTCGCTTCTAAAAAACAATATTTGAACAAGTTATTGACGTAGATAAAAACTAAATAAGATGAATTCTCAATATTAATATACGTAAATAGATTTTATCAAGGAGGGAGGGGACATTAGACTGTTTATTACAAAAGTGCCCAAAGTTTTAAAATAACTTTTCCCTTATTCTTTGGCTTAACAACTTTGGGGACATTTGCTGAATTTTGATTGGATGGTTCATGAATATAATTTACAAACGGAGCAGTTTTGTGTGTTACCATTGGGAATGTACATTGATTTATCGTCAAGTGTGTCTTATCCCTTTAGATCCCTGAGGTTGAATACTTGAAAAGCAAGGACGACAATCCTGTAACTAGCATCGCAAATCTTTCAATTACATTAACAGGATGTCTATCTGCGTGCTTGTGTTTCTGCTTTTAGAATTCACAAAGCGTTGGACCTATGTATAAGGTGAAGCTTCTTATAGGTCCAGGGAATAATTGTATTTTTGTTGTTGTTGGAGGGTACCTTAACCCTCCTAAAAGAATTCACTTTGGAAAATAAACACATCTCCAATATTTATTAACTGTTTCTTCATAAAACTAAAATTAAATAAAAATGCTCGACTCACCATGGTAACATATAAACAAGGATGACAACATCCACGAAAGCGAAGCTCTGAAACGGTAGGACAAACGAAAAAGAACACATGTAGATTGTCAGTTTCAAGAAATCAGCATGCAAAGTTTAAAATGATAGAACATTTCTAACATACATATACTATACGATGATGCTGTGAGTATTGGTGCAAAAAATATGACGTAACAAAAAAAATTAGCCAATGAGAGGCCACTATAAATTTTACCATTGGTCAATAACGGTCTCTCATTGGCTAATTTTTTTTGTTACGTCATATTTTTTGCACCAATACTCACAGCATCCTATACGATAAGAGCTATCTTTTACGGACGGACGAAAGAACCGACCGTAATTATAGAAAAAGTTCGCTTTTAAAAAGAAATATGACATGTATGTATTGGCATATATTGGAATTGATACATGTCACGCGCCTGATATACATATAACATATATTTTTTCAGCATACGAGCCAAGCACTTCCCAAGAGCATGGAGTTTTGTTCAAGGTAGGTTTTTATAAATAATGACGTCAAATGTACACTGGCCTATCGTTGGTCATTTGTATTGTATGACGTCATTTTTTATTAGACACTATACGTTGTTTCGAGGATTTTTATTAGAATAGCGCACTTTATAAGTCTGAACTGTATGTCAATAAGTCGCAAATTTATTAAATAGTAGCTGCGCTTCTATTCTTTATTTATAAAAGTAACAGGATGTCTGTCTGTCTATATGAGTGTCTGTACTGTAGCTTAAGACCTCGCTAACCACTGGACTGCCTTGTTTCTTTTTTTTTACAATGAAGCTTCTTATAGGTCCAGGAAAGGTTTATACCTATTTTGGGTACGCCCATTTTCCTAAAGAAAAATAGATTAAAACCATCCTATGAAATTATTAAGATTTCCTAAAAACGAGAACTTAATCTTTTAGTAATTATCGTAATCTTAAGTTACTCTATAATTGTTAGAGATCAATTTACAAATATATATTATAATTTGATAAATTTTTCTAGTCTTATTTAACTACATATAATAACTTATCATTCTGTTAAATCAGCTTTTCAAGTGTATTTTGAAAACTAGTTTAAAATAATATAGAAATAAAGTTACATAAGGTTTTAAAAAAATGTTAGATGTCAAAATAATTTCTGGTCGAACCACCAACCCGCAAAAATTTTAAAACATTTTTTTTTGCTATTATTAAGTAGGATTCGGTAATGTAATGTGTAATGGGATATATTTATGTTTTGGTGAATAATGGGGAGGGGGTATATGTGATCCACTTGTCAATTAGAGGGATATTACCTTTTAGATTATAGTATAAGTGCGCAGTTGTGACAATATTAGTTTAAAAGGCTTCTACTTAAATAAACTAAAATGTTAGGGTCAGACAACTGCAGCGATGTCGTTAAAAAATGACTTTGAAGGAAAGTATTTAAACGAATTACAATGAAACGGTAATTATAATCCATAAGTTAAAGGAAACAATATTAGATATTTTTGTTATTTTGAAAAATCGGTTTAAAATAAGAATGTATTTTTTCTTTCAAAAGATTCTATTTGTGGTCCATTTTTACAAAAAGTGAAATTGCTGTAAAATCGGCAGCCGCAGGTTGCGGCTGTCTAAATCTGTCAATTACTTTTTACAGTTTTATAATTTTTTAGAAATACTGAATTTTTTTTTATAAATTTATCATTCATTTTGTGTTATTTTTATACATTGTTTTAATCATCTATCTTATATGATTTGAAATATTTGATTTGAACAAAGCATTTGACACATCAACTAAATTCTAATATTATTTCTTTTGTTAGTAAAACATCTATCATAACATATGTTTTTTTCAATTTACATAATGTTATTAATAATTAATTACTTATCTATATACTTGCGGCTTCGCCCCTAGCATCTAGGGGCTTTTTTCCCTAAAGGTTCAGGGGAGAATTCAAATTTTTTTTTACATTTTTTTAGATATTTTCTGTATTTTATAACTATTTATAACATTTTATAACTCTTTATAACTTGTTATAACTGTTTATATTTATCTATATTAATTTATATTTTCTAAACCCTTCAAATTTTTTCTCTTTTTTAATGTTTTTAAAAATTTCTTTGCCATTAGCCTTTTTGGGGCTTCGCCCCCACAGGAAAAGGAAGGTTTTACAATCTTTTTGAATTTGAAAAAACAAAGTTTAAAAGAAGAAAAGAAATTTAAAAAGAAGAAAAAAATTAAAAATATAGAAAAGTATAAAAAAATTTAAAACATATATAAAATTATATAAAAACTTAAAAAACATTAAAATTAGAAAAAAATACGAAATTTTTTTTTTTGGAGGAAATATTCATTTTTTGGGGGGTTTGGGGTGTCTCACCCTCCAAGAAAATTGCTTAAAACCACCACAGGACCGATAGGTATATACCCTGAAGAGTAGAATCCAATCGATTCAGTTGTTACTGAGATCTTAAGCTTTAGACAGACATCAAGCTACTGGTTCCACGACAAACGTAAGAGTCCCAAACGTCAGAGTGGAAAAACATCAGAGTGGACAAACGCAAGAGTCCCAAACGTCAGAGTGGGACAAACGTCAGAGTGGGACAAACGTCAGAGTGGGACAAACGTCAGAGTGGGACAAACGTCAGAGTGGGACAAACGTCAGAGTGGACAAACGCAGGATTTTTGGGACAAACGTCAGAGTGGACATTTTATAAGTAAAACGTATGAGTCTCGATTTTATAATCATTAAAGCGCTGCGGCTAGGTAGGCCAGGGTGCTGAGTGCTGCAGCCAGAGTCATTTTCTTTATGATTAGGTTAGGTTAGGTTATAGGCTAGGGGGCCGAGCGCCCGCGGCTAGGCAGGCTAGGGGGCCGAGCGCTGCGGCTAGGTAGGCCAGGGTGCTGAGTGCTGCAGCCAGAGTCATTTTCTTTATGATTAGGTTAGGTTAGGTTATAGGCTAGGGGGCCGAGCGCCCGCGGCTAGGCAGGCTAGGGGGCCTAACTGTCTATTTTTTGTCATATAATTAAAATAGCATAGACTCTGATGTTTTACTTAAGCAATGTCCACTCTGACGTTTGTCCCACTCTGACGTTTGTCCCACTCTGACGTTTGGGACTCTTGCGTTTGGGACTCTTGCGTTTGGGACTCTTGCGTTTGTCCACTCTGACGTTTGGGACTCTTACGTTTGGGGTAGGACCAAGCTACTTTGTATTATAGATATCTATCTATCTAGGTTCTAAGTGTCTACCTATCCTGATTGGTACACCAATAACTCAGCTTATAAATAAGGTAGGTGCATTTTTATTTGCTAATAAAAACAAGGATGACAACATCCATAAGTAGCGAAGCTAAAAAATTCTGGATGAACATCCGGAAAAATTAAACTAAAATAAATCACGAAATCTTTTAAATTTTATATTGTGAAAATCTAGGAATCGATCTAGCACCCCAACCAATAAGCAAATGTTAACAAAACTTTGTGGAAATATGTGATATGTAAACTTATTTAATCCCTGAAAATTTCAGCCGTCTATCTTTGAATAGGATTCGAGAAAATCGTGAAAAATCTAGGAATCGAACTAGCATCCCAACCAATAACCACGTCTCAATAACACTTCATAGAAGTTTGCAGAATTTGAATGTATTTAATCCCTGAAAATGTCAGCCATCTATCTTGAATAGGATTCGTGAAAATCAAGAAAACTAAAAATTCTAGGAATCGATCTGGCAACCCAATTGATTGACTAATCTAAATGAATCTTGTTAAAAATAGAAAGAATATAATTTTATTTAATCCCTGAAAATTTCAGGCGTCTATCTGGAACAGGACCCGAGAAAATCACGTTTTTTCCCAAAACATTTCAGACGGACAGACGGACATTTCAAATTATAGAGTAGATTCCCTACTAAAATTTTCTTCTTAATTTCTTCTCTCATAATTTTTCAAATATTATTTTGGAAAGAATTTTTATTAAAAAAATATTTATATCATGCAGTGAATATTTACGAAGGGATCTGGAAGGGCAACACTATTGTTTTCATAAAAAAATTATTGAAATTTTTACATCCATAATAATGACACATAAAATTACCCCTTCAGTAGATCAAATTAGTTGTAAGAACGTTTTAACACTCAACTTAATAAACCATCCAATTAAAATTCAGTAAAAGTTGTGGAGCCAACGAAAAAGAAAACCCTAATCTAATACTTTGGGGACTAGTGTAATAAACAGCCCATTGTAAGGGAAAATCGCCGATTTTTAAATTAAAAAAGTAAACGAAGACAAATAAACTTTCAAACGCCCAACTATGAAATTCTTCACGTTTTAATATTAGAATAAGATATTTTTATTGATATTCTATTTTTATCAAATCAAAAATATTGGAGAGAAAAAATAGATTAAACTACGTACCCTTAATGCGATGTTCTATATAACACAAAGCTTGATTTTATTTTTCATTGAAAAGTTATTTTCGGACCAATAGACCCACTCTAACTGTGGAGAAGCTTTTCAGTATGGCTTTGAAACCGATTAAAATCCGATGGTATAGAACCCGTTCTAAGCCATACTGAAATATCATGTATCGCATCGTATTATTGCCAATTTTCTACAAATATTAAAATAAAAATCATAACATTAATACGATGTGACAAATTGTTGTTTTTATATAATTTATTTCGAGTTAAACATGAAACAAACTATGAATTTATGTATTTTTAAATGTTTATAATAGATAAATTACGAATTACAGAATATAAATCATGTACATTTGAAGTATGAGATATTATTTTTTTGTTTTAATAGAAACTCAAGAAAATCATTAAGAAAATCAGAATTTAGACCCATATTATTTAAAATTGATAAAGCAGATTTTACAACAAACAATGATTGAGAGAAACAGTTTAGAATGGTCCATCTTGATAAACATTCATCTTTACTAATTTTTAATGAGCGATCTTTGGCAATTAGAATTAGCAATGATAGTTGAAAAAATATTTCATTTTTAGCAAATATAGGGTACCAAACATTAAAAAGATAAAAATTTTCTTTGAGATAAATGAATTCAGGGGTGTCATTATTAAAATAATAGTCTAAATATAAAGCAAGTGCATTTATAAAGAATTTTGGGTAAAGGCAAAAAAATAATGAATGTTCTATACTACTTTCTACATTACATAGATTACATTTGGTAGAGTCACTATGACCAAAAAGACCTAGTTTTCGTTTTGATACAAGAGTGCGGCATATTTGTTCAAAAAAGAAACTTTTAAAATATAGGGGTAGAGGAAGAGAGAATAATTTATTGAAACTCAATTCAAAAGACTCAGTGTCAGGGAAAAATAGACCATCTCTCAAACGAGTTTTTATTGCAGGATGTTGTTTTTTGTGACAAATAACTGTACCTATGACAAAATCTCATATCAAAATTTAATTTTTGTATTTTAAAGATTTTAAAGAAAATTAGTTTAATATAAGTTAGTTATAGGCACACTAATTGAAAAAGGAGGCAAAATTGTTATTCTTTAGAAGCAATGTACATTTTCTTTTAAAAATATATATTCTCTCTTTTATTTATAATCAATAGAAATATAAACGGACATACTTGCATTAAAACATATTGAGTAGCTTCGCTACAAATGTAGATTATTTCTTTATTAGTATTCAAATAGCCGACGTATAAACATATTTCTTATGACAATTCTGATCATTTTCATAGGAAATGGTGGGATGGATATAAAATACTTGGATATTTTGAAGAGGGAGGGGACAATGGACAATTGCAATATCCCCAAACTTTCCTAACAGCGTTTTCTTATTCGTTGGCTGAACAACTTTGGGGACTCCAGTGAATTTTTAATGGTTGATTCATTAAGTTAGGTATTCAAACGTTTCAACCACTAATTTTAATCTACTGAAGAGGTAATTTTGTTTATCATCATTAGGGATGTGCATCAATTTATCGACCATTGTCATATCCCTTAATATCCATTAATATAGGCTAAAATTATTATTCTCTAATTTCTAAGGAAGTCTAACGTTGACTAACAAATTGTTACTCTCATTTTACTATTCATTTTTGGTATTTATATAATACAGCAGATATATAATTGTTTAAAAACAAGGATGACAACATCCTAAAAGCGAAGCACTGAAACGGTAGGAAAAACGTACATTAACACTTGTATAGTGTCTACACTGAATAATCAGAATATAAAAGTATAAGCGTCGAAGCAAAATTGTAAGTATATTTGTTGAAAAACTGCTTGATACAGGATAATGTTTATTGACATACTTACATTTTTAGGACTTGATTATAGAGTTGCTTCGCTTATAATGTTGTTCTTTGTTGTCCCAGGAATCAATATACCAAAAATCAGATCAAAAGGATAATTAGATAACATAAATTTTTTTTGTTAAAAAGTAGAAAAATCCACAAGTTTAAAATGGATATACGAACATTCTGGTATTGATTATAGAGTTGCTAAGCTTTCTAAATGGTACCTTACTACTACAGGAATCATCGCGCAAAGTTTGAAATCGATAGGACAATTCTAACATGCTTAAATTAATGAATAAAAGCTATCTATCTCGGACGGACGGACGGACCGACCCTAATTATACAAAAGCTTCTCTTTTAATAACAATATCTCTATGTAAGTGTGTCTGTCTGTTTTGTTTGCCTGTACCAAAGGATATCTTTGACCGCTCAACCTATATGGTTCTCATTTACATCGTAGGTTCTACTAGTTCTGGGAAGTTTTCTAAAACTTTTTTTAAAAAACTAAAATTAGAAATGGGGGGTGGGCTGGACATCCCACTACGCCCACCAATACCACTACTAGAGGTCTCTAGGGGCGTAGCTGCTAGTATAAGCCTTCGAATCAGCCTTTTTAGAGATCTTATAAAACACACAGATTTGAAATTTTATATATGATGCTAAAATTTGCCAAAAATATTATAGAGATTGTAGTTACGTTTAAAATTTATATTTGATGTACTGAAATTTAGTTTCCGAAAGTGTACCTAGCTTCCGCGTCCTATCTCAATATTTACTACTAGCTAAAAAAGCTTCAAACTTCCAAAATAAATCAAAATTTGAAAAATTAAAATTTTGAATGTATAATTCGTTTTTACATTCTATCGCTTTTCCCATTCACCGGAGTAGCTGAATATAGCGTTTGCAATTATTGGGTTATCTGCTGTATAACTTTGGAAATTATAGAAGAAATAGGCAATCCATTTTCAGCACATCTCATATTTAGTTGTTTCATCTATTTGTGAGTGTTCCTATTGAATACTAAATCAGGGATCTCAAGGGATAAGACAATGGTGATTAAATGGAAGTTCATACCTAATAATGATACACAAAATTACCCTTTATGTACATTAAAATTAGTTGTTGAAACGTTTGGACATTAAACTTAATAAACCAGCAATCAAAATTGATCAAAAGTACCAGAGTTGTTAAGTTAACGAATAAAAAACGTTTTTAACAGCGTAGCTGCTCTATAGCTAGGGTGTGTAGATGTTTAATCTATTTGTTAGTGTTCCTATTGAATACTAAACACTCTTTAGTAACGTAGCTACTCTATAGCTTTGGTATGTACGTCTTTAGCTTTGTTTAATCCAATTTTTAAGTGTTTGTTTTTAATACTAAATACTTCTTTGCAGTGTAGCTACTTTATAGCTTAGGTATGTACGTATACATACAGGGGATTTGCACTTGAAGGGGTAACACAAGGCAGAAAATATGCTAAAACCATCCCAAGACTTAACTCTAAAAAGCCTAAGACCATTCCAAGACCAAGACTAGAGAACTCTATCTGTTCAATGGTAATCAAAATCTTAAGTTACATATACAAATAACCATAATACTTTATATTATAGGATATTTTATTGTTACAGGAATCTTCATTGATTGGGTTATGAAATTGACGAAGCCCATTTTGTTCCGAATTTGTATCACTTTTGAAAAGTGCGACTCCAGTTACGTCATATTTTTCTTTCCCGAAAAAGGGAAGGGGGGAAGAAAATCTCTTCAAAAGAGATGGGGAAAACCCCCTTTTCTCTCATCTCTTTTTTCCCCCCTTCCCTTTTTTTTCTTTCCCCCTTCCCTTTTTCGGGAAAGAAAAATATGACGTAACTGGAGTCGCACTTTTCAAAAGTGATACAAATTCGGAACAAAATGGGCTTCGTCTATGAAATTATATGTTGATTTTAACTTGGACAACAAAGCATGTAGACAAAACTTGAGATATCCTTATAATGTTTGTGTGTCTGTGTGTTTGTGTGTTTGTATGTTTGTGTGTTTGTGTGTTTGTATGTTTGTAACGAAGGATCTCGCTAACCGCTGAACCGATCGGGTTCTCCTTAACAGGGTAGCTTCTCATAAGTCCCGGGAAGGTTTATAACTATTTTGGGAGGGTACCACCACCCTCCCAAGAGAAATGACAAAAAAATCAAAATTTTTTAAAATTTAAGGGAGACTTTAACATCAAATAAGGTGGTATCGTACATAAAAAATTAACTTTAACAAACAAAAACATTTAAAGTGCCACTAGAGGCCTCTAGGGGTGTAGCCGCTAGTATTAAGATAAATTAAATGAGTAAGCGGTCAAAACTACAAATCACTCCCAAAACAAAAGATATCTCAAAAATAGGGATATTGCAACCGAAAAAATAACTATTTTGTCTCCTAAATTCCAAAAGTCAAATTTGATATTTTTTTTAGCTAAAAGCATGCAATTGGTATTTGTAACCAAATTATCTTATTCGTTGGCTCAAACCATTGGATACTCTTATTGAACCAATAGTTTAAATATAAAGGGGAAATATTGTATATCTTTATCGGGGATTTTCCTTGGATATTGTTTCGGAACGCAATGCCTAGCCGTTCTCGAAATCTTATCTCCAAGCCCTCCGAATGACCAACATAGTGAAGTTTACGAATGTGTATTTATTACCATGAAAACAGTAAGTCTAAAACAAAAATATAAGAATTAATTACATAAAATTAATGGTTATTATTTTTGTAAGATCGAGGTTGCGTGATTTCAATTTAATTAAAAATATAAAATTTCTAAAAAACTTTAAATTGGCACGAAACATATTAAATCGCATCAGAAATTGATAATTTTAGAATAAAATAATCAATAATATAAAGGAAAATATTCGTATGTCAAAACTTAGCAGTTAAATGGTCTATTTATTGAAAAATTAATGATTTAAATTTCTTCATAAAATTGTACCATTCTACGCTTATTTTCAAGAATTAAAAGATAAATTCTTACCACATATGATGTCAAACTAAGCAGGAAGGCTTATTTGAGATATTCCACACATCAGAGCGCATGTATATTCAAGCAATACATTATTTTCATTCACGTAGCTCCTCACGTGGGACTAATCAAAGGAAAAGTGCGCGTTTCTTTTGTCTGTTTACAAGCCACGCGCCGCGCGGAGATAGTTAGGAATGCCGCGTAACACACTCATTCTCTGGGAAATTTGGTGTAAGGAAAAAGGGATTAATGGGTTCGAACTTGCCAGGGAATACAAGAAATACATACCGAAACAGATATTAAATACCTGTATATATATTATGAAAGAAATCAAAGCTCATATGCTGACGTGTTGTTTTGTTTGATAATGTTTTATGCTAATTGACCATTCAAGACTAGGTTGATAAAATAACGGCATCACTATTTTTGTAAATTAGTAAAAAAAAATTTCTATTGGAATATCCCTGTGTGTATAAGCGAAAGCGTGCCTGTATGCAGGAATATAAAGGAATAAGATTACGACCTATAAATTATAAAATTATCCCTTCTTTAGATTACAATTAGTGGTTGAAACGATTGGACATTCAACTAGATGAACCAACCAATCAAAACTCAATAAAAGTCCACAAAGTTGCTAAGCTAATGACTAGGAGGAAGGTTAATATAAAACTTTGGGGACTAGTGCAAAATGAGCTCAGTATCCCCTCCCTTCCTGGCCTAAATGACAAAGTAAAACCAATTCAACCATTTCAGTCATTCACAAACATTTTTTGCATGGATGAAAAGGCAGGGGACAATGGGCTGTTTATTACACTAGTCCCCAAAGTTTTATAATAACGTTTTCTTAGCGTTGGCTTAAAAACTTTGGGGACTTTAGTGAATTTAGATTGGTTGAATCATTAAGTTGAGTGTTCATACATTTTAACCACTAATTTTAATTTATCTGTCTTATCCCTTTAGAACCCTGGTGAAAAGCTTTGCTAAAATCAATATTATCTTCAAATCTTGCGAATGTTGCCTCCCGTGACAGGTGTCTTAGGGGATAAGACAATGCACGATAAATTGAAATATATATATATATATTCCTAATGATAATAAACTATATAAACCCCTTCTGTAGATGGAAATTATTGGCTGTAAAGTTAGGACACTAATAATTCAAAAGAAGTACCCAAAGCTTTTGAATTAACGAATAAGAACACGTGGTTTTATTCTTTGGGTACCAGTGTAATTTACAGTCCAATGTCCCCCCCCCCCTCCATACCTGCTTCCATGTTCATATGCTTTCAGATTTTTCTTTAACTTTTAATAGAAACGGTGCCTCTAGAATCGAAGGGGGAAGAAAAAATGACATAGAAATAGCCCAAAACCAACCAAATACATTAATCCAAAAATAAAATATTTAAAACCTTCCCGGGATCTATATGTAGCTTTCATAAATTGGGGAGAGTTCAAAAGGATCCATAGTTATCAAAATTTTAATTTATAGACACAAAACTTTAAAATATATCCATAGACACAGTATTTCGCCCTTTTAGGGCTCATCAGTATGGCTCAATTCATTAGAGTTAATTTTGCACGTGGCGGGGCTTGAACCGGGATCCCTTAGATTACCAGGCCAACATCCTACCCATTGCGCCATTACCCCATGACGAGTAAGGTATGAAATTTCGACCAGAGAGCTCAACCAACTTATGATGAGTTGGGGGGGGGGGGGGGGGCCTTGCACTTATGGCTAATTAGTAAGTACAGTTTTTCATTCCCCTGAGAGTGCTCTGTTCTCTATTTATTGAAGACTTTTTAAACATTTTTTGTTGCATTACAAATACTTTAAATTTTGAATTTATTTACTAAAAGCAAAACTTATTATTATTTAGATAATTATTTAGAAATAGCGTTATTTAGTGGTCATTGGCCTGTATGATTTTCAATGATTCTCGTACTATGCAGGGAGGAAGGGGACATTGTGCAGTTTAATACACTAGTCCCCAAAGTTTTATAATAACGTCACTTAAATTGAGGTTCTAAACGTTTCATCCACTAATTGTAATGTAAAAAAAGGTGTAATTTTGTGCATCATCAATGGGGATATATATCAATATATCGGACGTTGTTTGATCCCTGCGTTCTAGCGCAGTGTCTGTCATCCAACAGTAATGGTGCAACCTACAGGACACACCGACAATCCCTACTTATGTTGTAGCTACGTTCCTAACAAGTACAATAACAATCAAGACATCACGACTATTGTGAATGGAACGACAAATAAGAATAAAATAAAATCAACATGTAATAAAAGGGAACAAAAAAGTCAAATGCTAGCAAAGCCAAACATAGGGACATATCCATAATACAAAGTAGAACGATGTCTGTTTGTCTGTCCGTCTGAAGCTTTAGATCTCGGTAACCGCTAAACCGATTTGGTTCTACTCTTCAGGGAATAAACCTATTGGTCCTGTTGTGGTTTAAGGCTTTTTTCTTGGGGGTTGTAACCCCACCACTTTGAGCCAAAGTTGTTTTTACGACGTTTTCTTATTTTTTTACTTAACAACTTTGGGGACTTTTAATGAAATTCGATTGGTTGCTTCATTAAGTTGAGTGTAATCTATATGAGAGGGAATTTTGTGTATCATCATTAGTGGGGATATATATCAATTTATCGACAATTGTCTTATTCCTTTAGATCCTTGGATAAAAATAATCCCCAAAAGTGGTTAAACAGCTGGAAAATAAATAAGTAAAGTCATACTATGCTGTCTGTCTATAGCCAGGAAGAAAGGGGTCTGTTAGTCCCCAAAGTTTTTAAATAGCGTTTTCTTATTTGTTGGCTTAACAACTCTTTGGACTTTTATTACATTGCATTGTGAATGGTTGGTTCATTAAGTTGAATGTCCAATAATTGTAATCTACATATGAGGGAATTTTGTGTATCATCATTAGGGATTTACATCAATTTATCGGCAATTGTCTTATCCCTTTAGATCCCTGGTCCAAAGCTCACTTAGCCAAATCATGCATAAAATGTGAAGCTAATGTATAATTCTTTTCAAAACTATGTTAAATGGTGTCATTTAATGTTTAGATATACGGGGAAAAGATAATGGAAGACAAATTTTTTCTTCTAACTATTTTTTCTTAGATCATCAGTCTTTAGGTGTGGCAAAGAGTTAGTAAAAATAAGTTTTTTTTTTTTGAAATTGTTGCACATTTATACCATAGAAAATCCCTATTGAATCTTCATTGTAGGAACTTTTTCTTTGTCCATACTGTATAACAATTTACTGTTCAGTCAACGTAAAAATACTTTTTTCTGCTGATGATATTTATGGACATTATTGTCTTTGTTGTATTTTTGTTTTGACATCCTTGTCAATTTTATCAAGGTGGGAGTGGATATGGGCTGTTTATTACACTAGTCCCAAAAGTTTTATATGTGATCTTATTCGTTGGTTGGTTATATTATCTAATTTTAATGGTTCGTTATTCAAAAAGTGTCAAAACGTTTAAACCACTAATTGTAATCTACAGAAGAGGTAATATATGTATCATTATTGGGGTTGTACATGAATTAATCGGTCATTGTCTTATCCCTTTAGATCCCTGAAATTTTGTACATGACCCAGAAGAAATTAAACAAAAGACTCAAACAGAGTCATACATTAGGCACACTATGGTCTAAAACCATTTTACTGGACAAAAAATCATTACTGATGAACTGTGCCAAAAACATGTAAAATTTTATAAAGATTAGCTCTGAAACGGTAGGACAAACGAACATTGACACTTGTAGAGTGTCAGTCTGAATAAATAGAATATAAATGTAATCGTCGAAACAAAATTGTAAGTAAATTTGTTGCAAACCTGCTTAAATACATGATAGTGTTTAAGGACATAATTACATTTTTAAGACTTGACTGTAAAGATGCTTCGCTTATGACATTGTATCTTGTTGTAATAGGGATCAGTATATCGTCAAAAGGGTTAAAAATCAATGTATCTTAAATGGCCGTATATATGTTCTGGTAAATATTATAGAGTAGCTACGCTATTAAAATCGTACATGTTATAGGAATCATCATGAAAATTTTGAAATCAATAGAACGAAAAAATCTTCATGAAATAAAATTCAACTAAATAGAGGGTCCTAAATGTAAAATTCACACGCACACCACATCTCATCTGTTTAAATGCCCACAGAACCCGACAAATCTTACTGTTTTATCCCTCTGGACTCAGCCTATCATGGTCGCGAAGTTTTTAAATTTTGACACGGGCACAACAAGAGATTCAACAACTGATGACCTGTCCACTGGAGGCTAATCAATCAATCAAGGGACCACACTAAAAAATGTAGACTTTTAGTTCTATCTTTTTGCCAATAATACACCACAGTGTTTATTTTTGCATTGTCTTATTTGTTGAAATACTTTTTAGAAGCGAAGCTTTTCTATAATTAGGGTCGGTCCGTCCGTACGTCTGTAACGGATAGCTTTTTTCGTTAATTTAGGCATGTTAGAATTGTCCTATCGATTTCAAATTTTGCATGGTGATTCCTTTAATAGTTAGGTACGATTTAGAAAGCGTAGCAACTCTATAATCATCACCAAAATGTCCGTACGTTCATTTTAAACATGCTGATTATTTTACTTTTTTAACAACAAATTTTTATGTGATCTAATAATCCGATTGATCTGATTTTTGGTATATTGATTCCTGGGATAACAAAGTATAATGTAATCAGCAAAGCAACTCTATAATCAAGTCCTAAAAATGTTAGTATGTCCATAAACATTATCCTGAATCAAGCAGTTTTTCAACAAATTTACTTACAATTTTGCTTTGACTCTTATACATTTATATTATGATTATTCAGCTCTGACACTGTACAAGTGTTAATGTCCGTTTGTCCTACCGTTTCAGTGCTTCGCTTTTATGGATGTTGTCATCCTTGTTAGACATTGTGTTAAGCATTAGATCTTTTCATGAAAATACCCTTTCTCGAATTTCATTCTTCTGCTAACCTAAAAAGTTACTTTAGGGGCCTAGAAATACATGTACAAAATTTCAGCTCTTTATCTCTACTGGCGACCTAGCGCCAGGCATGTAAAATATCAACAGATAACGGTAGCACGGCGGTTTTAACAATTTCTCAGTAATGTGCAGGTTTTAAGCTCTTCTGCATATTTCAATTTTAACACATAAGGCCAAAGATATTATATCCAAAAAATCTTTTGTCAAAGTCTACTCTACACCTAGCGCCAGTCAGTTTTCTAAAATCATGCATTTTATACCTGTGAAAAATGAAATCGCCAGCGCTAGGTGTAGAGTGGACTTTGACAAAAGATTTTTGGGATATCATATCTTAGGCCTTATGTGTTTAAGTTGAAATATGCAGAACACCTAAATTCACCTTCCAAGCCATTCTCTATGTATTTTAAATTTTTTTATGAAATAACGGGATTTTAAAACTGCCTTTTGAAAAGGCCTAAAAAGTATCTTTTTTTGTCCTTTTTTTCACTGTTTATAGTTGCAACTTATTAAGATATTATTCTCAGTTAAAAAAAAATTGGCACTACCAGCACCAAAACCGGCAAAAACAGGCAGTTAAACTTCTGTACCCCTACTTAACCCCCTAACAGACCCCCCCCCCCTCTATCTCGGCTCCTGTTACAGATAGAGACGTAAAACTTTTTTCTGGTGGTTCATGTGTATCTTTAGAGAAAATTACTTTTCTAGTCATAGCGGTCAGACCGCTCCTTATCCGCTTATTAGCGGCCAGCTGCTAAATATTAAAACTGCTGTAGAGCAGCCAATTTTAAAGCTAAGAAAACCAAATTTTATGACGAACTATTATTTTTTATAACAAAAAAATACCTTTTCTGACCATTGCCGAAAAACAACAAATAACGGAAACCGCCAATTTTGTCGGTAAATGGCGGTTGGCAGCGCCAAATAATATCTTTATCTGTTTATAGTTACAATTTATTAAGATATTATTCTCAGTTAAGAAAAATTGGCACTTCAAGCACCAAAACCGGCAAAAACAGGCAGTTAAACTTCTGTACCCCTACTTAACCCCCTAACAGACCCCCCCCCCCCCTCTATCTCGGCTCCTGTTACAGATAGAGACATAAAACTTTTTTTTGGTGGTTCATGTTTATTTTTAGAGAAAAACTTTTTCTAGGCATAGTGGTTAGACCGCTCCTTATCCGCTTTTTAGTGGCCAGCTGCTAAATATTAAAACTGCTGTAGAGCAGCCAATTTTAAAGCTAAGAAAACCAAATTTTATGACGAACTATTATTTTTTATAACAAAAAAAATACCTTTTCTGACCATCGCCGAAAAACGACAAATAACAGAAACCGCCAATTTTAGCAGTAAAATGGCGGTTGGCGGCACTAATTAATATTTATATCTGTTTATGATCACAATAAAAGACTTCATACAAAAATTGGCTGATTAAAGGACGCCTGCAAGAAATACCACGCTTTAACTACCAAAAGACTGCCACAAGTAGACCCAATACCCCAAATTTAAAGCCTTCAGCTTCAATAACAAAAAAGTTCTAGGCATTTCTAAATAGCATTTCATGAACAATGAAAATTTTGAAAGATTTACAATGCTCATAAAAGAAAAAACAATATTAAATTACCTCGCCTAGACATAAAATTATAATCTTATCTTTGTCAGAAATCTAGATTGCAAGTAACTGATTACATTTTTAAAATAAAAACACTACATTTCATAGTCAAAATCTATGAAAAAAATCGATTTAAATTGCATTTGTGAACAAAAATCATAGCGGAAACAAAGGGAAAAACTACTGATTGGCTACAGTACACTCAATACAACACAAGTTAAACTTAATTTTTTTTAATGATTTTGACTATAAAAATGGGTTTTTTTATTGTAAAAATATAATTAGTTACTGGCAACCTAAATTTATGACAAAAAAAGCTTATAATTTTGTTTCTAGGCCACTTAGTTTAATTTCAAAATTTCTAACATTAGCCTTGAGATTCTTTCAAAATTTCCATTGTACATAAAATGCCATTTTAAAATGCCTAGAACTTTTTTGTTATAGAAGCTGAAGGCTTCAAATTTGGGGTATTGGGTCTACTTGTGGCAGTCTTTCAGCATTTAAAGCGTGGTATTTCTTGCAGGCTTCCTTTAAGGTCCGGAAAGGGGCAACACAGTTAATTGTTGAAACTAATGTAATAGATTTTTATTTTAGTCAGATGCCAGACGCAGACAATGAAATAAATTAACATTTAGAAATATTATCAATTTGTCTTCAAAGGGTTAAAAACAAAATCAAAATATACAAATATAATTTTTTAAAACATCAAGATGATCTTTTCCATCCTATTACATATTATCTTTCTTGTTTTCCTTTTCAAATGCAAGATGTATTTTCAAAATTTAACTGTTGATAGAAAGATTCTGGATCATTGACAGAAAACGAAGTTGCCGGTGATTCTTATGTGCTAGTATGCATAAAATGACTTTAGAAATGTCTTCTGATTTTAGTTGAAAGGTGGATACAATAAGTGAAGGACCTATTTTTATAGTATCTAACAAAAAAAAGTTTATAATCAGTGATAGTGAGAAAAATTGTGTCTATTGTTGTCTTTATATAAACTTTTATAAAATATTTAATATTGATATAGTGTAAAAAATAATTGTAGTAAAATTACCATTCTCCCACTCAAGGATGTCCAATGTGTTTATTAGGCAGGGGGGGGGGGAAGGATATTTTATTTAGGGGGGATAACAGGATGTCTGTTTTTATGTCTCTCTGTACTGAAGGATCTCACTAACTGCTGAACTGATATGGTTCCCCATAACAGGGTAGCTTCTCTTAGGTCCTGGGAAGGTTTATAACTAATTTGGGGGAGGGTAACACCACCTTCCCAAGAACTTGAAAATCTAGGAATCAATCTGATTTGACACACAAAAAGTGTAGAAAAGTATAAATAAATATATATGATTGATCACATGGTACCTTCTGAATAAATTTTGACAAATAAAATAAAAATGAGGGACAACAAAACTTATGTAGTACAATAAAAAAAAATATGGATTTTTTTTGTTATAAAAATAATAGTTTTATTGTACTACATTGTCCCTTTGTTGTCCCTCATTTTTATTTTATTTGTCAAAATTTGCCAATATTTGTATGAAGTCTTTTATTGTGATCATAAACAGATAAAAATATTATTTAGCGCCGCCAACTGCCATTTTACTGCCAAAATTGGCGGTTTCCGTTATTTGTTGTTTTTCGGCGATGGTCAGAAAAGGTATTTTTTTGGTTATAAAAAATAATAGTTCGTCGTAAAATTTGGTTTTCTTAGCTTTTCTTAGCCAAAAAACGACAAATAACGGAAACCGCCAATTTAGGCAGTAAAATGGCGGTTGGCGATGCTAATTAATATTTTTATCTGTTTATGATCACAATAAAAGACTTCATACAAAAATGGCTGATTAAGGTCCGGAAAGGGGCAACACAGTTAATTGTTGAAACTAATGTAATAGATTTTTATTTTAGATAGATGCCAGACACAGGCAATTAAATAAATTAACATTTAGAAATAGGAAGTACAAAGTCATTCCTAATTAGGACAGAAGTCACTGGAAATTGATCTAATTGATCTAAGGAAGGCTACTTATGTACTTCATCTAACAAAATCTAACTTAAGGGAGGTGACTTATGTCCTTTGTCTGACAAATTCTTACATTAGGCAGGCTGCTTATGTCCTTCATCTTGCAAAACTTAGCTTTTATGTCCTTCACATAGCAAAACCTCACAAAACATAGCTTTTCTGTCCTTCACATAGCAAATTATTGCAAAACATAGCAAATTCTTGCAAAACATAGCAAATTCTGGCAAAACATAGCAAATTCTTGCAAAACATAGCAAATTCTTGCAAAACATAGCAAATTCTTGGAAAACTTAGCTTTTCTGTCCTTCAAATAGCTAGTTCTTGCAAAACATAGCAAATTCTTGCAAAACATAGCAAATTCTTGCAAAACATAGCAAATTTTTGCAAAACATAGCAAATTCTTGCAAAACATAGCAAACTCTTGGAAAACATAGCAAATTCTTGGAAAACTTAGCTTTTCTGTCCTTCACATAGCTAATTCTTGCAAAACATAGCAAATTCTTGGAAATCTTAGCTTTTCTGTCCTTCACATAGCAAATTCTTGCAAAACATAGCAAATTCTTACAAAACATAGCAAATTCTTGGAAAACATAGCAAATTCTTTCTGTCCTTCAAATAGCTAATTCTTGCAAAACATAGCAAATTCTTGCAAAACATAGCAAATTCTTACAAAACATAGCAAATTCTTGCAAAACATATCAAATTCTTGCAAAACATAGCAAATTCTTGGAAAACTTAGCTTTTCTGTCCTTCAAGTAGCTAATTCTTGCAAAACATAGCAAATTCTTACAAAACATAGCAAATTCTTGCAAATTTTTGCAAAACATAGCAAATTCTTGCAAAACATAGCAAATTCTTGCAAAACATAGCAAATTCTTGCAAAACTCAGCATTTCTGTCCTTTGCATAGCTAATTCTTGCAAAACATATCAAATTCTTACAAAACATAGCAAATTCTTGCAAAACATAGCAAATTCTTACAAAACATAGCAAATTCTTGCAAAATATAGCTAATTCTTACAAAACATAGCAAATTCTTGCAAAACATAGCAAATTCTTGCAAAACATAGCAAATTGTTACAAAACATAGCAAATTCTTGGAAAACTTAGCTTTTCTGTCCTTCACATAGCTAATTCTTGCAAAACATAGCAAACTCTTACAAAACATATCAAATTCTTACAAAACATAGCAAATTCTTACAAAACATAGCAAATTCTTACAAAACATAGCAATTACTTGCAAAACATAGCAAATTCTTGCAATAAGGGTTCCAAACTCAAAAATGAAGTTTCAGTGCGATCCGACCACCGGTTCTTGAGATATGGTGACCTGGTGTCCTTGGTACTGACGGTAAGATTTGGGAACAGGTTCAAATCCTTAGTAAATTTGGCTAAGTCCAAAAATATTTTGACACTTAGTCAAATTTTTAAAGAAAAAATACCCAGGTGACACCAAGCGTACCTACTGAGAGGACACCAAATCGAAAATATTCTAAGTGTCAAAAAATTTTCGGACTTAGCCAAATTTAGTAAGGATTCGAACCATTACCCAAATCTTACTGTCGGTACCAAGGACACCAGGTCACCGTATCTTGAGAACCGGTAGTCGGATCACGCTGAAACTTCGTTTTTGAGTTTGGGACCCCTATTGCAAGAATTTGCTATGTTTTGCAAGAATTTGCTATGTTTTACGAGAGATTGCTATGTTTTGTAAGAATTTGCTATGTTTTGCAAGAATTTGCTATGTTTTGTAAGAATTTGCTATGTTTTGCAAGAATTAGCTATGTGAAGGACAGAAAAGCTATGTTTTGCAAGAATTTGCTATGTTTTGCAAGAATTTGCTATGTTTTGTAAGAATTTGCTATGTTTTGCAAGAATTTGATATGTGAAGGACAGAAAAGCTAAGTTTTCTAAGAATTTGCTATGTTTTGTAAGAATTTGCTATGTTTTGCAAGAATTTGCTATGTTTTGTAAGAATTTGCTATGTTTTGCAAGAATTTGCTATGTTTTGAATGAATTTGCTATGTTTTGCAAGAATTAGCTATGTGAAGGACAGAAAAGCTAAGTTTTCCAATATTTTGCTATGTGATGGACCAAAAACCAATTTTATGCAAGATTTTGCTATGTGAAGGATCAAAAAGATAGGCCAAATTTAGTAAGGATTCGAACCATTACCCAAATCTTACTGTCCGTACCAAGGACACCAGGTCACCGTATCTTGAGAACCGGTGATCGGATCACGCTGAAACTTCGTTTTTGAGTTTGGGACCCCTATTGCAAGAATTTGCTATGTTTTGCAAGAATTTGCTATGTTTTACGAGAGTTTGCTATGTTTTGTAAGAATTTGCTATGTTTTGCAAGAATTTGCTATGTTTTGTAAGAATTTGCTATGTTTTGCAAGAATTAGCTATGTGAAGGACAGAAAAGCTATGTTTTGCAAGAATTTGCTATGTTTTGCAAGAATTTGCTATGTTTTGTAAGAATTTGCTATGTTTTGCAAGAATTTGATATGTGAAGGACAGAAAAGCTAAGTTTTCTAAGAATTTGCTATGTTTTGTAAGAATTTGCTATGTTTTGCAAGAATTTGCTATGTTTTGTAAGAATTTGCTATGTTTTGCAAGAATTTGCTATGTTTTGAATGAATTTGCTATGTTTTGCAAGAATTAGCTATGTGAAGGACAGAAAAGCTAAGTTTTCCAATATTTTGCTATGTGATGGACCAAAAACCAATTTTATGCAAGATTTTGCTATGTGAAGGATCAAAAAGATAGGTTTTGTGAGGTGAAGGGAGGCTACTTATGTCCTCAATCTTGCAAAATCTTTGTTAAGGGAGGCATGTTATGCCCTTCATCTAACAAATTCTCACATAAGGAAGGCTACTTATGTCCTTCCTAGGAAGGTGACTTCTGTCCTAATTTAGGAATGACTTTGCTTTCTTTCCATGATCCTAGAAATATTATCAATTTGTCTACAAAGGGTTAAAAACAAAATCAAAATATACAAATCTAATTATTAAAAACATCAAGATGATCTTTTCCATCCTATTACATATTATCTTTCTTATTTTCCTTTTCAAATGCAAGATGTATTTTCAAAATTTAACTGTTGATAGAAAGATTCTGGATCATTGACAGAAAACGAAGTTGCCGGTGATTCTTATGTGCTAGTATGTATAAAATGACTTTAGAAATGTCTTCTGATTTTAGTTGAAAGGTGGATACAATAAGTGAAGGACCTATTTTTATAGTATCTAACAAAAAAAAGTTTATAATCAGTGATAGTGAAAAAAATTGTGTCTATGGTTGTCTTTATATAAACTTTTGTAAAATATTTAATATTTATATAGTGTAAAAAATAATTGTAGTAATATTACCATTCTCCCCTTCAAGGCGTCCAATGTGTTTATTAGGCGGGGGGGGGGGGGAGGATATTTTATTTAGGGGGGATAACAGGATGTCTGTTTTTATGTCTCTCTGTACTGAAGGATCTCACTAACTGCTGAACTGATATGGTTCCCCATAACAGGGTAGCTTCTCTTAGGTCCTGGGAAGGTTTATAACTAATTTGGGGGAGGGTAACACCACCTTCCCAAGAACTTGAAAATCTAGGAATCAATCTGATTTGACACACAAAAAGTGTAGAAAAGTATAAATAAATATATATGATTGATCACATGGTACCTTCTGAATAAATTTTGACAAATAAAATAAAAATGAGGGACAACAAAACTTATGTAGTACAATAAAAAAAATATGGATTTTTTTTGTTATAAAAAATAATAATTCGTCATAAAATTTGGTTTTCTTAGCTTTAAAATTGGCTGCTCTACAGCAGTTTTAATATTTAGCGGCTGGCCGCTAAAAAGCGGATAAGGAGCGGTCTGACCGCTATGACTAGGAAAGTAATTTTCTCTAAAAATACACATGAACCACCAGAAAAAAGTTTTACGTCTCTATCTGTAACAGGAGCCGAGATAGAGGGGGGGTCTGTTAGGGGGTTATGTAGGGGTACATAAGTTTAACTGCCTGTTTTTGCCGGTTTTGGTGCTGGAAGCGCCAATTTTTTTTTAACTGAGAATAATATCTTAATAAGTTGTAACTATAAACAGTGAAAAAAGGGACAAAAAAAGATATTTTTTAGGCCTTTTCAAAAGGCAGTTTTGAAATCCCGTTATTTCATTAAAAAATTTAAAATGCATAGAGAATGGCTTGGAAGGTGATTTTAGGTGTTCTGCATATTTCAACTTAAACACATAAGGCCTAAGATATGATATCCCAAAAATCTTTTGTCAAAGTCTACTCTACACCTAGCGCTGGCGATTTCATTTTTCACAGGTATAAAATGCATGATTTTAGAAAACTGACTGGCGCTAGGTGTAGAGTAGACTTTGACAAAAGATTTTTTGGATATAATATCTTTGGCCTTATGTGTTTAAATTGAAATATGCAGAAGAGCTTAAAACCTGCACATTACTGAGATATTGTTAAAACCGCCGTGCTACCGTTATCTGTTGATATTTTACATGCCTGGCGCTAGGTCGCCAGTAGAGATAAAGAGCTGAAATTTTGTACATGTATTTCTAGGCCCCTAAAGTAACTTTTTAGGTTAGCAGAAGAATGAAATTCGAGAATGGGTATTTTCATGAAAAGATCTATTAAGCATGTTTAATAGTCAATATGTTACTTTTTGGTATCTGTGTTTTGATACTTTTAGCTTTTCAATTTCAAGTTTTAATCATTTTTACATTTCACATACAATTCAGAGGGTAGGTAGGGGAGAAAGGTATCTAAAGAGATAAGACAATGACCGATAAATTGATGTACATATCCAATGATGATTTACAAAATTACCCTTTCTGTAGATTACAAATAGTGTTTGAAATTTATGGACACTCAACTTATATTGAACTAACCAACCAAAATTAAACAAAAGCCCCAAATTGTTACTAACGAATAAGAAAACGAATTTTAAAAATTTGGTGCCTGTTTAATAAACAGCCTAATATACCGATCTTGTATTTTTTGCGAAATAGCACTTAAACTAGCATTTACCCCTACACTCTAGGGACGTTGCTTGTAAAACAAGGATGACAACATCCATAAAAGCGAAGCACTGAAACGGTAGGACAAACGGACATTAACATTTGTATAGTGTCAGAACTGAATAATTAGAATATAAATGTATAAGAGTCGAACCAAAATTGAAAGTAAATTTGTTGAAAAACTGTTGGATACAGGATAATGTTTATGGACATACTTACATTTTTAGGACTTGAATATAGAGTTTCTTTGCTTATAACATTATACTTTGTTGTCCCAGGAATTAATATACCAAAAATCAGATCAATCGGATGATTAGATCACATGAAAATTTGTTGTTAAAAAAGTAAAAAAATCGACATGTTAAAAACGGACGTACGGACATTCTGGTAATGATTATAGAGTTGCTACGCTTTCTAAATCGTACCTAACTACAAAAGAAATCACCACGCAAAATTTGAAATCGATAGGACAATTCTAACATGTCTAAATTAACTAAAAAAGCTATCCGTGACGGACGGACGGACGTACGGACGGACCGACCCTAATTATAGAAAAGCTTCGCTTTTAAAAAGGGGTGTCAGGAATATAGCCTTAAACCATCATTACTTCTTTATAATTTGAACTATTGTCTTTGGACCTAGCCATATATATTTCTGTGAAACGATTAGTTCTAAGAAGGGGGCATACAGATAGATATCCTATATATTTTTGGATGGGTTACTCTTTTTAAATTAATATTATTTCAAGAGTATTTTTGTTTTGGTACTTTGATCAAAATAGATCTTGTTTATAATCTACAATTTTAGCGTCGCGTCGCATCACGAACTTTTTTACGGATTTAAGCTCTAATTGTTAAAATCTTTTATCATACAGTAATGTTAAGATTTGAGTAAAGAAATTAGTCGATGTAAAAAAAACCAGGGATCTAAAGAGTTAAGACAATGGTCTATGAATTAATATACATCTCCAATTATGATTTAGATAATTACCCCCTCTGTAAATTACAATTAGTAATTGAAACGTTTGGACACTCAACTAACCAACCAATCACAATTCAGTAAAAGTCCCTAAAAATGTTAAGCCATCAAACAAGAAAACGTCATTAAAAAACTTTTAGGGCTAATGTGGTATGAATAACAGCGGCTCAGTAATTTTTGTCATAAATTCACTTTACCTCATGTCCTCTCTCTCCCCAATTAAACCTAAATATTTAATCATCTTTTAAAGACCGGATGATTTGGATGTAGAATAACAGAAAAATAGTTCTAATATCGTTATATTGTTAATTTCTTATAGTTAAAAATCTACGAAAAGTTTTTTTTCAAAATAATAAATGATTTAAAGACAGTTTAATCTGAAAGTATTTAAGAACAAAATTCGCTGATCTTGCGCTATTAAAAAAACTGACTATGGTGTGCTTTTGATTCCGTACAAAAATATTTTGATAGAGATAATCACAAAAAGAAATTCTGAAATAAAATATTAGCAATGAAATCAAATTCTTGGTCTGATTTCGCGGTAATATTAATTTGCGTTTTTGATACTTAGGCGCGTGGAAATGATAATATACATACATCTTTATTTGATAGAGGAGAGATATTGCACCTGAAAATGGCAATATGCCTCCAAGAAAAAATGACATTCATTTTATTGGCATATTAAAACTTTGTACATTGAAGCACAGAGAAAAAAACATATTTAATTTTTTCTTAGGATTTATTTATCTTAAATTGGCTTACACCTGAAAAATAAACATTTTAAGACTTGCTTATTGTTATGACGTGAACATTAGCAAAGCATGACAAACCAACATACAGAACATTTAATTAGCAACTTTGTTAACTAATGAATGAATGAATATGTATTTCGAATCTGCATGAAACAAGATTACAATTTTTTAGAAATTTATAATTTACATAATTTATATTACATGCAGACCAGGTTCAACCCCCCTCCTATGATTTAATTCAATCAGTGGAGTCTTACAGCTGACCAGTTCCAATTTACAAAGCTACAATTTGAAGTGCTTAAAAGGTACACTAAGCTTAAGAAAACACGCAGGCTTCCTATAGGCAGTTAATAAATTTGGCTAGTTTGCTGGGACACTAATTTAAATACGTTAATGCAGATTATAGTTTAATTGCCAAGATTCGTGTCACTCTAAAGCACGCGCACACACAAAGGGCCGCAAACGCACACACACACACAGACACACACATACCCAATTATACCCAAATTTCCTCCTAATGTAGATTAAAATTAGTGGTTGAAACTTTTGGAAACTTGACTTAATGAACTAATCACAATTCAATAAAACTCCTTATTAAGTTTTTAAGCTATGAACAAGAAAAAGTAATCATAAAACTTTATAAACTAGTGTAATAAACAGCCAAATGTTCTCTCTTTTCCTGGTTTTTACCAAAATGAAATATTACCTTTTTTGCTAAAACACTTAAATCGCTTATTTTTGACTATTCATTAGAGTGCTATTTTGTCAGCAAAACTGAAACAGCCACATTAATTAATAAAACTGTTTTACAATCCTCATAAAAAAAGTAACACGCTGTCTATGTGTGCCGCAGGATCTTCCTAACCACTAAAACGATACGATTTTCGTTTTCCTTTGAAGCTTATGATATGTCCTGGGAACATTTTTAACTACAGTGTGTTTTTTTTATGAGAACTTTTTTGAAAGCAATTTTACCCCACTTATAGTTATCAGAATTTAATGATCAATGGCTTATTTTCTTCGTTTTTTAATGCAATTAATAAAACATAAGAAAAATGCGCTAAAACCATTTTTAGATGTTGATACCTAAGTTTTGAATTTTAGATTTTACTGTACTTTTTAAATAAAATGTGAAATATTATTTTGTTCTATTAATTGCATTAAAAAATAAAGAAAATAATCCATTAATCATTAAATTCTGATAACTATAAGTGTGGTAAAATTGCTTTTAAAAAGTTCTCATAAAAAAACCCACACTGTATATAGTTATTTTGGGGGAGAATACAACTAACCTCCCAAGAGAAATCGCTTTAAAAAAATTATTTCCTTTTTCTTTTTAAAACTGATTTATTTAAAAAAACTCTTTGGTTATAAACCTTCCCAGAACCAATGAGAAGCTTCACTGTAAAGGAGGTCCATATAAGTTCAGCAGCTAGCGGGATCCCTTGATATAAAACGACAGACAGACAATCTGTTGCTTTTATATAATGATTCACATATAAATTGTGCTGGTTTAAACCCACACTAATTTTGTTTATTCATATTCAGATGTAAATGAGTTATTAACAAAAGGATTTTTTTTCTGAATAATATATACTTTGACTCTTTGCAGGGATCTAAAGGGATAAGACAATTGTTGATAAATTGTCGTACATTCCCAATGATGATATACAAATAACCCCTTCTGTTGAATAAAATTAGTGGTTTAAACACTCAACTTAAAAAAAGAACCAACTAATCAAAATTTAAAAGTCCCTAAAGTTGTTGAGCCAACAAATAAGGAAACGTTATTATAAAACTTTGGTGACTAGTGTAATAAACAGCTTAATGTCCCCTTCCCCCATGACTCTATGTAAGAAACAGAGATTTAGCATTGAAAATAATGTGAATACTATTTTGCCTTCAACCTTTCTGTCAGCCAAAACAACAATTATTCAGTGCGTGTAAAATGTATAACAATGAAAAAGACAGATGAAATACTTTTTGGGCAAGGGAATATTCACAAGAAAATTTTGAAATTTAACTTAAACAGCATCCAAGTGAGTCTCATTTGCTACAAAATTTCCTTAGTACGCAATATTGTATCGGACTGCTCAGCAGACAGAGTGATTATTACAAAGTGAATTATAGAGAAGATAATCACTTTTTAGGAACATTATGTCAATCTGCAAAAACGATCGAGAATTTATCTTTTTCTTTTAGATGGACATTCTGAATCCTAGAGTAGCTTCGCTACTAAAAATATTAAATATGATACAAATAATATTATTTCTCGTATTCATTCGAATCCGGTGGATAGGAACCGGTTCTCATCCATACGAAAAAACTATGTCTAGCATCGTATTTTATCCAGCTTTCTACGAATATAAAAATGTACAATCATAAGATTAAAAATAGTTCTAATCTTATGCTTGTACATTCTATATCCGCGGAAAGCAGTTTATAATACGACGAAAGAAATAACTATTCTTGTATTCATTTTAAACCGATTAATATCCGATGGATTATTCTCATCCATACGAAAAAAAAATATAAATAGCATCGCAGTATTTCCAGTTTTCTACGAATATAAAAATGTACAATCATAAGATTAGTATGTACCTTTGCCATCTCGGAGCTAAACTTATGTTAGTACATTTTATATCCGCGGAAAACACGATGCGAGAAATAACTATTTCTCTTTTCAGGCTACTGGAGACCTTTCTGGGTACTATCTACCATCCATTTTAACCTTTATTGCTGCTTTCATCTTGTTCTTCATAGATACCAAGTAAGTTTTTTTACAGTATGGCTTCCAAACCGATAAATATCCGGTGGATTTGAATCGTTTCATCCATACCTTAACCCGTGCCTGCGGCAAATCGGGTCTTAAGAACTGGTTTTAATCTAATAATTGTACATTTTTCTATCCATGGAAAGCTGTTTATAATACGATGCGATAAATAACTATTCCAATGTGGCTTCGAAACTGATTGATATTATCTGGATTAAAACCGATCCTCAGCCATTATGAAAAAATATGTATAGCGTCGTATTACAGACAATTTTCCACGAATATCAAATTTAAATTAATAACATTTTATTATTTTTCTTTTAACATCTGCGGAAAGCTGTTTAAAATACGATGCATTATATATATTACACCTTTTGAAGAAAAAGGTTAAAACTTTTTTCCTCGATGCTATCTTGCCTTTTGTATGGGCCTAAAGATTCTTTGAAATATTGGTTTCCATTTGAAGTCCATATTAAGTCCAATTAAAAGCACTACAAAGTGCCTCACTGTTTTTTTCTTTTTTTTTCTTTACTACAATTTAACTGTTTACATTAAAGTATATTTTCCCCTTTCTATTTAAGACTGTAGTTGATTTGTTGACTTAATTACTGTATATTTTTCTTGTTCTTTTACTTTAAACCTACTTGTTAAAGTAAATATAGTGCTTTATATCTTTTTTACGCGCAGAGCGTGTTCTAGAATGCTTCGTGATTTATTCTGTCACGAATATATTTAACTAGCGGCTATTCCTCCAGTACCTCGAGGGGCGCTTTAATGAGGGGGATGCCGACCCTTTTATTTAAATTGTAGTCTTAAAAGAAAATTTGTTAAATAATATCATTTTTTCCAGGGGTGATTTCTCTTGGGAGGGTGTTGGTATCCTCCACAAAATAGTTTTAACCTTCCCAGGACCTATGTTTATTTTACTTTGTCTGTCCATTCGTCCATTTTTTGGTTGCTTTTGATATATAATAATTAAGTTAATTTATAATGTAAATTTTTTTGGTTAATCTTATTAGTTGATGCGCAAATTGTTGATTCAATTGTCCTTGTTTTGTAATACCTTCTTAACTCTTAACGGTCGGGTCTCCAGATATCTTTTAAAGGCTACTGTGGCCGCAATTTTTGACTTAGAGACTTTACATTTTAAACTTAAGCTTTTCTTACATGTCTACATAACGTATTAAAATTTCATAAAGATCTGCCGCCGTTTTCCCGCCAACCGCCGACTGCGGCGGCTGGCAGCTGCCAATTAAATCTGCGCCGCTGAAATTTATGTTTTGATATTTCTAATATAAAATTTACACAAAGATAACCATTTTCTGCAAAAAATTTCTTCTAGCTTCAAAAATAAGAAATTTACAGCCGTTTGAAATTTTAAGTAAAAAAGGACCTAAAAACAAAGGTTGTTAAATAAAAGGTTGGAGGAAGCGAAAATTGACTTTGACTTACTTAAGGTCGGAAATTATTATCAAACAGGGGACTTGTACAAAAATGTTTAGCCCTCTAGCTCTAATAGGAACTGAGATAATAGTGCGGCAAGGGGCCCGACTGTTAAGGGTTAATATAATCTTGTAATATTTGTGTATTATCTCTGTATTTATATTCTTTCAGAAAACACAGGAAGTCCATTAAGCACATTTGTAAACCAGAGGTAAGGATCCTCGGATTAAGAAATAGGAGTAATAGAAGGAAAGAAAATTCCTGTTAAATTTACCAGGGATCTAAAGTGATAAGACAATGGCCGATAAATTGATGTTCAAACTCAGTAATGATACACAAAATTATCCCTTCTATAGATTAAAAATTGTGGGTGACTCGTTTGAACACTCAACCTAAAGAATTAATCAATCAAAATTCACGAAAGTCCCCAAAAGGAAAACATCAAAAAAAAACTTTGGGGACTAGTGTAATAAACAGCCCAACTGTGTAAATTTACCCACCTTACTTAAATTGTCCTACAAATTACCCTTATATTTTCCCAAGATCTATAAGCCTAATTATGGCAAATTTTATGGAAACTGTATCTTCTTTTAGTCTATTCCTTAAACCCTAAATAAAACTTTAATGTGTCAATAGCTATTTTATACTTTAGTTTCATAGTTCTAGTATTCTTGCCGTTTCACATCATTCATTAGGCAAAGATGGGACATTGGACTGTAAATTATACTGGTACCCATTTTTTGGCTTAAAAACATAGGGTACTTTTAGAAATCTTGATTTAAACCTGCATTGGCCAAACTTTTTAACAAATAAGATTATTCTAAAAAAGGGGTACTTTGGTGAATTATCATTAAAATTGTACATATATCACTTATCTTTTACTTTTAGTGTTTTCTTATTCATAACAGGGTAATTTTGTTTACCATTAGGATGTACCATCAGTATATCGTTCATTGTCTTATCCATGGCTGTTATTAAATTGCTTCAGAAACTATTATATAAATTAAACAGGGTACAATAACTAAATTGTCATAAAATTTGTTTTGCAAAGTTGTAAAGTTTTTCTAGAAATAATGCATTTGTTCATAAATATTCTAAAAAAATATTATCAATATTCAATTTAATTGTTTTACCCTGAAGAATATTTGGTCGCAAAATTTCAATGTTGAAATTCATAATTTTTCGAATAAAGGATAAGGAAAATTTAAAGCAAAAAATAAATTCTGAAAGTATTCTTAATAGCAACATGTATTAGTTATTCATTTTTTTAGTCTTAGTAAAATTATTTTATTTGCATTTTTGCATGGTTAAAATAATATTTATAGTTTTTTAATAGAATGCAAAGATTTTACAATATTTTTTAATGAAAATTTAATATATTCTTATTGTATAACTTTGAGTGTCTCCAAAAAAGTTATTAACGTAATTATTTAAAAAAAAACTCCTTTCTTTGGAAAACATTCTTTTTTAAAAGTGCCTGGGCTCGGCAGCCGCTTGTAAGACTCAGGGAAATCAACCTTGTACAATTTTGAAAATCTGCTTGAAGTCTAAATCTGACCATAATATGGCAATCCATCTTTTTTTCAAAAAATAAAAGATTCCAAACAGTTTAAATTTGAAGCTTAGTCTTGGCTGACGCGCGGCTGCCGAGCCTTGGACAAAAGATTATATAATTATTGATGGGAGAGGGATTTTATATTGTAAATTGCCAAAACTAATTATTACTGATTTCGTTTCATTAAACTTTTTTTTGGAGACACCCTCTTAATATTTATTTATTTCATAATTTATTTTTTTTTATTTAGTTTAGTAGTACTACGGAGTTAAGCTAGATTTTTCATGTAAGTTTTATTATTTTTATTTAGTTTATATTATTTACAATTACAAATTGTATATTTTTTCATATTTTGCTTTTTTTTATTAATTTCATTATTTTATAGTTTTGACAAGTTTAAATATAATCATATTAATAGATGTACAAGGATGACAACATCCATAAGTAGCTAAGCACTAAAACACTTTCTAGGTCATCGATTGACAAACGAACAACGTGAGATATAAGGCAAATGTTCATTGGTCATAAATATCGCTCGATCATTTATTACCTAAATATCTATTTATGCTAAATTTTGTTTGATTAAATAAATTAAGTCAATAGAATGTTGGGTACTTATTGGAGCAGTGAATCTTAACCAAAATTTAATCTGTTTATCATAAATAGCCAAAAAATCTTGTTTCCTCCATATTGTATTTTTAAAGAGTAGCTTTGCTTCTAAGAAATGGACGATAGTGTTAAAAATAATAATTTTTCTTTAAAAATCCATGAGATGATTTTTTAAAAATCCACGAACTTTGATCTGTTGCAGTTCTGTGAAATGCAGTTGAAATAGAGTTTTTAAGTTATCCGTTACCAGAACATTTTAACATGAACTCCACTAGATCCACGAACAACTTTTATAATAGGGCGTGCGTGGAGGAGGGGTAGGAGTGAAGGGAGGTGTGGGAGGAGGGGTGGTAGAAGACGAGCTATCAAAAATCAGCTGCGCCGGTGGCCCCAGAGAGGAAAATGTCGTCATTATTCAACAAGAAATTTCTAGCCAGAGAATTAGGTAAGGTTCTTTTTACTAATACTAGCGGCTTCGCCCCTAGCCTCTAGGGGCTTTGCCCCAAGAGGTGATAAAAAAAAAAATTTGGCGAAATTCGTAAAGGGACCAAAGAAATCTTCTGCATAAAAAAAAGGACCAAGGAAATCTTCTGCAAAAAAAAATAAAGGACCTAGGAAATCTTCTGAAAAAAAAAAAATTGGGGGAGGGAAATTTTTCATTTTTTTGGGGGTTGGGGGTGTCCCATCCCCCAAGAAAATAGCCTAAAACCACCACAGGACTGATAGGTATATACCCTGAAGAGTAGGATCCAATCAGTTCAGTGGTTACCGAGATCTTAAGCTTCAGATGGACGGACGGACGGACAGACAGACGAACATCAAGCTACTTTGTATTATAGATACAAGGATGACAACATCTATAAAAGCGTAGCTCTGATACAGTACGACAAACGTACATTAACATTTGAAGAGTGTCAGAGCTGAATAATAAGAATAAAATGTATAAAAGTCAAAACAAAATTTTAAGTAAATTTGTTGAAAAACTGCTTAAATACAGGATATTATTTAAGGACTTACATACATTTTTGAGACTTGATTATAGAGATGCTTTGGTTACACGGACATTCTGGTTACGATTAAAGAGTTGCTACGCTTCGTACCTAACTACAACAGCAAGCACCATGAAATCGATGGGACAATTATAGCATGCCTATAATAACGAAAAGAGCAAACCGTTACGGACTGACGGACCGACCCTAATAATAAAGAGGCTCGCTTTTTATAAAAAAAATCTTTTTTAAAATCTGCTTCGTTGTTCTATCTTACTACGTATTACGTCACAAGATTTTGAATTACTAATTTACAAGATTAAAATATATGATAAATTAAATGGAAGTAATTTATAATTTTTTTTTTTAATTAGATAAATCCATGTAAATATTAAAATGTTAAATCTCAAATAATCCGGTAATTAAATAAATTGAATTCATGCATAGGACATTAAGAACATTATTGCAAAATTAAAAAGTCATTATTTTACCACGTTATACAAAATAACAGAGAACCTCTGTGTAGGGAAAGATCTCAAAAACTGTTGAACTGACATATGATTATCCTTTACAATAAAGCTTCTTTTTTATTTTGGGGGCGAGTAACTCAACCTTTCCAAAAGATATCATCTCTAGATAAAACCTCTTAAATGTTACTTTTTCTTTGTCTAAATCTATCTATCTATAATACAAAGTAGAACGATGTCTGTCTGTTTGTGTGTTTGTCTCTTTGTTTGTAGTGAAGGATCTCGCTAACCGCTGAACCGATCGGGTTCTCCTTTACAGGGTAGCTTCTCATAGTTCCTGGAAAGGTTTATAACTATTTTCTTTGGGGGTGGGACACCCCTAACCCCCCCAAAAATGAAAAATACCACCCCCCCCCCAAAAAAAAATTTCTTTTTAAAACTAAAATTAAAATAGTGGGGTCGACTACCCCCCCCCCCCCCAAAAAAAAATCCCCCCCCCCCTTAAAAATTTTTTTTTTCTTTTTTATTTTAAATCTAAAATACGAAAAATTGGATTGATCAAACCTCTTGGGGCAAAGCCCCTAGAGGCTAGGGGCGAAGCCGCTATTCCTATTATATAAAGTACTAAGCTCTTTTTGTTTGTAGCGAAGGATCTTGCTAACCACTGAACCGATATTGTTCTCCTTTAGAGGAAAGCTTCTTATAGGCCCTAAGATGGTTTCAGGCTATTTTATTTTTATAAATAAGCCTAGGTATGGTTTTAAGCTATTTTTCTGTCCTTCCATATCCCTTTGAATATAGAGCCCCTAGATGCTAGGGGCGCATACGCTAGTCTATAATACAAAGTAGTACGATGTCTCTCTGTCTGTCTGAACCACTGAACCGATAAGGCTCTACTCTTCAGGAAATATACCTACTGGTCCTTTGATGGTTTTAAGCTTTTTTTTTGGGGGGGGGGGGGGTGGGACACCCCCAACCCCCCATAAAATGAAAACCCCCTCCCCAAAAAAAAATATTTTTCTTTTTAAATTTAAATAACACAATAGGTTGATCAAACCTCTTGGGGCAAAGCCGCTAGTAGTTAATAAAACATCTGACCGTTTTTTTTCCATTTACATAATGTTGTTAACAATTACTTACCTATCTCTCTATCTATATATCTATTTATCTATTATAGTGAAATATTGTCTGACCATGGCTCTGCCCCTTCCTATCTATCTATCTATCTATTATAGTGAAATATTGTCTGACCATGGCTCTGCCCATTCCTATCTATCTATCTATTTTAGTGAAATATTGTCTGACCATGGCTCTGCTCATTCCTATCTATCTATCTATCTATATATCTATCTATCTATTATAGTGAAATATTGTCTGACCATGGCTCTGCCCATTCCTATCTATCTATCTATCTATCTATTTATCTATTATAGTGAAATATTGTCTGACCATGGCTCTGCCCATTCCTATTTATATATATATTTATCTATTATAGTGAAATATTGTCTGACCATGGCTCTGCCCCTTCCTATCTATCCAGGGATAAGGGATGGGAAACCTGGCCGAAAATTAGGTCTCAGCCTCCTTTTAAAAGTGATGGGGCAACTTTTCTTTTTTGTCTATAAAATCAACTCATTTTCGCCAGTTCCTCATTGGCTGTAGGCCAATATCCAATAACCTGAAACTTGCTTTTAGCATTAACCAATTATTAATAACAAACGCGTCCCCCAGTTCATTATTGGCTAAATTAATTCAAGCAAACATAAATTTCTGCTATTAGAAAGACAACAATGGAAAGTTTCTGCTATCAGAAGGACAACAATATATATGACGTTCAATCACATCAACTTATTATTAAACCTACACATTAATAAATGTCCATATAGCAAAACATAAATTGAGAGATCGTTTTTTGAAGACTGAGTAGGATTCAACATTTTATACTTTAGAACAATGTGAAAAACTCAATTTAAAAGTTACATTTCATGTGGAATTGATAACCCACCTAAATGATTACAAATACAAAACTAGTTCAATATGTAAATAAAAGTGTACTGTGTTTTGTTAAAAAAAAAATTTCATTAATTTTGGTAAAAATTAATGCACACTTAATTGAACTTTTCTGTTAATATTTAACGTAAAATTAATTTTTTTAAAAATTCTTAATTTATATGTATGCTATGGAACAATTTGTTGATAGAATGTTACCCATGTACTTATTCAAATCTACTTAATTTATTTATTAAAGCTGGGGGGCTAAAGCGGTGTTCATTTCTAAATACAAATTTTGGGGTGAAGTAGATCCCTCCTTAAAATGTTTGAAAATAAATCAGATTTAACCATCTCAAAAAAACTTTTTTTTTAAATGGGGGGGGGGGGCGGGGGGGGGGTTGGCGAAGTAATAACGGGATTCTACTTAAAGCCACTAACATATTGGTTCTTTGGAAAGTTTTTATTATATTTTATGATTGGTGAAATCAACTACCTGAATTCTATTCTATACTATTCATATAATAGCTATTTCATCATTGTTCATAGTTTTCAAATCTAACTACTGCGTCATCCCGAAACTAGTTTTTTAGGCCTAGTTGGAAAATAGGCCTGGAATAATATTTTCTTACGTTTCCCATCCCTTATCCCTGTATCTATCTATCTATCTATTATAGTGAAATATTGTCTGACCATGGCTCTGCCCATTCCTATCTATCTATCTATTTATCTATTATAGTGAAATATTGTCTGACCATGGCTCTCCCCTTCCTATCTATCTATCTATCTATCTATCTATTATAGTGAAATATTGTCTGACCATGGTTCTGCCCATTCCTATCACTTCCCAAGTTTACAGGTAAGCAGTACTCACAGCCAGACCCAGGGGCAGAGAGGACAATCAGCTGTTTATTACACTAGTCCCCAAAGCTTTATAATAACGCTTTCTTATTCGTTGGCTGAACAACTTAGGCGACTTTAGTGAATTTTGATTGGTTAATTCAAGTTAACGTTCCAACTTCTAGTTTTAATTTACAGAAGGGATAATTTTTGTATCATCATTGTTGATTTATATCAATTTATCAGCCATTGTCTTATCCCTTTAGATCCCTGCTTCGCCTGAATTATCGTCTATTTAATATAAAAGTAACAGGATGAATGATCAATAGGTCAGGGGAGGAGATGGGGTAAAGTAATAATGTGGGGTATAGTTATATTAGCCAGCTCAGAGAAACATTTTATTAGGGTATGTGTTAATCTTTCACAATATCCAAGTATTCTATTTCAATTACATGGTGTCTGTGTGTATTTGTGGATTAAGATTTCGCTAATCGTCGGACCAAATAGGATTTTTCTTTTGCAGTGAAGCTTCTTATAAGGAAGGTATTACTACAAATGATTTTAAATTATAATATTAGTTCATTTTTATTCATATTTCAGTATGAAATCAATTATTAGTCATGTAAATTCACATGAAAAAAGAATTTTCAACGAAAACACATAATTTGCATTACACCGTCTCTTAATTTTATTCAAACGTTTGTGATTCCGAAAATTATGTATTGATACTTTCATTTTTGATATTTACTAATATTAGATACATATTTTTCCTTGTAAAGTCCGAAATGTAAAAAAGTAGTTATCTTTCAAATAAGCCGTTACAGAATTGTGTCTCTTTTTTAGTAGGTTAGCCTTTAGCCAATAAAAGCTTGGCACATACTTTTTTTAGAGGGGGGTGAGGATGGTTGTAGGGATGAAAACCCAACACTTTCATTGATAATTTTTAAACTTGCAAAGAATTATTCATTATTGTGGAGATGAAATTATAGTTTAAAATAATATTTTTTGTTGAAAAGGGTAACTCCCCCCCCCCCCCAGTTGAATAGTTTAAAACCATCTTAGTACCAGCTAGGGTTAAATCCTTGAAAAGTCTATTTGGGGGTAATGAGATCTTTATCAACATAATAACAGACAGACATCGTTCTACCTTTTTTTTATGTCAAGTATCTTGATTCCAATAGAAAGAGTGTAATATACTTTAAGAGATGATGTTATTCCAGTTTTTTTAATGAAGCATTTAAAAATAGAAAATTTCAACAAAAATTGTATTATCCCAAATTAATCCACTTATCAACTTTTCAAGAATGTCGGATCGATAATTTTATATAAAAATCTGAGTCATAAATTCGTCAGAGATTTGCTTTAAAAGAATTACATAATGTTTTTTTCTCGTGCAGTTATCTTTTTCCAGTATGGCTTCGAAATATCCGCTGGATTAGAACTGGTTTTAAGCCGTACTAAAAAATCATACTTAGCATTAGAGACAATTTACCACGAATATTGCAAAAAAATCCTATCAATAAAACTAGTTTTGAGAGCACGGGCCTTCCACCGCCTTGGGGCTAAAAAACTGGTTTTAATCTTATAATTTTTGTATTTTCATACCAACAGAAAGCTGTCTATAATACGATGCGATAAATAACTATTATCTATTCATCTAATGAATTTATCTATCTATTTTTAAGGACGAAGTATCCCAAAACAATAATAGTTTGTTACTGAAATTTATGAACCCTGAAATAAAGGTAATTTTTAAAAATAAATCATATAATTTACTTATTTTTAGTAGGGAAGATACTCTATATTCGGAAATATCCGTCCGTTTATCCGTCTAAAACGAATTGGGGGAAACATGATTTTCTCATCTCCTTTTTAAGATAGACAGATGCAATTTGCAGGGATTAAATAAGTTCACATTCTACATATTTTCACGAAGATTCATTAAGATTTATCTATTAATTTGCAGTGCTAGATAGATTCCTATATTTTCCAGTTTTCGTAATTTTCTCAATTCCTATTTAGGATAGAGGGCTGATAAAATGATTGAATATTCACATTATGCATATTTCAACCATGTTTCATAAAGATCGGCTTATTGGTTGGGGTGCTAGATTGATTCTTACCTTTGGATGTTGTCATTCTTGTTATTGTTTAAATTACAGTTTAACTTAAGTAAAGTGTTTGATTAACCATTATGTATTAAGATTTAATATTTTATTTTAATTTAATTTTTCATTATAATTTTTTTCATAGAGCATGGCCACAGGGGATTCTAGAATATTAATTTAGATAAATTAATTTCCTCCCACAGTTTTTTTGGTTGAACTTACATAAATAACATACAATATACAATAAGAAAATATTAGTTTTTCTTGGGTAGTTTTATGCTATTTTTGTGAGTTGGGCCTGAGAAAAAAATTAATTCTTCAAAACTTTGTTTTCGTTTCTTTAAATATTAATATGTTATAGTAAATTAAACTAAAAACATGTTATAGAGCACAAAAAATAATATTTAATAATAGAAATTTAATATAATTTTTCTTCGAAAAAAAATCATCTTTTAAAGACGTAATTTATTGAATCAAAAGTTTATACAATATACAATGCAATCAATTACATCCAAGCTTTTTTTGAGTGGGGTAAAATAAGGGGACTTAAAGGTTTGAGAGGGATAATTGAATAAATTTTAAATTTTTGAGGGGGGGGGGGGTGATGCGGGATTTCAATATTTGAGGGGGATAATTGATTGTATTTTGAATTTTAGAGGGGGAAAATGAGGGGTTTCAATGTTTGAGGGGAAAAAACCTTTGACCCACCCTCTGGATGTCTATGAATGTGATTATAATAAATTGATTCAAAGCGTTCTTTACAATTTACTAATTGATAAAAAAAATATGTATTTTATTTGTGACGCTGAGTTTTTAAATTAAAACTCTTAATATTTCATTTCTATAAATACATTACATAAAATATTGTATTAATTAAAAATTCCTTTTTCATTTTAATATAAAGAATGTATCAAAATCCAAATAAGTTAGCTTGTTATTGATCTCCTACTTATGGTCTTACATATTCTATTTGATAATCTTTTTTTCATGTCAGTGTGCCTGACACTATGTTATCAGCTGTTCATCCGTCCGTTTCTCTGTCCATCAAATCTTTTAAAAAGAGTGACAGAATGTCTATGCATCTGTCTGTATGTTTGGTATTTACTGAAGAATCATGTTAATTACTGTCTATGCATCTGTCTGTCTGTTTGGTATTTACAGAAGAATCATGTTAATCACTGTCTATGCATCTGTCTGTCTGTTTGGTATTTACTGAAGAATCATGTTAATCACTGTCTATGCATCTGTCTGTCTGTTTGGTATTTACTGAAGAATCATGTTAATCGCTGTCTATGCATCTGTCTGTCAGTTTGGTATTTACAGAAGAATCATGTTAATCGCTGTCTATGCATCTGTCTGTCTGTTTGGTATTTACAGAAGAATCATGTTAATCGCTGTCTATGCATCTGTCTGTCTGTTTGGTATTTACTGAAGAATCATGTTAATCGCTGTCTATGCATCTGTCTGTCTGTTTGGTATTTACTGAAGAATCATGTTAATCGCTGTCTATGCATCTGTCTGTCTGTTTGGTATTTACTGAAGAATCATGTTAATCGCTGTCTATGCATCTGTCTGTCTGTCTGGTATTTACTAAAGAATCATGTTAATCACTGTCTATGCATCTGACTATCTGTTTGGTATTTACTGAAGAATCATGTTAATCACTGTCTATGCATCTGTCTGTCTGTTTGGTATTTACTAAAGAATCATGTTAATCACTATCTATGTATCTGTCTGTCTGTTTGGTATTTACCAAAGAATCATGTTAATCGCTGTCTATGTATCTGTCTGTCTGTTTTGTATTTACCAAAGAATCATGTTAATCGCTGTCTATGCATCTGTCTGTCTGTTTTTTATTTACTGAAGAATCATGTTAATCACTGTGTATGCATCTGACTATCTGTTTGGTATTTACTGAAGAATCATGTTAATCACTGTCTATGCATCTGTCTGTCTGTTGGGTATTTACTAAAGAATCATGTTAATCACTGTCTATGCATCTGTCTGTCTGTTTGGTATTTACTGAAGAATCATGTTAATCGCTGTCTATGCATCTGTCTGTCTGTTGGGTATTTACTAAAGAATCATGTTAATCACTGTCTATGCATCTGTCTGTCAGTTGGGTATTTACTAAAGAATCATGTTAATCACTGTCTATGCATCTGACTATCTGTTTGGTATTTACTGAAGAATCATGTAAATTGCTGGAATGATATGCTTCTTTAAAGTTCAGAGAAGGTTATAACCATTTGAGGGAAGATAAACTCCATCCTCCCAAGAGCGTCAAAGCTTTTTCATTTGGAGGGGGGGGGGGAGGGGGGTTAAAATTTCAAAATTGAAAATTTTTGGGGAATAATCTTTATATCATATACATAGTCCAAGCTTATTTTTTCTTTTGGAGGCGGATTAACAATTCAAACTTTAAACTCATTTGAGGGTTGGGGATATTGACGCTTTTACCTCCTCCATTGGAAGACCTTGCACATCCTTTCTCTTTTTAAACCTAAAAGGTAAAGTGGAAGGCCCCGTCTCCCCTTCCTCCCCTCAATTGTCAAAAGTAGATGTTGATTTTGAAAATATTTTCTTGTTTGACTTTAAAGCCGATCAATATCTGCTGAACTTTAAGAAGGTTCAAAGTTATTCTGGAAAATCATGTATAGTATTACAAACTATTTAAACGAATACTAAAAGAAAAATCATAAATTAGCCCAGGCCTTCGGCCCCTCAAAGCTAAACAAACTAGTTTTAATCTTTACTTTTTTTCATTTTAATGTCCGTTTAAAGCTGTCTATGTTATTATTTAGTTGGAGGATGATGAAGATGAAGACCCAAATTATCATTTCCATGGAAAAAATGAACTCCTTGCCAATATCAGTGAGGTAGGAATCTTTATTTATAAATGTCCAAATGAGGAAATAACTCTCTCCATTCCCTTAAACTCTAAAACCCCTCATTTTACCCTCAATTATGAACAATTTGCCAATATCAGTAAGGTAAGAATCTTTATTTTTAAACGTTCAAGGGTTGAAAATAACATGCCCCCCCCCCTCCACCCTCCATCTCAAAGAATCCTAACAGGTTTAAATTTGAAGCTCAGTCGCGATTGCCGAGCCCTGATCTCAATACAAATATAAGAGATTATATATTTGCAATATTATCAAAACCAGGCGAGAACTTAGTACACATTCAAAGTAGTTTTATTAAAGTTTGTCAATTTTGGGGAAAAAAGCCCTCCTGGTTCTTTGTGTTTAATTTATGAAATAATTTTAAATATTTTTTTTTGTAAATTTATTCACTACAGATGATATTTAAAAATAAAAAAAACAACATTAGTAAGTTTTCTATATATTAAAGTTAACACTTTTTGGTTCTTTGAATTTAGCTGAAATACCTAGCTGTGCATTTTGCCTATTAGATCATTTCCCCACACCACCTTCATTATTAATGTCATGTATTTAAGATTAAGTAACAATAAAGGGTGGTGCAAAAAGTACAATTTTTTATCCCTCTTCTTAATATTCTTGGTTGTTAAAATTTTTGTTTACGGTGGGGGAGTAATAAACACCCAAGAATTTTAGTGGGCGTACACACTTCCTATTTTTTGACCTAGGGTTAGGTATAAATTTTAATAAGACATTTTATAGGCATTTACAAGCTACTTCATACTGGCCTATAATTGGTCATTTGTATTGTATGACGACATATTTTATAGGCACTATAAGCTGCATCAAAGAAATTGACAATATTCATGCTTGCATTAACTGAATAAACATACTTGTACGATATTTTCTGCTCCCAGACATAATAATCTGCAGAATGTTTGTGGCTTGTTTATCTTTCTAAACTTTGTTTTTGTTTAGAGGGGGTTTATCAAATAATATTAGGATGGTTGCCAAACAAAGTTTATTTTCGAGAGCAAAATAAAATTATGTTCTCTAATAAATGAGTAAATTTCCAAATTTATTAAATTATCTTATCCTATTATTTAAAGTAGTAAGTTTTTTTTGGTCTGTAATGTAAAGGATCTCGCTAACCCCTGAACCGATTAGGGTCTCCATTGTAATAAACCTTCAAATAGGTCCTTGGATGGTTTTAGGCCATTTTTGTTTTCGATTTTAATATTTGGATGGTTTTAGGCTATTTTTCTGCATTTATCTACCCATTCAAAAATAACCTCCTAGAGGTCTTGGGTTTTATTCGTGGTTTTAAAAAGAAAAAGTAGAAATTAAATTTTTCTAGGGGCGATTTCTCATGGAAATATTGTTAAACCCTCATTCAAAATAGTTAGGAACCTTTACAGATCCTATTAAAAGCTACACTTTTAAGGAGAACCAGATCGGTTCAGCGGTTAATGAGATCCTGTTACTTTTATGTAAGAATACCAAATGTGGGTGTTTATTGATAGGGTATCTTGAATTAATTTGTCATGTTATAAAATCTTAATGAGACAATAAACTCTTGAGAAAATTTCTACTAAAAAATATTGTTGTTTTCTATCTGAAGATAAAGCCTATAACAGGATATTAGAAGGATGTGGTAATAGTGTATAAACTACTAGCGGCTGCGCCCCTAGCCTCTGGTGGCTTCGCCCCTAGAAGGCTTTTTTGTTCGTAATTTATAAAAAACGAAAAAATTGAGGGTATTGATTTTTACACGGGTGCGATGCCCCTCTTATATGTTTTAGTTTACAAAAAAAAGCCTAAAACCACCACAGGACCAGTAGGTATATTCCCTTAAGAGTAAAACCCAAACGGTTCAGCGGTTACCGAGACCTTAAAATTCAGACAGACGGAGAGACAGACATTGTTCTACTTTGTATTACAGATTATTAGCTTTTCATATTTTGTGAGATTGGTTGTTTCATATGTCGTAATACAAGGTTAACAAGGGTGACAACATGACAAGTAGCGAAGCGGTTAACAAGGATTACAACATGACAAGTAGCGAAGCATAAAAAAGAATACGGATAAGGAGATTTAAAGAGCATTTGGTAAAATCAAAAATATTTTAGAAAAAATCATAAAACCTTCTAACATGTTTTTTTTCTTTCTTTATATCTAAATTAACTAGCGGCTACGCCCCTAGAGGCCTCTAGGGGCACTTGAGGAGGAGAGAGTCGAATTTTATAACCCAATTTCCTTTTTTAGATTTTAAAAGGAAAAGTAAAAAAAAATTTTTTTGGGGGGGCGAATATTTTTTTTTTTTTTTGGGGGGGGGGGTTTGGGGTGTCCCACCCCCGAAGAAAATAGTTATTAACCTTCCCGGGACCTACGAGAAGCTAACCTGTTAAGGAGAACCCGATCGGTTTGCGGTTAGCGAGATCCTTCGGGACAGACAAAAAAATGCTTACTACTTTATATATTTCGATACTATTATACAAAAGAAGATCAAATATATTCTTTGGATTGTACATAAAAACTTTGAAAATGGGACCAAAAATACCGTAGATATGAGAAAATAGGTAAAAAATCAAAAAAGCTACTTTAAATATTAATACCTTAAATATTAAATATCAAATATAGGACATATCATACTTGACCACAAAAAACATGGGAACAACAAGAAATTTAATTTTGAATCTGTAATAAAAAAAATGAAGTGGAACCAAAAACACTAATGATTTGGGGAAAAGTGTGAAAAAATGAAAAATAGCTAAAAACCTGCCTAAAAACATTCCTACCGCCATGTTTTATACTTAATTATGCTCCATATTGATGGGAAAGTTGAAAAGAAGTTTCAGCTGTCTATCTTTAATAGGAGCCGAGAAAATCACGTTTACCCCATAACGTTTCAGAAAGACGGACAAGCAGAAAATTCGATTTATGGTAGCTTCGCTACTAAAATGTTATAACTTATATAAATGATGATATTTGCATCTACAATATTTGTATATTTAGTTTGCTAGTATATTCCATAATTTTCAATCATTTTATAAGCGAAGCTTTTCTTTAATTAGGGTCGGTCCGTCAGTCCGTCCCCAGCTCTTTTCTTTAACTTGGGCATGTTAGAATTGTCTTATAGATTTCAAACTTTGCATAGTGATTCCTCTATAATCGTTACCAGAATGTCCCTAAACATATTGATTTTTAACTTTTTTTAACAGCAAATTTTTATGTCAAAAAATTTTTTAATTGATCTGATTTTTTGCATACTGATTCCGTGACAACAAAGTGCAACGTTATAAGCGGAGCATCTCTATAATCACTTAGTTCTGACACTCTACAAGTTTTTATAGTCGTTTGTCCTACAATTTCCGAGCTTCGCTTTTATGTATGTTGTCATCCTTCTTAATAACGATGTTTGTCTGTTTATATGAAGCTTAAGAACTCGGTAATGACTGAACCGGTTAGGCCTGGCTCCTCAGACAAAAAATAGCTATTGATCCTGCAATGGTTTTAAGCTATTTTCTTAGGGAGGTGGGTCCAGTGACAAAAATATAATTGTCACAGAGAGTAACTTTGAGTAGAGGAATAATTTGATAATGGTTTTGGTTTTGGCTTGACATCTTGATTACTATCTAAAGCTTTAGGAACAATATCTATACAAATATAAAGAGGACTTTCCATCAACTCATAGGGCATTACCCCTAGATGCTAGGGGCATAACCCCTAGTTTCGATACAAATTAGCAAGAACCATATTTTAGAAAAAGACTACTATAAATATATTTGGTCCTTTTAATTTAGATTGCAAATTATTTTTAAAATATATATTTTTAGGAGCACATATTAGACCAGTTAGAAGCTCTGGACTTTCTTGGAGACTGTATAACAAGCTGTAATAAGGTAAGTCTTTCTGAAAAGTAACATTGTTTCTGTGTGTAGCAAAATATCTCGCTAACCGCTAAACCGATATGGTTCTCCTTTATAGTGTAGCTTCTCATAGGTCCTGGCAAGTTTTTGGTGAAAGTTGATTGTCCCTATTATTTCCCCCCTCCCTCCCCCCTAAAAGCCTCTAGGGAGAGGGATCTTGAGTCAAACCTTAAGAAATTTTAGTTTTAAAAAAAGTTTTAAAAAGTTAGGGCAGGGGGGGGTTATAATGGTGATTTCTCTTGTGAGGGTGGTGATAACCTTCCACATAATAGGTGTAACCTTCCTGGAACATACCTTCAGTACAGACATCCTGTTACTTTTATATCAGGATATTGTTATTTGTTAAAAATAGTCAGCCAGTATTAGATTAAAATTTACGTAAATTTACATTTAAGAACAGCAGGCTCTCAACATAAGTAGCACTTGGGATTTTTTTATATTCTTATATTTAATTAGAATATGTTTTGATAATCGATATAGAAATACATGGATATTGCTTATTTTCATATGAAACTTTTTCCTGGCTATTATAACTTTACCCCCCATTAACTCCTCTTATGACTTTACCCCATCCCCTCCCTTGACCATGGAGGAACGTATTGACCAATAGCTGATGGCTATAGTAGCAATCTAAATTAAGGAAAAAAGTCCCATATCAAAATATCCAAGTATACTATATACTTTGTTATGATCAGAATATTTTTGGATTAACATTTTGATAATAAGCTTATTTTGTGATAAAAAAAATTTGTCTATTTTTATAGATATTTGTTGAAAAAGGATGACAACATCCATAAGTAGCGAAACACACAAAAAAATCATGTAAAGAACATACAGACAAAGTTAGTTATTGAGCAGATGTTACGTTCTCATAACAATGAAAAAAAGAGAAAATGCAAAAAATCTAAGAAAATCACAAAACCTTAAAAAAATAAACGTTTATATCTTTTGAACCATGACAGACAGACGGACAACACAATGTATATATTAGATGCGCATATATCATAGGAAATTTAACAAAAAATTTAAACTGTTAATCTTTAATAGCAGGCAAGAATTATGGACTGACTGACGACTGACGGATGGACCGACAAAGTGAATTATAGAGTAGCTTCGCTACTAAAAATCTGTACAGTGTTAAATATTTGTTTTTATTAACTGATAATATTATATTTAATTTCTAATTTTTATTACACTTTTTAGAAGTAAAGTTCTCATAACTTCGTCAGTCTGAGACCAAATGCCTGTTAAAAAAAGAAAAGAATCCATAACATCCATAAGTACAAAAAAAATAAAGACAGAGTGACTTATAGGGCATATATTAAGGGGTCATAAAAAAAGATAAAGAAAGAAAAGATATGATTATGAACAATAAAATTTATACGTCCTTTACCGAAAGATCAAGTAGGTTTTATACCCGATGCTTAAGTATGGGCCATATTAGCCCAAACAGTCCAAAAAGTTGGATTGTTATCCAACGTGGATTGCAGCCAAAAATCTCATTTCCTCCATAGCTCTAGAGACTGACAACCATGAATTGTAGAATGTAGAGCAGCTTTGCTATTAAGTACTTTGCAGCTTTTTAAAGCCTTAGCCTTTACACCCTTAGAGGCCTCTTTAGGGCACATGAAGTTAGGAGAGGAAATCGACACCCCAACACATATAATTTTAGTTTTAAAAATATAGAATATAAACAATGGGGGCATAGGCGTCCAAGGGGGGGGTAATGGGGCGATTATCCCCCCCCCCATTCAAAATTTACCATTCAAAAATTTTTTGCGCGCTTCGCGCGCATTTTTAATACTATATATTTAATAAAATTTAAATTACCCCCCCAAAAATTTTACCCCGGGGGTAAATTTTGGGGGGGGTAAACTAAATTTACCCCTGCCAACAGATTTCAGGGGGGTAATTACCCCCCCCAAGCAAATTTTACCCCCGGGGTAAAAATTTTTGGGGGGGTAAAAAAAATTTGCGGCGCGCTTCGCGCGCCATTTTACCCCCCCCAAACACGAATTACCCCCCCCTAAAAAAATTTTACCCCCCCCAAAATAAAAAGCTTGGACGCCCCTGAATGGGGGTGCCATTTTTTTAGGGGCTATTACTCTTGGGAGGGCGGTGGTTTCCTCCTCCAAATAGTTATAAAAACACTGTAAAAGAAGAACAATATAGGTTCAAAGGTTACCGAGATCATTCAGTACAGATAGACAGACAGCCAAATATCCTGTTACTGAACTATAAGTGGATTTTATTCCAGGTTGAGAACTATTTGATGTGCAGTGAATATGAAGAACAAATTAACAGTGATGATTATTCTTTCCAGTAAGTTTTTAAAAGCGAAGCTTTTCTATAATTAGATTCGGTCCGTCCGTACGTCCGTCCGTTTTCAATAATTTAGGCATATTAAGATTGTCCTATCGATTTCAAATTTTGCATGGTGATTCCTTTAGCAGTTAGGTACGATTTAGAAAGCGTAGCAACTCTATAATCATTAACAAAATGTCCGTACGTCCATTTTAAACATGTTGATTTTTTTACTTTTTTAAATAGTTTTTTTTCGTTAATTTAGGCATGTTAGAATTGTCCTATCGATTTCAAACTTTGCATGATGATTCCTGTAGAAGTTAGGTACGATTTAGAAAGCGTAGCAACTCTATAATCATTACCAGAATGTCCGTACGTCCATTTTAAACATGTTGATTTTTCTAATTTTTTTAACAGCAAATTTTTATGTGATCTAATTATCCGTTTGATCTGATTTTTGGTATATTGATTCCTGGGACAACAAAGTATAATGTTATAAGCGAAGCAACTCTATAATCAAGTCCTAAATATGTAAGTATGTCCATAAACATTATCCTGTATAAAGCAATTTTTCAACAAATTTACTTACAATTTTGCTTCAACTCTTATACATTTATATTCTGATTATTCAGTTCTGACACTATATAAGTGTTCATGTCCGTTTGTCCTACCGTTTCAGTGCTTCGCTTTTATGGATGTTGTCATCCTTGTTTTAGTAACAAAGCTACGAAGCTTTACTTGGTCTGTCAGTCTGTCAGTTATAGTCTGAAAGTCAATCAATTTCTGTTGGAAATTATGAATTACTTGGCAGTTATTGAAGATAGACGTTTGATTTTTGTTTGAAAATCCACCAGACAACTGCGAATCTACTCTATAACTCAATTAGCCTGTCATAAAATTTCTATATATAAAATATGATTTATCTTCTGCTTTGAATTACTTAATATTTTTGTAGAAATATTTGTTTGCAGCTGTTTTAAAAGACAAAAATCTTATTCTTCTTAAGTAAGATTTATGTAACAAATCATATGTTATAATACTCTCTTTTACATTCCATTTGTACCAACCTTAACATTATAATTTTTTCAAAATTGCAAACTATTAAATAGTTTATTAAAAATCTTATTTTGATGCAATTTGATTTCATTGAAGAGATATTTTTAATACAAATTGTTTACTAGGTCTAGTGAAGCGCACTCAGAACAGGTGACAGCTCCAATAAAAAAGCATCGTCTGACAGCCAACAGCCTGGGCCTTGGAGCTCATAGCTTCAGTGAACCTGACTTTTCTAGACTTTTCCCAAGGTATCATTATGCTTAGAGTGTCATAATCCATGCATAAAAGTAATAGGATGTCCATATGAGTCTGTGTGTCCGTTTGAACTAAAATATCTTGCTAACTGCTTTACCACAATGGTTTTAATTTATATTATATCTTCTCAAAGTTCCTGTGAAGGTTTATTATTGATTTAGGGGAGGGTTAGGAGATAGTTAGGACCTCTATATAAAGTTTGTACATTCAACGGGGTGGTTGTCAGTTGGATTTTATTTAATCTAAGACCCTTTAGGTGTTGGACCTGACATGTATCATAGACCAACTGAATACTCTAATAAACAAACTTTGAAATAATCTATTTTAATTTAGGAGTTTGAAATCCTCTCCAAAGAAGACTAAGACTAATTATAGTTGTGGAAAGAGTCACCAGATGTCTCGCCCCCATGTTGTTATTTCTCCTGCCATGCCAGCCATTGAGGAGATGGACTCTGTGGAACTTGAAGAAGGATTAGAGTATCTATAATTATAGTTATGTAAAGAGTCACCAGATGTCTCGCCCTCATGTTGTTATTGTTCCCGCCATGCCAGCCATTGAGAAGATGGACTATGTAGAACTTGAAGAAGGATTGGAGTATCTATAATTATAGTTATGTAAAGAGTCACCAGATGTCTCGCCCTCATGTTGTCATCTCTACCAACATATTCTAAAAATATAAAATACGTGAATATTGTGACAGGAGAATTTTTGACATTAATCAAGGTTGCTAATATAGTCCTTATACATTGCCCAATACATTCCTCAATGGTCAGAGAAAGGAATTGTGTAAAATCTGAAGGGGGAGTACAGTTAAATTAGCCAGCTGGGAGTAACATTTTATCAGGGCATGAAAGAATCTCTCACAATACCCACGTATACCCATGTTTACTCTATAGCATTCAATTAACACTAATATTATAGCTCCTTGATATTAAAATGAAATATTACCATGCAAAAATATCCTAATGATTATATTATTGCCCTTTTTTTGTTGATATAATACATGACATAGAGTTTATCAAGGAGTAGTAAAAATGTTCCTTTTTAAAAATTTATGAAAGTTTTATAATAACGTTTTCTTATTCGTTTTGGGACTTTTATGCATTTTGATTGTTTGGTTCAAGTGTCCAAATGTTCCAATAACTAATTGTAATATGCAGAAAGGGTTATTTTGTGTATCATCTTTGGGGATGTACATTCATTTTTGGCCATTGTCTTATACCCTTCTGCTTTTTAAGACTTAATTCATTAATTTTAATTGTAAAATATTTTAAAGTCTAATACAGTGATTCTATAGGGGAATAATAGTCCTCGCTACTATATGTGAATTATTAAAAGCAATAACTTAGATAAATACCTCAATTTAGTTATAATTTGTTATAAATATTATATTATATTAGATTTTTAGTATTTTGTAGATATATAAATATTGTGTACAGTGTAGCAGCAATTTTTTAAAGGATGACGTTCGATTATTTAGAAATTGGAGAAAAATTCATATTATTATAACATTTAGTTAATAAGTATGAAAATATACCAAAATACGTTATTTGTACATGTGAATTTTCTATATTGCCCTTATCCTTTTAGACGTTATCAAACTTTTTTTAGTAGCGAAGCTACTCTATAATTTGAAATGTACGTCTGTCTGTCTGAAACGTTTTTGGGGAAACGTGATTTTCTCGGCTCCTGTAAAAGAAAGAGGGCTGAAACTTCTTGACAACATTTCCATCAATGTGGAGCATAATAAAGTGTAAAACATCCATAGCTGTCGGACTGCTTTTAAGCGGCTTTTAAGCTGCATTTATTCTACATAACTGATTTTTTCGGCTAGAATAGATAGAAGACTGAAACTTCTTGTCAACATTCTCATCAATATGGAGCATAATTATGTATAAAATATCCATATCGGGCGGACTGCTTTTAAATAGCTTTTAAGCTGCTTTTACTTTTTACAACGGATTTTCTAGTGTCCTGCAAAAGATGCACAGCTGAAAATTCCTGCCAATATTCCATTTTTTATTCATCATAATTAATTCTTATCATACTTATAAAAATCTATGATAGTCTCACTGCTTTTAAGCCGCTTTTTAGCTGCTTTTCTTTTTACAACTTTCAACATAAACATTATTTATACGAGATTTTACGTTTTTACATATTCTCTCTCTTTCTTTTCTTTGTTATGATAACAGATAATCTGCTGAATAACCCACTTTTTCCGTTTGTCTATTTCATAATTTATTTTGTGCTTCGCTAATTATGGATTTTGTCATCCTTATTTCATTTCAAATAAATCAAATAACTAACAATATATATAAGAAAGGGAATGTACAATGAATGATAAATTAAATTTTATCCCCACATTTGAAATGTACCAATGAAATTTTCGTATTCTAAAGATTAGAAGAGGAATTATCTATCTTATATTTTCATATTCCTACCTCATATAATCTCAATTTAACTTTAAACAATGCAGATTGCAGAAGCCAAAAAATTAGTAAGTAAAAAAGTACTAAGTTAACTATATCTGTGATAAAATTGTATATTATAGTCTAATTAGTTATGTAGATTTCATAAAAAAATCAATATTAAAAAAATCAATTATTTATAATTAACATTTAACTTTGTATTTTAAAATGTTTATGAAAGATAAAAAACGTGTTTTACATTGATCAATTAATTACACAGTGTAAAAATAAGGATTAATAAAGTAGTAAGGATTTTTTGTCTGTAGCTTAAGATATAGATATCTAATGTATCTGTGGTAAGCCGAAGCGTTTCAGCTCACCGGTTGCGAGTTCGAATCCAACGAGCCCCTAGCCTTGAAGTATTCTACCAAAACAAACTAGCAGGATTTACTCATACAGAAATTATATTTAAACTGAATACATTTACAATGGGTGGTTACTATATATATACAAAATAGATCATAACAATGAGTTAGGTTTGAAGGGGGTGTGGGAGACAAGGGCGTAGCCCGCGGCGGTAGACATCTGTGGGGTAAGCTGCAGTAAAGGGGAAGGCACCATCTCCCGGTAGAATAGTTGCCTGAGGGGCGCGGGGTTGCTAAGTGTCCGTGCCCCTCCCCTATTTAGCCAGTCCAATCTGACCACTGCCGATGGGGTCATCTGCGGTCATGAGGTGAATGGTGATATAATAGGATTAGTGCAGAAGGCTTGACTTGATAAGCCACTGCGTAGCAACTCTGTAAAATGCCCGTCCATCTGCTGCCGTATTACCACAACCTCCCCTTCAAGGGCTGCGGGGCCCCCGAGCCACCAGGCCTTGAACCTTGGGATACGGCAGCCTCTCCCTGCGAACGGCAGCCTCTTCCTGGGGCACCGCTCGGTGCAGGACAGCCCTGGCTATACAGGCTCCGCGGGACACTCGCTGCTCGGTCTGGCTGTGGTTGGATATCAGCATTGTCAACTCCCGGTTGGCTTCCAGCTGAGGGTTGGCGACGGCCAGGCCTCGGCGTTGGAAATTCGGCCTTGTTTGCAGGACTATCTCTGTCTCGGCTGGTAACTGAACACGGAGGCCTAGGCTCACTCTAGAGGCTCCCAAGGGGGGGACAACGATGGAAGAAGGCGCGTAGAATTCCATAGGGGCGCCCATCTTGTCCAGGTTGCTCGGCCTCTTAGCTCCCACCCGGATGGGGATGGCTGTCATCTGGAGGGGACACATCGCTTCGGCTTCACCCTCTGGGGCCGCCACTTCCATCTCAGTGGCCGCTTCTTCTCCTGTAGGCTCGCTGCTGGCAGGCAGGGGCTCCATGTCCGCATCAGGGTTCCAGACTGCATCCCTAGGTGGTTCTGGGGCCGGCGGCGCCAGCGGTGGTTCGTTGGGTTGGTGCTGCAGGTTCTCTTCTACCGGGTCACGATCCTGGCCGCTAAGCTGTGGGGCGGCGGCTGCCGGCTGGTACACTGGAAACTGTCCTGGTTCACTAGCTGGCAACGCCGCAGCTCCGGCCGGCAGCTCAGTGGCGTCCTCGTCGCCGTCCAGGTTGCCTTGGATGTCCGTTGGAATCTGCTGGGCGGTGACATCTCCTGTGTATTTGCGCAATCGGCCGACATGCGCGGTGATTTCCGAGATCTTGGCTGTTGGAGAGGCGGGCCTGATGACGTAGTGGACGTCCGTGGCCCGTCTCACTACCTTCCAGGGGCCAGTCCATCTCTTGGTAATCTTGGCTGACTTCCCTGGCACCAGGCGGGGGGCCAGATACCAGACCAGGTCTCCAACTTCGTATTTGGCCGTGCCCTCGTAAGCGGCCGCGCTCCTTCGGATGGTTCCCTCCTCTCGCTGCTGGATTGCGTCGTACACGGTGTGGTATCGTTGCAGGAGGGCTTGGACGTTGGCTGGGACTGAGGCATATTCAGTGTCTGGCAGCCGGAGTACCAGGTCCACCGGGAGCTTGGCCTCTCTCCCAAAGTAGGCCAGGAAAGGGGTCACGCCCGTGGATCTGCAGGCCTTGGTGTTGTAGGGGAAGGTCGATAGCAGGCAAGTGTGGCTCCCAGTTGTTGTCATCTCTATCCAGGAACAGCCGCATGCCTGTGTTGAGCGTCCGATGGAACCTCTCAACCCGGTTGGACTGCGGGTTGTAGGGCGGTGGATGTGTCAGGCCAATCTCGAGCTTGGAGGCCAGTTCCTTGAATACCTGGCCAGTGAACTCCATCCCATTGTCGGAGTGGATCTTCAGGGGGCATCTGAACGTGGCCAGGTGCCGGTGCAGTAGGGTTTCGGCCACCGTGAGGGTGCGCTTGTTGGGGATGGCGTAGAGGCTGACAAACCAGCTGAACCCATCCTGACAGGTGAGGATGTAGCGGTTCCCGGCTGGCGTCTCTGGTAGGGGCCCCACCAGGTCAATGAACAGGACTTGCTGTGGATACCCCTGCCGGGAGGGCACGTGTATTCCTAACTTCAGCCTCTCCTTGGTGACCTTCTGTACACACTCAGGGCAAGTCTGGACCATCAGGCGGATGTCACGGGACAGGTTGGGCCACCAGAAATGCATGGCGACGCGGGCGATAGTGGCGTCCATCCCAAAGTGCCCAGCCATGGGGGCTCCATGGGCCAGGAAGAACGCGTCCTGCTGGAGGGCCGAAGGCAGCAGGTATCTTGTCCTCTCCCCTGTCAGGGTCTGGTTGGTGGTGGTGAGGCAGCCATGCTCGTCGAGTCCCAGGGCTGCGAAGCGGCTGGCATACTGCTGCTCGTTCCAGTCCTTGCCTCGTAGCTCAGCCTTGGTTGGGGCCTTTCCGTCGGCTACCCACTGGCGGACACGGAGCAGGAGGGGATCCTGGGTCTGGGCTTCTAAGACTCGGGCCGGATCCAGCCGTGCTGCGGAGGGTCTGCCAGCTGCGGGCTTCCCTAGCTGGCAAAGGTGGTGGAGGTATTCAGCCTGTTCTGCTAATTCTTCGGCGGACGCTGCCGGCATATTGTCATCCTCCCGGCGGCTGAGGGCGTCAGCATTGGTATTCTGGGTGCCAGGACGATGGCAGACAGTGAAGTCTAGGGCCGCTAGCTCCTCCTGCCAGCGGGCCACCATCCCTGTGGATGTGTTCAGTGACTTCATCTGTAGCAAGGCTGAGGAATCAGTGTTGATCTGGAAGCTACGGTAGGACAAGATGCCGTGAAATTTCCGGATCCCATACATGATGGCGGCCATCTCTCCCTTCCAGGACGGATAGCGGGTCTTGGGGTCGGTTGTCTTGCGCCCCACGGCGGCAATGAGCCTCTCCTTGCCGTCCTGGCATTGGCTGAGTATGGCAGAGATGGCCCGGCTGCTGAAGTCCGTGGTGAGCTGGAACACGGCTGGTAGGTCAAACCTGGGTGGCGCTCGGATGGGGGCTTGGCGAAACTTGTCCTTGAGCTGTACCAGCTGGGCTTCCATCTCGGCTGTCCAGGTCAGTGTCCTGGCCGTTTTCTGCCGATTCATCTCGTAGGTGAGGTCGGCATACTCGGGGATGAACAAACGGTAGTAGCCAAAGAACCCCAGGAGCGCCAGCAGGTCCTTGGGGGTGATGGGGGCCGGCCAGTCAAGGATGCGGTCAATATAATCCTCTTGCATGGCTATCCCCTCACGGCTGAGGGTGTGGCCCAGATAGTCTACCTTGGCTCGGAACAGCTTGGTCTTGGCTGGCTTGAGGCGGATTCCTCCCCTGCGGTGGGCTTCCAAGACCTCCCGGAGCCTAGCCAGGTGGGCCCAGGTGTCTTGGTGAAAGGTCAGGACGTCATCAAGATATGACTGGAGGTTGGCCTTGCCCAATGGGTTCAGGACCCCTGCAATAAATCTGGAGTAGACAGATGGTGCGGTGGCTAGGCCAAAGGGCATCCTTTTCCATTGGTACAAGCCTCTGGGGGTGGTGAAGGCGGTGCAGGGCCGGCTATCCTCGGACACTCGGATGGTGTAGTACGCAGCCACCGCGTCTAAGGCACTGTAGACGCGGTGTCCCCCAGCTTGTTATACCAGCTGCTGGATCCTGGGCAAGGGGTAGCTGTCCAGCTCAAGACACTTGTTGAGGGCCCTGTAGTCGACAGCCCAGCGGGTGCTCCCGTCCTTCTTCTTGATAGGCACCAGGGGGCTGCTCCAGGCTGAGTCCGAAGGCTCTATGACTCCTTCTTGCAACCATGTGTCCAGTTGTTTTTCCAGCTCAGCCTCCTGCCGTGGGTTCAGATCACGAAATCTCTGGCGGATCGGCTGGGTCCCTGTCTTGAGGCGCAGCTGTAGCTCTACTACGTCAGTGCAGCCTGGGGTAGAGTTGGAGAAGACATCCCTGTACTCTGACAGCAGGGTCCAGACCTCCTTCTTGAGCAGGGGGTCCTTGCGCAGAAATTCGTTCTCCTCCATCTCAAGGGCTGCCCACAGCTGCTGCATATCTGGAGGCTCAACAGGCTCTTGGAACGAATGGAGGCAAGGGGGAGGCCGGTCGGAGACCTCCAGAATGTCGGGCTTCACCAGCTCCCCAGCCACGGGGAGGCCGGCGTTCAGCAGGAGAGGCATCTCCCCCTCATTTACCACCAGTACTCGGAACACGCTGGCGGAGCCAGGCCTGTGCGCATACAGGCCTTCTGGGATGAAGAAGATAGGCTCTGGAGGGCTGGAAATCTCGGGAAACGTCGTTGGCAGGCTCTCCAGAGGCACCTTGGGCACTGGGGGCACTCCCATGGCTAGCAGGTTGGTCCCCCTGTGGGCGTTCAGCGCAGCATCCACCCAGTGCGTGCCTTTCTCGACTACACGCGGCTGCTCTGGCAGTGGGCCTGGCAGAGGCCCCTCGTAACTCAACTCTCTCTCGGCTGTCTCCCGGTCGATGGGGACGCCACGGAGTGGGATAAACTCCCCACGCACCGACAAGCAGGGGGGTTGCATGTCGAAACAGAGCCTAGTTCCGAACTCCTTGAGAAAGTACCCTCCTAAGTTCAGAGGGTGTGAGAGGTTCCGTACCACAGTCACGTGGTACAGATGGAGTATAAGAGTGTGTGAGACTGCCATATATAATTCATATAATTTTCCAATTACCTGAAGGGGTTGCCCTTCCTCATTAGCAGTCAGGATTTAGGTGTTGTCTGGAACCAACATCCGCTGCACGCCCATTGCGTGCATGAGGTGCTCAGAAATAACAGCAGACCCTGGTACACGGTTGCCAGAATCTACCATGGCATCAACCTGTACGTGCTGGGCAGGGTCAGGAGTAGGGAACCTCACCCTGATGTGGCAGGGGAAGTGGAGGTCCTGCCCTTGAGACAAGGGGGCCTCCCGCTCGGCTGGGGTTGGCAGAAACTTCGGCAGTGGCCGAACCGCAGCTATGGTAGTATCGCTTACCATGGTGTGTGTAGACCTCTGGTGTTGGCTTATACTGTAGCTTCGAATCACTAGAGCTTATCAATTATCACTGGGTCAACAATTTTATATTTCTTTTTATCACTTGGTTGACATTTATAAACACTTATGTGTAGTTATCACTAGGACCTCTAGGTGTGATTCTGGAAGCGATGGCAGCAGGGAATGTCCGTCCTGCAAGTGTCGATGGATGGCGGCGGCAGGGAATGTCCCGTCCTGCAGCGCCGCGGGTTCGAATCCCGAAGGATGGCGGCAGGGAATGGCCCTTCCTGCAGCGCCGCGGGTTCGAATCCTGGGGGGTAACGGCAGGGAATGTCCCGTCCTGCCGTACCTTGGGCTCAAATTCTGCTATCCGTCGCAGTGGTAGGCCTTACTTGTGTGCTGAAGCTTCGCAGCCACACATTGCCTTCTCAGGGAGACCAGCACTCAGCTGTCCGTCTCGTAGGTTTGGCCTGGGTGTCCTGGGGCTTGTCCCAGCTACACTTGCCAATTTAGACTCAGTTCTGTAGCCATCTGAGCTAAATTATCCGATTACCGTGGCTGCGCACCTAGCGCTACTCCCACACGGTAAACTGGCGCTTTTAGCAGGCTAAATCTGCTTGCCCTAGGCCAGAGGCCTACATAATGGGTTCAAAATGATGGAAAATCGACCTAAAAAGGCCGTCTCGCGGGTCAGTTGGCTTCTCAGTTGGCAGCTGACTGTCCCCTTACTTGCAAAAGGGTCCAATCAGAGGTAGAATTGGCTAGTTTCTGCAGGGCTCGATCTCACAGCTGACACCAAGTTGTGGTAAGCCGAAGCGTTTCAGCTCACCGGTTGCGAGTTCGAATCCAACGAGCCCCTAGCCTTGAAGTATTCTACCAAAACAAACTAGCAGGATTTACTCATACAGAAATTATATTTAAACTGAATACATTTACAATGGGTGGTTACTATATATATACAAAATAGATTATAACAATGAGTTAGGTTTGAAGGGGGTGTGGGAGACAAGGGCGTAGCCCGCGGCGGGTAAGACATCTGTGGGGTAAGCTGCAGTAAAGGGGAAGGCACCATCTCCCGGTAGAATAGTTGCCTGAGGGGCGCGGGGTTGCTAAGTGTCCGTGCCCCTCCCCTATTTAGCCAGTCCAATCTGACCGCTGCCGATGGGGTCATCTGCGGTCATGAGGTGAATGGTGATATAATAGGATTAGTGCAGAAGGCTTGACTTGATAAGCCACTGCGTAGCAACTCTGTAAAATGCCCGTCCGTCTGCTGCCGTATTACCACATATCAATTGAGTTTCCATTCAAGGGAATCTTCAATTTGCTACTAGGATGGTTTTAGTCTATTTCATTTTTTGATTCCAGCCTTGGTATCGTTTTAGGCTATAGTTCTGCCTGTCTTTTCCATTCGAATACGGAGCTCCTAAATGCTAAAGGCGCAGCCACTATTAATCCCCCCCCCCATAGACGACCAAGCTTTTTTTTTTGGGGGGGGGGGATTTTTTAAGGCGGGGTAAAATGGCGAAAAATTTTTTTACCCCCCCAAAAATTTTTACCCAGGTGGTAAAATTTGCTTGGGGGGGTAATTACCCTCCCTGAAATCTGTTGGCAGGGGTAAATTTAGTTTACCCCCCCTAAAATTTACCCCCCTGGGGTAAAATTTTTGGGGGAGGTAATTTAAATTTTATTAAATATTAAGTATTAAAAATGCGCGCTTTACCCCCCCAAAATTGTTTGGGGGGGGGTAAATACCCCCTCATTTATGGTTGGGGGTGCCTACGGCACCCCCAGGGTAGAGGTAAATTTTAAATGGGGGGGGGGGGTAATCGCCTCATTACCCCCCCCCCCTTGGACGTCTATGCCCCCCCCCCCCCAAAAAAAAAAAATGTTAAATTATATTTTGTGAACGAATAATTTTAATTTAATCATTATATAATAAGTATTCATTAAAAATTAGTTGGTCAATTATTATATATATACTGGCCTATCATTGGTCATTTGTATTGTATTGACGTCATTTTTTAGGCTTTATTAGCTGCTTCCTGTACTGTACATCATAAAAATGTAATCTCATATGCACAAAATGGCTTTCATTTTGTAATTTGTAGAAAAATAAAATAATAGAATTGTAAATAAAATTGTTATATTTTTTTATAAGCATGTCTACTCTACAAATCTTAAATGTGTGTTTTACGCAGATAACAAAAATCCGTATACACAAGTATAAAGATGTTTGTTTTTCTTCTTATATATTAATGGAAGGTGATTACTTTTTGGTAACTCCACGCGCCCAAGAGAAATAGCCCCTTTTAATAGAATAAATGATCCCTTTTTATAATTTTTTTTCTCCATACCTTTAAATTTTATATATTAAAAGATCAAAGCAACATGTTTTGGTCTTCAATAAGAAGATTCACTGTAAAGGGGAATCATATCTGTCCCTCCCTATAGACAGAGAGACATCCTGTTATTTTAATGTAAGTATTTTTTACTTGAATTTTTTAAGTCAATAAAAAAGTAAAACTTAATGTAGATATCATTATGTTTTGAACATATTTCTAAAAGCGAAGCTTTTATAAAAATAGGGTCTGTCCGCACGTCCGTCCGTAACGGTTAAGAGTCTCTATAATCAAGTCCTAAATATGTAATATGTCCTTAAACAGAATCCTGTATTTATTCAGTTTTGCAACAAATATACTTTCAATTTTGTTTAGATATTTGAATTTTTCAGTTCTGGCACTCTCCATGTATTAATGTCCTACCGTTTCAGAGCTTCGCTTTTATGAATGATGTCATCCTATTTTTATTTATTTTTGAAGTTTGAAGTTTTTTTGTGGTTGCCATGGGCACAGAATAAAAAAAATGTTTTTATAATTTTGTAATTCTGCTTTAGTATACGTCAATTGATCTTATAAGTTATGTATTGATTTTTAAAAGCGAATCTTTTCTATACTTTGGATAACGGTTTACTCTTATAGTTAATTTGAGTAGGTTAGAATTGTCCTATCGGTTTAATTATGCAGGAAGATATTTTAGAATGATATATTTATCCTATTTATTTATTTATTTTATTTTAAAACATTGATTCTTAGGACAACTCTGTACAATATTATTACGTTGTCTGTCCGTACGTCCGTCTGTCTGAAGCTTAACATTTTAGTAACCGCAAAACTGATTGGGATTTTCTTTTAACCCTTACATATCGGGGGGGGGGGGGGGATAAATCAGCCACCCCCCCCCCCTCCCTCTAGTTTTTTCAATGTCAATGACTTTTTCATAACTTAGATATCAATGAACATCTGAGAAAAGTAGTGTTATGACCGATTGGCCGTTTTGCCGCTGACCATGACCGATTTTATGGCCAATTTTTTGTCCATATTTTACTATAGACATATATCATGTATATCGTGGTTTCTATTACAGCTAGAGACCTATAACTTTTTTTGGTAAATCCTTGAGCAATAATGAACTTCCGTGAATAGTAAAGTTATGACCGTTTGACCGCTCCTTGGCCGATTTTCTATTTCCTACCTGTAAATTTGCCGTTAGTAAGCTGCCAGCTGCCAAATTTCAAAACAACTCTAGACCAGCCAAATTTTTTATCTAGTCTTTTATTGTGATAAGAAACAGATAAAAATATAAATTGGCGCCGCCAACTGCCGTTTTACCGCCGTAACCGCCGAAAATAACGGTGTCCGTTATTTGCCGTTTTTCGGCGATGGAAAGAAAAAGTATTTTTTTTGTTATGAAAAATAAAAGTTCGTCATAAAATTTGGTTATCTATATCTGTAACAGGAGCCGAGTTAGAAGGGGGGGGGGGCTAAATTTGCCCCCCTTCCAATCTATTAAGGTGGGAATTGGGGCCCGATCTGTAAGGGTTAATGTACAGATACAGTTGGGTAATCTTTTCTTCCCTAGCGGAGCGAAGCTCCAGATGGTTAAAGCCAAAAGAAATTTTGAAACATTGAAAAATAAGGGAAAAATAAAAATAATTTCTTTTTTAAATTCCTAAATGCATCTCTTTTATGGATGTTTTCATCCTTTTAAGATTAAAAAGTACAAAATAAGATTTTTCTTTTATTTCTATGAATGATAAAAAAACGTTAAACAAATTCCAAATTTATCCCTATATGGGAGAAACATGGGCTGTTGATGATTTTAATTATGTTTCTCCTGCTCCATTATTTTGATTGTGTCTTGCTAATAAAGCCTAGCGAAAAAAAGATAAAGAAGCTCCCGAAATACCGCTAAAATCAAACATAAATTAGCAGATTATGAAATTTGATCAGATCAGAGATGAAGGCTATTTATTACACTAGTTCCCAAAGTTTTGTAATAAAGTTTTATTATTTCTTGTCTTAACAACTTTGGGGACTTTTGCATTGGTTTGGTATATTGAGTGTTTCAACGTTTCAACCACTAATCTAACGCTACAGAAGGGGTAATGTATCATCATTGGGAATGTACATTATTTTATCAGCCATTGACGTATCCCTTTATATTCATGAGATTAGATACAGTTCGCGGTACAAAGTTGCTGGAATTATTTTAAATAAAGAACTTTAGCAGCCAAACGGCTGAACGTACCTATTATGTTCGGTATCATTGAAATGCGTGTTTTCTTTAGCCGGGTGCTGAATATGCAACATTGGATCTAGGGTATTCCAGATTATTTGTAGTCCTTCTTGCATCGCTTATAACGATCTGTAAGGGAATAATATTAAAAAATGTCAATTCTATGACACATTACAATCTTTCCCAATTTTGTATTACTTTTGCGGAACATGATTCCAGTTACGTCATATTTTTCTTTCCCGAAAAAGGGAAGGAGGGAAGAAAAAAAGAGATGGGAGAAAAGATTGAAGAGATTTTCTTCCCCCCTTCCCTTTTTCGGGAAAGAAAAATATGACATAACTAAAATCATGTTCCGCAAAAGTAATACACTGTGAGCTAGAATTGAATCAAGACAAAAGTAAGTGCCGAGCCCTGGGACCTATGTATAGTGAAAATAGACATAAAACTATGATGATTCCAGGTAAAACCAAATATTTCAGTGGGGGATTTTTGAGAAAATTAGATTTGAAAATTTCAAGTTCAATTTTTACTCCCTAGGAGATGCCGCATAATCATGACAAGAAAAGCAAATATTATTTATTTTAAATTTTGAACAACTTTGCTTTTATAAAGTTCTTCATAAAACCACTCCTGAAGGGAGTTAATAAATGGCCATTTTTATCACTTGCTTTGCAAAGGTCACGAAAATTCAGCCTAAAATAAATCATACATAGAGAGGTTTTAAGAAGGACTTCATAAAAGCAAAGTTGTTCAAAATTTAAAATAAATAATATTTGCTTTTCTTGTCATGATTATGCGGCAACTCCTAGCGGGTGAAAATTGAACTTGAAATTTTCAAATCTAATTTTCTCAAAAAGCCCCTGCTAAAATATTTTGGTTTTACCTGGAATCATCATGGTTTTATGTCTATTTTCACCATACATAGGTCCCAGTGCTCGGCACTTACTTTTGTCTTGATTCAATTCTAGCCCACAGTGAATACAAAATCGGGAAAGATTGTAATGTGTCAATTTTATTAATAGTATCTATTTTCGCTCATACCATTAAGTTAATATTTAATCTTTTTTTCTAAATAGAAAAAAAAACAGTTTGTATCCTTTAAGCGAATTAATTAACACTCCCGAAAAATAGGATAAAATCTAGTCAGGAACCCTAGAAAATAACACACATTTTTTTTAGCTACTTTAATTAGAAAAATATACCTTTTTACATGACCATCCATAACTAAAGGTGTGAAACTGTTCAGATATTTACCTTTCATTAACTTCTACAAAAACAACAACATAATAAAGCTACTCTATAAGTCAATTGTATATATACATTCTGCTCACGAAAAAAAATAGGCAGGGAGGGGACAATGAATTGTAAAGCATATAAGTTCCAAAGGGTTTACACAATATCTCATAAAACTTTGGGTACTTTCTTTAAATCCTGATTGTATAGTCTAAACCAAAGTTCACACTTAATTTTAATCTACAGAAGGGTTCATATTGTTGGTCGTAATTGGGGTTGTACATAATTTATCTTTCCTGTTGTTTTATCAATAAAAATCTACTTTAATTAAATATGAATTTTGCCTTTGCTTTTAAAAACTCAAATTGAAAATGGTGGGTTGACTTTTCCCTATCCCTAACAGGTCTATAGTATAGATGTATATACGGATAATTATATACTAACAAGGATGCCAACATCCATAAGTAGCGAAGCACAGAAATCGTATACAAGTAGCTTTAAAGTGAATTTTTTAAAAATTCAAGAATAGATTTATTGGAGAACATAAACATAAAACCTTGGTTTATTTGTATAATGACGACAGTCAAAGTAAATTACATAAAAGATGCTCATAACTCATAACTAAAAAGTGATCTGACCGCCATTGCAGGTGATTTATAGTTAATTGTGCTCCTTAATGATGGAAATGTTGTCAAAAAGTTTCAGCCTTTTATTATTTATAAGAGCTGAGTAAATCCCATTTCCCCCATAGCGTTACGGATTGACTGACGGACTGACTGACGGACAAAGTGAATTATAGAGTAGCTTCGTTACTAAAAACTAATATTGTAAATTGTGGGTAATTCTCCTCCCTCCTGAAGTGCCTCTAGGGGCGTGAAACAAACATGTGCATTTCACAGTAAAATATTCCTGATAACGATTGTTTTCGAAAATCAAAGAACAAAGAAAGAAAGGATTCTAACAGCCAAACGGTAAAACGTATAGATTATGCTCGCAAAAAAAACAAGGCCTACAAGTTATCTGGAATAGTCATCAATCAATAATGCACAGTTTTCTCGCAGTGCACATTAATGCGCAAAAAGACTTATTTTACGCGTTTATTTTGGTTACTAGGAAATTTTATTGTAAATTGAACATCCAAACATATCATTAAAGTAATAGTATTAAAACCGAAATTTTTTGTGTATTGTTTAAAAAGTTGAAAAGAAACGTCTGAATGAAGGTATTGTTTTAAAAAGCTTTTAACACAAAATTTTTACAATCTTTTAATGTTTTCACAATGTAGCTAAAAAAACAACTATGCTTGAATTATTATTACGAAACTTACCAAGTAGAGCAACAAAAAACAGAGATTGAGAGGGGACAATGGGCTGTTTATTACACTAGTCCCCAAAGTTTTATAGTATCGTTTTCTTATTTATTTGTTTCAGTGAATTTTGATTGCTTGATTCTTTGAGTGAATTGTACAAACGTTTCAACCGTTGATTATGATATTCAGAAGGGGTATTTTGTGCATCATAATTGGAGATGTACATCAATTTATTGGCCATTGTCTTATCCCATTATCAAAAATCACACAATTATATTTTTTTGCTAGGTTTTAAATTTTAGTTTTTATGAAAACACTCAACTTTTACATTTTAAAGGAAAGAAAAACAATTAATAGAAATCTCAAGCTTATACCATGTATGTAGAGAACAATAAATCTGTTTCAAAAACTGACAGGATGTCTGTCTGTCTTTCTGTATGTGTGTTTGTGTCTGTTTGTGTTTACCGAAGGATCTCGGTAATCGATATGTTTCTCCTTTATAGTGTACCTACTCAGTTTCGTGATAGTCTTATAATTTTTTGGGAGGGGAGTTACCACCATCTCTCTAAAGAAATTGCCCCTTGAATAATGATTCAACTCAAAAAGTGTCAACTCTCCTATCTCCACCTCAAGTGCTCCTAGAGGCAAATCCTCTTGTATATTCATATAAATATTAAAATTTCAGTCATGATAAATGAGGAAAATATTATTTTTTTGGACCCTTGTGCTATGCCTATAACCCTGAAGCTAGCTCAAACAAATGTGAAATTGAAAAACAAAGAAAGATCATAAAATGATAACCTTTTAATTACCTCTGTTAAACTTAAACACATAGTGTTGACTTACTATTTATGTCGACAATGTGGTAAATTATGTATTTTTAATAATATAGAGCAATTAGAAACCTATAACTACAGCTATTTACACACTCACAGTCTGACTGCAATTTTATGATTTTTATCCTTTTATATATAAGAGTAACAAGATTTCGTTAATTGCTGAACCAATATGGTTCTCCTTTACAATGTAGCTTATTAAAGGTTTATAAAAATTTTGAGAGAGAGTACCACAACCAACCCTTAGAGAAAACGCCTCAAAATAAGAATTATCACCCCTTCCTTCCCCCTCCGCCGAGATTTTTGTTTTTGTTTTATGTTTCTTATCAAAGCATAAGTTAGAAATGGGAGTTGGTCGACTTCCCTTCTCCCCTCAAGTGCTCAAAAGGTCTCTAGGTGCGTAGCCTATATTACTGGTAACCATACACTGACATTCTGGTATTATCCTCTTCGAAATTTTTTTTTCCAATTTTAAAAATTTGAGTTCCCCACTCCCCCCACACCCCCCCCCCCAAAGCGAACTATGAACTCTGGCCCCCTTGCCTGCCTAGCCGCAGCGCTCGGCTCCCTAGCCTAAAACCTAACCTAACCTAAAATAGTTGTTTGTCGTTGTAAGGGGTGGTAGGGGGGGGGGGGGGATGCTCAAATTTTCAAAATTGAAGAAAAATTTTCTAAGAGGAAAACGCCAACATTCTGATTTCATGATAATTATTTTGTAAGATGCACTATGTTTAAAAACTTTTGTTAACATTTTCTATCCCTGCCCCCCGACATTTTTCATGATAATGAACAAAATCACATTCAATATTCAAATTCTTGGTTAAAAAGTTTGACAACTACAAGTATGAAACAAATCAATCACATTTCTATAATAGTACCCAAAGTTTTATCTCGATAAAGTTCACACACTCAGCTAAATCCAAATTTATATTTAAAGGACTTTAAAGTATTAAAAAACATGTTTTTAAAGACTTTTTTTGTCCCAAACACAATGTAATATTGATAATAAGCTTACTGAAATTTATTTTTCATCTTAGAGGGCTATTGACAGTTATACCTGGAACCAGAAGTATTTTTGTGAGTAGAAAAATGATAAAAAAAAGAAAGAGAAACTCACATTTCGGACAGATAGACAGACACAATGGCTTAAAGTATAGACTTGTTTTTACAAATTTTCAGACAAGCAAATGAGTTATAATCTTTTGATTTAAGCCATGGAACTTGCTTTCACACAAGACTGAATTACAGACATGATGTAGTTGAAGAGAAGCTTCACTTCTAAACATTAATTATGCAAACTAAGTGATCCGCAAATCCTTATCCTAGATTCTAAACAGTACTCGCCTTGTTGTAAAATTTTAATATTTCTTTCAACATCTTTTCATAACCTGGGTTTCGTCCGTACTTCAGTAATAGAAAAAAAAACAATTCAAATAACCCATATAAAACAAACACTTAATCAATCAAAATTAAATTAAATTTAATCCACTAAAGTTGAACTAGCTGCTGCGATCATAGAATCTAAAGGTTGAATATTCGAAGTGTTATTTAAGTCTAAGAACCGTCCCAAGATTTAAATCTAAAAACAAAAAAGCCTAAAACCATTCATGACACCACGTGGAAAACTTAATGTAGTTATCGAAATCTTAAACGACAAACAAAAAAAGCATAATTCTTTTTATAAAAGAATGACTAATGTCTAAATCAAAATTATGGTCTAGCTTGGAAAAATCATTCATGTTTTTATCTAACCTTTAAATACAGCAATAATGATGAACATAAAAGTCCTTGTTTTAAAAATATTCACAAAAAAAGTAAAATAAATTAGTTTTCTAAATTTTTGTTGTTTAATAATTTATTATTTTATGGCGATGCATCCCTAGGCGCGCAGACCCCTCTCACTGGAGGTTATACATAAAACTTTCTAGCACTCTAGCTCTATCAGAAGCTGATATATAAAGACCCAATCAAAATCCCAAAGGGCGAAACTGTTGACGGTTAAGTACATTTAAGAGTTAGGAGACAATGGACTGTTTGTTACATACGTCCACAAAGTTTAATTATAACGTTTTCTTCGTAATCTAAATAACTTTGGGGACTTTAGTGAATTTTGTTTGGTTGGTTCGTGTAGTTGATTTTTCAAACGTTTCAACCACTAATTTTAATCTACATAAGGAATCATATTGTGAATCATTAATGGGGAGGTACATCAATTTATTGCCCAATGTCTTATCACTTTAGATCCCTGAAAAAAATCCAACTCCTTCATCAGTATAATACAGTTATCAAGCAAAAAAGAACCAAGTTTAATATTCAATAAATATTTATTATTTTCCGATATAATACAAAACAATTCTAATCTCGTAATTGTAATTTAAAGTATAAAAACTAATCTATAATTATTATATTTCCTTATCTTACCAATTTTTGATTTAAAAAAAATGTTTGAGCATGAACTTAAGATCCGTAGAAATTTTTACAATTTACTAAAAAATAATGATATAAATGTATAGGTATACATTTATTTCATGTTATTTGACTTTTTACTTAAAGGGGGAGGGAGGGGGGGGGGGGAATAAATGGTCCACTTGGGAAAATAAAGTATTTTTCAGTATTGCTTCGAAACCGAATAATATCCGCTGGATTAGAACTGGTTCTTAGCCATACTGAAACAATTTATAGCATCGTATTACAGACAATTTTCACTAAAATAAAAAGCATAATATAAAATCTCGGGGCTAACAAATCTGGATTTAATATTATAATACTCATTTTAATATCCGCGGAAAGCTGTATATAATACGATGCTATAAATAACTATTTCTAACATAATTATTCATGAACTGGATAAACTCTCTCAGACAATCCTAAATTTTGTCTGAACCATTTGTTAAAACTAGAACTCATATCTTTAACAATGGGAAAAGTATACATATGTTCTTTAAACAGAAATCCTATATTTATCAATATAGGACCTGCACAACTTGTTATAATATAAATTGGACTTAGATTAATGGATGAATCTATGAAAATTATAACTATAAGCATCACAACTTTGATTCCCATAATGATGGCGGGAAAAGTATATTTCAAAGTCACAATTCTAATGTTTTTAATATTCATTTGTTGTTGGATATAGATTTGTGAAGCAACAATGATGGTGGCCCAGCCGCTGGTTATGCAGAGAGCTGCCAGGTGAAGGACAGACAGGTCTCTGAAGCCGCCAGGTTGACCGCTGTGGCAGCTGGAAAACAGGGCATCGTGCCATACAATATTACCTGAAATTTGAGAAAAACATTAAAGACAATGTATATCTCTCTGTTGAATTTGTTATTTCCAGTTAACTTAAGCTTCTTTAGGTCTTGGGAAATTTTTATTTATTTATGTAATGAGACGTTAGCCACACGCCTCATCGAAAATGTATCCACCGATTAACCAGGTTAATTGAATGCCCGTCTTTTCGACCCCCCTGTTTAGGTAGATTATTAAGTAGAAAGTTTTTTTTTGTCTGTATGAAGATATTGCTTGGATTAATTGACGGAGCGGTTATAGAATAAAATTATAGCTCTGAAAGCATATACAATATTATATGATTTGTTTTTAAAAAGATCTTTTCACAAAAATAACAAAATTTGATTCTTTCACCACTTTTTAGATTATTTTTTAATACCTATCTTTAGTCAAAGTTTTTAGAAATTATATTGTAGATACGATAGTCTATTACTAAACTCTCTTCTATTAAATAATTTATTAAATAATTTTCTCGTATTCATTCGAATCCGGTGGATAGGAACCGGTTCTCATCCATACGAAAAAACTATGTCTAGCATACAAAATCCGCGAGTCGGCTCCTATTTTTTTCTGGCTCCCAATATCGAATCTCATATGTATTATAGTAAAGATTATAAGCAAATTTACATATATAATCCCAGAATTTTGGGAGCTAAATAATTTCTTCAAAGGCGATTTTTTTCAAAGATTTTTGGTGTTTAGGAGCCATTTTACAAATCTGATATGTAACGGTAATAAAGATGTTAAAGATAAGAAAGTATTGTTTATAAATAATCATAAACTTAGTAAAGTTTAAGTTTTATTGAATGCAAAAATTCACCCAATCTCTTACTTATATTAATATGAAATTTAAATTCAACTGGAGCAAAACCAGTTAGCAAAACCTAACTTCTTTGTTTATGAACGGATTTCAAAAATTCTTTCACTAAACCCAGGGTGGGGAGGTATCGAGTGGGGTTGATGGGGGAAGAGGGGGGCGACCTCACCCCCCTAAATTTTTTCATTTTTTGTTTCTTAACCAATTAAAAAAATTCTTTCACACATGACATCGCCAACCCCCGGAGAAAGAGGGAGGGGGGTGGGAGGTATTTCCCCCTCTCCCCACATTTTTTTAACTTTCTTGTTTCTTAACTTATTTCAAAAATTCTTTCACACACGTAATCACCAAACCTCAAGGGAGGAGGGGGGGGAGAGTAAGTCCCTGCATTCCTTAATCCAAACCTCCTAACACTGCGGGCAAACCTAACCTTAACTTAACACACCCTAACCTCCCTTTTCTGGACCCTGCGGGGATCTCCAATCCTACAGGTCTTTATTTCCAACCCTGTAGGAAACTGCTTAACCATTACTTAACCTTACATAACTAAACTAAAATGACAACATTCAGTAAAGTAAATTTAAAAAAAAACAGACGAATATTGAAATAGAGAGTAGCTGCAAATTAGCCCTCTTTACTTTAAATAAAGAAAACTTAAAATTTGTCGTTTTTTTTTGCTTATTGCTTCAGGGAGGAGACAATGGAATGTAAATTCTTCCCCCCAAAAAAAATCGTCTAATTTGTCTTTACGTAGTTGGTACTTTCTTATGATAAGATGGGATATTTTTTCGGCATTGACTAATCACTCCCTGTTGTAATCTGAAAAAGTATATTTCATTTTATTAGAAAAAGTAGCCTTTTGATACTGCCTCGTTGTTGAAAATTTTAATTAATACCTAAACATTTCCCGAATAAAAAAAGTAAATAAAAGATGCTGCAGTTTTTAATCGCATGGGATGTCAAAGTAACCAATTTCATTGAAAGGCAATACATTTTTTAAACAGTTCCCATGGAGGAAGGATTTTCTTCATTCTTCATCATACAGGGAGGGAACATTAGGTTGCTCATTACTCTAGTCCCCAAAGTTTTATAATAACGTTTTTTTATTTGTAGGTGTAATAACTTTGGGGATTTTTTAGAATTTTATATAGCTTATCCCTTTAAGTCTCTGAGTTTATGGCTAATATACCCATTATAAAAGTTTCCGTTTGCTAAAATCAATAGATTTATTGCTTTAGATGGTTATTCAGAAACACATATTAAAAAAAATTTTTGGCAGAAGAAGATATTTTTTATAATTGACATATGTGTTACATTGAGTAATAAATACCTTCAAAATTAATGATTTGGTCGAAAACTTCCTATACTATTTTCCTTATTGGTATAATTTTGAAATTGTAGATCTAAACCTATTATGTCTATTGCCAAATTTTCCAAAACTTCAAAATAAGTGTTCTTTTAAAACAGCAAAAAAAATAGTTTTTCTATGATTAGGGTTAGTACGTCCGTCCGTCAGTAGTTAATTTAGGCTGGTTACAATTGCCATATCAAATTCAAACTTTCAGGGACAAACCTTTAGCAAATATTGCTGTTAATTGTATCCTAAGCTTCACAATCAATAATTTTGTAAGCCTTATTATTTATTCATATAAACAAGAAAACGAGAAAGTTTGTTACCAATGAAATATATGGACGCTAGACTATTGCAGAACAGCAAGGAGGTACAACAAACATTACCAGAAAAATGAAATGTGATAGTTTTTTGTTGTTTTCAATGTACACTTGGTGCATCTGTTTAGATTCCTCTCATAAATTAGCATTTATTTATTCTTTTTGTCCCTGTCAGTCATGCTAATAAAGACATGGATTTGCCCAAAGTTTTATAATAACATTTTCTTATTCGTTAGCTTAAAAACTTTAGGTACTCTTAATGAATTTTGAATGGTTGATTTATTAAATTGAGTGTCCATACGTTTCAAGCACCTACATAAGGGGTTATTTTGTGTATCAACATTGGGGATGTACATCAATTAGTCAGCCATAATCTTATCCCTTTAGATCCCTGTGAATTTTTTTTTATTTCAAAGTTAGAGACAATGTTTAATTTTAACGGAAATTTACAAAATAAGACACATTTTTTTGCAGCTACTCTTCATCTTACTTTGGCTGAATCTTCTCACTAACTACTATGGCTGTCCTTCCGTATGTCAGGTTTAGGTCATAACGCAATTTTCTCGGCCACTAATTAAGATAAAGGACTCTTTTTTTCTGTGTCAATTCTGTAAATATTTGTCTCAGAGTCTGTTAGTCAGGTGACCAAAGGTATAAATGTATAATTATAGAAATGTGAATTTCCCATTTGTTTTTTCAGATGGATAGATAGATAGATATATTGTATATTGAATGTCATATATATTGATAGGTATATGATTAGCGCACCCCCCTGGCAAAACCCTGTTCACGCCACTGAATAATGAATTCTACAGAGAGAGAGGGACAATGCACTTTTTTTACACAAGTACCCAAAGTTTTATGATAACGTTTTCTTATTTATTGGCTTCACAACTTTGGGGACTTTTGATAAATTTTGATTGGAAAGTGTCCATACGTTTTAAACACTAATTGTAATCTAAGGGGTTATTTTGTGTATTAACATGGGGATATACATCAGCCATAGTCTTATTCCTTTAGATCCCTAGCATATTTCCATAAAAAGGCTTCAATCAAATTCATAATAAACTTCTGTTATGGAGATTTACAAGGATAAAAAGTTAAAAACATCCTTAAAATCAGATCTTTAAAAAAATCAAATTTTTAATTATAGTTCTAAGCAAGGTAACTATGTTTTGGTTGTTAAATTTTTGGTCAAATTACAGAGTTGCTTACCTTATAGAAGAATCGCTATTATAATTCAAAATGGACGTACTTACCGTTGTAGATAAAGATTATAACAATAGAGTTGTTTTTCTTCCAAAATGATAGCTTTTTTGTTATCAGAATCAAAAACAATTTTGTTTAAGATTTATAACCAATAGGACAATTCTTTTATTTTACATGAACTTACTGATAGAGTTTTCTATTTTTCTGTACATAAACGTATGGACGTACTGGAATACTAAAGTTATAGAGTAGCTATTCTACAAATAAAAAGGAGCTACACCACAATACGTCACCTATTATGTTTTATATACAGGCAATAAAGTTGGGTGGGTGAATATATCCAACTCGATTATCAATTATTAAATTAAAAGTATTGCTCAGTATAACCCACTTATCTTTAATACCTTTTTTTATCAGAAACAAGAATTATCAGTTTTCAATAATTAAGCTTCAAAACTTCTTTATCAAAATAAATGATTTGTGAAATAATGAGAAAACAAGTTGTCTTCTCAGTTTTCTGTGGTTTAGAGTTTGTCAACTTCCTGTGCATTTGTAGTCAGAGAAAGAGCTGAGGGGACATTATGGTGTTTTTATGCTAGTCCCCAAAGTTTTATAAGTACGTTTTTTATTCGTTGGCTCAACAACTTTGGGGACTTTTATTGAATTTTGTTCTGTTGGTTTATTAGGTTGAGTGATAAAATGTTTCAACCACTAATTTAATTAACAGAAGGGATAATTTTGTGTATCATCATTGGCGATGTACATCAATTTATGGGCCATAGTCTTATCCCTGATTTATAAATGGATATAGAATATACGTGGATGAAATCAAAGGAGAAAAATTGTCGTCAATTTAGGTTGCAATTTTCCCCTACATTTTTTGGTTGAGCCGTTTATCCAGTTGGAGGAAAGAGGATGGGGGAGATTGTTATTTTAGCCCGCTTCAGAGTTTACTTGATTATTATAGAACATGAAATTCTGGTGTAGGATCCAAGTAATAATACATCCATTGATTTATAGTACTTTAATTCATAATCCATGCCCTGCTTTTAACAGTAGATGCCAAGTTGGCAATAGAAGTTTAGAGGGAAGAAAAAAATCATTTTTAAGAGAGGAAAAAAATTCAACCTTTCCAACTGTAATATTTAGAATTTAGATAGCATTTTATCTGTTTTCTTGCATTTATCAAATAAATAGCCCAAAACCACAACAAGACACTTAAAATTCCAACAATTGTCAAGATCTTAAGCTTCGCACAAAAAAAACTTTGTACTAAAGGGATAAGACAATGGATGATAAATTTATTTTGATCTTCAGTGATGTTAACTAAATTGCACTCTTTCTGTTAATTAAAATAATAGTTTAAAAGATTTTAAAAGTTAGGACACCATTCTAGCTCAATTCTTTCGCTAGTTATCGAAGAAATAAGTAATTTTCAAACCTAAACAGGTGCCGCTGAAAAATTCAAGTTTTGGCCACTATCTGGGCTAGGATTGATAAGATTTAAACACGGCAAAATGTTCGTCTCAATGAGTAGAATAAGCACACAAATTTTGGTGAACCTAGGACAATTTTAAGGGGGCTGGACCAAACAATGTAACTTCCATCGATACAAGTTTTGGCTCACTCTCACTAATTTCTGCCTCTCACGTATTGAAAAATCTAAGTTTTCTCCACCATTTGGGCTAGGATCGAGCTACCATCGATGTTAAGGTGTCTAAATGAGCGTCTCACCGAGTAGAATTCACCCTCCAAAGATGAAGATCCTAGGACAATTTTTAGATAGGCGGACCACAAGATGTAAGTCCATCGATACAAGTTTTGGCTCACTAAAATTGAAGTTACAAGTCGTGGTCCAGCCCCCTTAGAGTTGGAGTCTTGACCCCAAATTTTGTACATGTGTGTAGCATATTGAGACGGACATTTTGCCACCTTGAAGTCCAAAATCGGTTGAGAAACAAAAAAGTTTTCCTAGGAAAAACTGATTTTTTGGATTTTAATGAGCCAAAACTTGCATCAAAAAATCAAACATCGTTTGGTCTACCCCCCTAAAAGTTGTCCAAAATTAACCAAATTTTTTGTGTGGGTCCGTGATGTCGAGACGGTCATTTAGACACCTTAACATTGATTCTAGCTCAATCCGTTCGCTAGTTATCGAAGAAACATGGATTTTGTCAATTTGGTATTTAATGTTTTTAAACATATTTAATAAGTGTAATTTTGAAATCTAGTGTATTTTCTTGGGGAACTATGATGTGCGTCTATCTTGGTGACCCTTTATGGACTTGATGGAGGTTTTAGCGTTAAATGGCAACACAAAAGTGTCTACTAAGCTAGTCTACGATGTAAAACTGTCCTTTAGTGGGTAGATAGAGCCCTCTTAGCTTAGTATAGAAGGCTTATAAATAGACTACGGTTGGAGATATCTTAACAACAGTTAGTTAAAGATCTTTAGTTCTAGCTTCCAGAGGGCTACTTTGGGGATACCCTGGCTTAGCTGGGTAGTAGATAACCTGGGTATTGGTGTCCTGGCCTAAGGAAGAGTGTCTTGAGGCTGGATTACGGTAGTCTAATTGCGCTTAAGTAGGGAAAGGGAGCCTATAACTGGGCGAGGGTTAGGGGTAGAGTAGTGTAACCTTCTCCCGCTTGACAAGGGTTACTGTATATGCACAATAAATGGTTTCAATATCTCAATAGACAAACAATAAATTAAGCCATTTTCTACTTTCAATGCAGGGATTCGAACCTTAAACATTCATCTAGAACTGTGACCTGTTAGTATGTTATAACTGAAGGTCAGACATTTCTAAAAATGTAAAGACCAAATTTTTGTGACACATATTGCCATTTGTAGAAGGTAAAAATGAATAAAAATTAATTTAATAAATAATCAAACTTTGAAAGGGCCTGAAACCTGCAACCTTTGTGATATGAACTTAATTTCTTGTGCAAAAATTGTAAATAGATAAGTCTATTAGCTAGTTTTGAAATTTTGTTAAAATGTTAAAAGACCTCGAAGCTAGAGTGCTGGTTATGGAAAAACCAGAAAAGATAAGTTAGATTAGATTAGAGTTGACTGATTTCCAAAAAATCACTTGGAAGTGGTACATAGTTATAAGAAATGTATATACACAATAAATGGTTACAATAACTCAATAGACAAACAAGAATTACATTGTTGTAACCTAAAAAAAACACTCAAAAATATCAAAACTTTAAAATGGCCTCACACCTGCCACCTATGAGATATGGCATTCATATGTTGTGCAATAATGGCAAATAAATAAGTCTATTATCAAGTTTTGAAATTTTGTTAAAATCCTAAAAAAACTCGGAACTAGAATGCTATTAGAGCTTATTTCCAAAATACAGCCATTTTCCACTTTCAATGCAGGGTTTCGAACCTTTAACTTTTAGCTAGAGCTTTGACCTTTCAGTATGTTATAAATACAGGTCAGACAATTCTAAAAGTATAAAAACCAAAAATTTTGGTCAATTAGGAGCTGAGCTACGATTTTTTAAACATCAAAATTGTCATTTTGGATTGTTTTTTTGAGGCTCGAGGCCGCCAGAGGCCACCAATCACTTGCTTAAGAAGGAGCAAAAATTACCAGCTCGTCAAGCTGATATCATTAGACACTTAAACTTAATCTGATTTGATTCAATCCATTAAGGTTAAAAACTGAAGTTACCTCTAAATTTTCAAAATTGGATTATGTTTTCTTCCCGGTCATCAAAAGTAGCCTAAAACCTGCTCTAATAAAATTTTTGAAGATTTATTATTTTGGCCCATTTATGAGGGGGTAGTCGAAGCGGACTTTAGCCCTCCTGAGCCTCTGAAATGAAAATGTCTGCAAAATTGTAAAAGTGTACCCAGATTATTGGTTTGCTGAACCTAAAATAAGTTCATTTTTTGGCCACTTAATCTCTGGCCTCCGAGGCCGAATTTGGTCAATCTGAAAACACTTTTACTGTAAAAAAATTTCATTTGAGTATTTTTCCAACTGTCGTTGAGCCTCTATGGGCAGGTTTGATGCCAGAGATTAGGCCTTATTTTTTTGCTAAAAACACGAAAAGACCGAAATGCTTCTAAATGCTGTTCTTAAAATACACTGATTTATAATTCTTTCATTAAAAAATGTATAGAATAAGGAAAATCTGTAGGTAAATACGTTTTTTATGAAGTTTTTAAAAGTTTACATTGCTTTAAAAAAAATGTAATTCGTCATTTATAACTTTAAATAACTTTAGAGAAAACAAGGATGACAACAATTACTAGAAGCAAAGATGTATCGATCAGACTGTCATTCAAACGAACTTTAACAAATGTAAACAATTCCTTTAATCAAACAATTAAATATCAGCTGAATTAGAATTCTGAAAAATCATCTATAATACAAAGTAGCTTGATGTCTGTCTGTCTGTCTGTCCGTCCGTCTGTCCGTCCGTCTGAAGCTTAAGATCTCAGTAACCACTGAACCGATTGGATTCTACTCTTCAGGGTATATACCTATTGGTCCTGTGGTGGTTTTAAGCTATTTTCTTGGGGGGTGGGACATCCCCAACCCCCCCTAAAAATGAAAATTTCCCCCCCCCAAAAAAAAAAAATTCATATTTTTTTCTAATTTTAATGTTTTTTATGTTTTTATATATTTTTATATGTTTTTATTAATTTTTATTATTTTTATATTTTTTTATACTTTTTATACTTTTTTATATTTTCTTTATATCTTCAATTATTTTTCTTCTTTTTAAATTTCTTTTCTTCTTTTAAACTTTGTTTTATTACATTCAAAAAGATTGTGAAAACATCCTTCTCCTGTGGGGGCAAAGCCCCAAAAAGACTAATGGCAAAGAGATTAAAAAAAACAATAAAAAAAAGAAAAATTTCAAAGGTTTTAAATATTATAAATCAATATAAAAAGTTATAAAGAGTTATAAAATGTTATAAAGAGTTATAAAATGATATAAAGAGTAATAAAATGTTATAAAATACAAAAAATATCTAAAAATATGTAAACAAAATTTTTTAAATTCTCCCCTGAACCTTCAAAAATAAAGCCCCTAGAGGCTAGGGGCGAAGCCGCTAGTTTATCATAAAGTATTATGGACAATGTGCAACAAATAAAAAATAAAAATGTCATTCCAAAATATACATATTTTAGACGATCTTATAGTGATGCTTTACAGTTACATACAGACAGACAGACGAACAGGTCTACCAAATCTAAAGTTAGAAAAGCTGCTCTTTTAAAAGTTTATATTTTATCTTAAAATATATATTCATAAATTGCAGAATTACATTAAAAAAGAATCCCAAATGTATTGAATCTCAAATGAACCATCATTTTTGCATTACATGAATATTTGCAAATTTTTTATATAAAGAAATAACAAATCAAATAAATTTTTGTAAATAAGTCGGATTCAAGTGATTTATGTTATTGAAAAAATATGTAATTTTATTTTCATAAGTAGCGTGGCTTCAAAAAACTAACATCGAGAGAAAAAAGACCACATAAAAAATATAATCATCTTATTTCTAATAAATCCTTTATATATACAGGGTGAGTCAGAAAAAACTGAGTTTTCCGATTTTCTGTTACAACCAGTAGGAATATGGAAAAAAGAATTATAGGTTCTTGTTCTCTATAAAAATATACATTAAACTTAGAAAAGGTGTTTTTGAATATCTCTGAAAACAACGGCGCTTTTTAGAGCATAAAGATTTCAAAAAGTGTGTGTGATGACTTTTTCGGCCATTATTTTGTACTTTTTAGGTAGATTTATTTGTAATAAAAAATGTCTACCATTCTAAACAGATAAACAAACATATTTTTTGTTAATTAAAACTTTTATTCAACAGATTGTAAATATTTAACATCTTAAAAATGCAATTTATTTAAATTAAATTATCACATTATAAATCAAACGTTTTGTTGTAATCTATTGTTAAGATTTAATACCCCATGACCAGAAAACCAACTCATGACCGGAAATATTTCATCTTGTTACCTAAATTCCTCCCCCCTCTTCTAAATTTCCTCTATATTTGGTGCAAGACTGGATTTAATCTCCAAAATCTCCGCCCACTTTTGACAAACTATACTTGTGTGTTATAATCCATCATAATAACTTCATTTAAATAGGGTAGGGTTTCTAAAAGGCATTTTTATTTTAAAAATTCAAACCTTGATAACTTTTTTATCTTAAGAGATTTTTTTGTTAAATAAAAAGGTTTTTTTTTCTTTTTACTAAAAGCTACGTTATTATAGAAGATTCTTTTAAACCACATGCATCACAATCAAGAAATATGAAAAAAATGACAAATTACAGTGTTCTAAAAATGCTTTTGTGAGGAGCCAAAAAGCATTTCACCTTTAAAACTCATTAAAGTACTTTCCTTAGACCTTTTTCTAAATAAATATTGAAATTTTAAGATTTTTTTTTTACAAAATATATGAGTTATTTTAATTTTTCTTGATCAACATTTTTCATACAAGGCATTTTTTGACACCATACACTTATCATAGAGGCCGCATTTTTAGAGATAATGAAAAACTCCTTTTACAAGTTTGATGTGCTTTTGTACAGAGAACAAGGACATATAATTATTTTTTCTGTATTCCTTCTGGTTGTTTCTGAAAATCGAAAAACTCAGTTTTTTCTGACTCACCCTGTATAAGTGCCCAAAATTTTGTGCGAACATCCGAGAGAATGTGTTTTCAAAACTTTGAGCAACAGTATAATTTTCAGACCAAGAAAGCTTAATTTATTTTTAAAAATACGAAAAATAATTGAGTATATGCAATGCCATAGGTCCTGTGATGGTTCTAGGCTATTTCAATTTTAGATTTAAGCCTTGGTTTTAAGCTATTTTTGAAGCCCTTTTAGATACAGAGCCATCCTAAAAATGAAAGTATGTCCCATATTTAATTTATTTTGCAACAAATTTATGTTGTCTGATGTTGTCATTCTTGTTTTGGTAAATTTATGTGCTGTGTTCATTTTTAAAAAATTATTATCCAAAATAATCCTTCTATTAAAGTAACAGTGTGTGTGTGTGTGTGTGTGTGTGTGTGTGTGTGTGTGTGTGTGTGTGTGTGTGTGTGTCTGTCTGTGTGTGTCGAAGGATTTCGCTAACCACCGAACCGAGATGGTGTTCTTTTACAATGTAGCTTTTTATAGGTCCTTGTAAGGTTCATAACTATTTTGGGGGAGGGTACCACCACCCTCTGTTACAATACCTATAACTTTTTGATTTTCATTCTATGTTAACTCGTACATGAAAACTTTTTTCATGTTTAAGGAGTTAAGAAACATAGAACAATCTTAGAAGTTAAATAATAAAGTTCAATTAATTCAATTCATTTATAAGTAGCGAAGCTTCTCTTTAATTTACTTTTTCTATTCGTCAGTCCGCCAGTCTGTAACGCTATGGGGGACATGCAATTTTCTCAGCTGCCATTGAAGATAGACAGCGAAGATTCTATATCAGTGAGAATAAGTGTAAATTTATCTTTATCTGTTAAAGACAACAAGGATGATAACATCCATAAAAATAAATCTCTAAAAACGAAGGACCAAAGAACATTAACACATGTAGAGCGTAAAAACTTTGGGTACTTATATTTAAATTTATTAGTATACTGACTTCTTAGATTTTAAGATGTCCCAACCTTTTAACCAATAATTTTAATCTAAAGAATGAATAAATTTGATAATCATCATTGAAGACGCATAAACATTTATCTTCTTTTGTGTTATTCCTTAAACACCTGCAGAAAATAGATGTTTTAAAGGTGAAATGCTAGAATTAAATAATTTATTGTCTGATATTTTCGTAAACTCTAATAATCACAGTTAAGTACAATTTAGAAAGCGTAGCAACTCTATAATCGTTACCAGAAATTCCGTATATCCAATTAAACATGCTGATTTTCTTGACACTTTGACAAAATAATTTTGTATTACATAGTTATCTTATTCATCTGATTTTTTAAATAATGATTCTTAGGACAACAAGGTAAAGTATTATAAGCAAGGCAACTCTATAATCAAATCCTAAAATTGAAAGTATATATTAGAGAGAGGGAACAATGGGCTGTTTATATCACATGTCCCCAAAGTTTTATAAAAAGCATTTTCTTATTTGTTGGCTTAACAACTTTGGGGACTTTTCCTGAATTTTAATTGGTTGGTTTAGTAAGTTGAGTGTTCAAACGTGTCAACCACTAATATCAATCTACAGAATGGTTAATTTTTTGTGTCATCATTTGGGATGTACATGAATTTAACAGCCATTGTCTTATCCCTTTAGATCCCTGCCCAATTATTTCCAAAAAAACAAAACGGTCACGTATTAATCTCTATTAGACTATAGACTATTGTCTGCCCATTTATTTTTATTTGACGGTCATGAGTTAATCTGTACTTGATTTTACAAAATTGGGGTTAAACTACCCTCCCCCCCATCCCCACCTCTACAACCAAACAAGGAGAGGTTAAAAGCCTGCCCAGGATTTATATAATAAATAATTATTTTAATAGAGATGCTTTTCCTAATACATTGAAATCAGATGAATGTCATACAAAAAGATGTTGTAAAAAAAACATTAAAAATCACCCTATTTTAAATGGACATTTGGATTTTCATAGAGTTGCTATGCTTTCTAATTCGTACCTAACTGTTATTGGAATCATCATGCAAAATTTGAAAACAATAGAACAATTCTAACCCATCCAAATTACCATGCAGACAGAATTAGAAAAAAGTTTTGTTTGAAAAAAGGTTTTCAAGAAATTTGAACAGTATAATGTAATAATGGAACATATATAGTCTGGATGACATAGATCTAAAGGGATGTGACAATGGCAGATATATTGATGTAAAACTCAAAAGATGATACACAAAATTACCCCTTCTGTAGATTACAATTAGTGGTTGAAACGTTAAAACACTTATTGGACTAACCAATCATTATTCTTCAAAAGTCCCCAAAGTTGTTAGACAAAAAGAACTTTGTGTACAAGTGTAATAAACAGCCCAATGTCATCTTCCTCCCTGGTATAATGTAATAAGTGAAAATGTATGTAGCCTTGATGTGCATAGGTCTTACAAGTTTTCACCAAAAATTTCAGCTTTCTACATTAATAGTAGTCAAGAAATTCATGTTTCCCCTTAGCCATACAGATGGACAGACGCACCAAGTTATTTCTAGAGTAGCTTTGCTAAAAAAATATAACATAAATGATATTTAAATATTTCTGTATAACAAATTGTTATAATATAACGAGGGATCTAAAGGGATAAGATAATGGCCGATATATTGATGTACAACCCAAAAGATGATAAGAAAATTGCCCCTTCCGTAGATTACAATTAGTGGTTGCAACATTTAGACACTCAACTTAATGAACCAACTAATAAAAAGCCAAGAAAAATCCTCAAAGTTGTTAAGCCAATGACTAAGAAGAAAACATTGTTATGACTATGGGGACTAGTGCATTAAACAGTCCAATGTCCCCTTCCTCCCTGAATCTACAGAAGGGCTAATCTTGTTTATCATCATCGGGAATGTACAAGATTTGACTATTGTCTTATCCCTTTAGATCCCTGAGGTAACACCATGAAAGAAATGTGAATTTAAGATTTTTTTTTTTTTCCAAATATATTAGGGATGCTAGGAAAATAGCTTAAATCCGCCCTCTAAGATATTTATAATAGAGAGAGGGTATAATGGGCTTTTTATTACATTAAACCTCAAAGTTTTATGATTACATTTTCTTACTCATTGGATTAACAACTTTGGGGACTTTTAATCAATTTTGATTGATTGGTTTATCAAGTTCACTGTTTAAAAGTTTCAACCACTAATTTCAATCAACATAAGGGGTAATTATGTGCTTCATCATTGGATATGTACATCAATTTAGCGTCCATTGTCCTATCCTTTTAGGTTTTTTCTATTGATGAACACTTTGTCTCTAGCCTCTGGAGGAAGACGTGGGATGTCAGGAAAATAGCTTAAATCAACCCTTAAGATATCTATAAAGCTTACCTGAAAAGAACAACCAATTGGGATCACCAATTTTCGAGAATTTTACTTTATATTACTTTTTAAGTGGATAAAGTCATAGTGATTTATTCTATAAATTGTAAAGTATCTGGATGTGTGATTGAGTGTAAGTCCTATAAACGGCTTAACTATTCAATGTTAAATTGTCATAAAAGCTTAGCTTTGTTATATGGACAGGTTTCAGGTTATTTCTTTTTATTTGATTCGATCTATCTATCTGTATATCTATATATCTAACCATCTATCTTTTAATCTATCTATATATCTGTTTGTCTGTCTGTCTGTCTATCTGTCTGTCTATCTGTCTGTCTATCTATCTATCTATCTATCTATCTATCTATCTATCTATCTATCTATCTATCTATCTATCTAACTAACTAACTAACTATCTAACTATCTATCTATCTATCTATCTTTCTTTCTTTCTATCTATCTTTCTATCTATCTATCTATCTATCTATCTATCTATCTATCTATCTATCTATCTATCTATCTATCTATCTATCTATCTATCTATCGATCTATCTATCTATCTATCTATCTAACTATCTATCTATCTATCTATCTATCTATCTATCTTTCTTTCTTTCTATCTATCTTTCTATCTATCTATCTATCTATCTATCTATCTATCTTTCTATCTATCTATCTATAAATCTATCTATCTATTTATCTATCTATCTATTTATCTATCTATCTATCTATCTATCTATCTTTCTATCTATCTATCTATCTATCCATCCATCTTTCCATCTAACTATCTATCTATTCATCCATATTTCCATCTATCTATCTATCTATCCATCCATCTTTCCATCTATCTATCTATCTTTCCATCCATATTTCCATCTATCTATCTATCTATCCATCCATATTTCCATCTATCTATCCATCTATCATTGTCATTGTTAAAAAACAAAGTTTAACCTTCAGTTTTTCTAATTGACTTTCCCTTATTTTAAACATCTTTTAAACAGTTGAAAAATATCATGGATAGATAGATAACATTTGTTTTGTTTTATGAGCCCTAAAAGTAATTAAGGGGGGTGGGGGGGGGGTAAAGAAGAAAGGGGAATAAGTGCTAAAACGAGCTTACAATAAACAGGAGGATATGCGCCAACTCTCGGAGCCACTGTCTTCCCCTACTCCGTAAACTTTCACTCATATTATAGAGTGAAGGGGAAAAAGGGAGGGGGGGGGGGATATATGTGTGTGTGTGTGTGTGAAAAAGATAGACTCCTTCGTTAGACATTATTGTAGATATTTTAGTAGCAAAGCTACTCTATAATTTACAATGTTTGTCCTTTAGACACAAAATAGGGGAAACATCATTTTCGGATCCTATAAACAACCAACTATTAAACATTCATGGTGGTCGGGCTGATTTTTAGTAGATTTTAGGCTATTTTTATATTTTTCATCAGACTTTTGGTGTTTAGGGTTCAATTTTCAAATGTTTTCGTAGATACAATTTTTTGTGCTTTTCTAATTATGGATGTTTTCATCCTTTTTTCTCTTTTCAACAGTTGACATATAAGAAGGATATATGGACCAAGATATGTGAGAAAAAAACATTGTAAACATGGATATTAAGGGATAAGACAATGAATCATAAATTGATATATGTACATCTCTAATGAGGATAGACAAGCTTACCCCTTCTGTAGATTGAAGTTATTGGTTGAAATGTTTGGACTAGTTTTGAACTAACCAATCAAAATTTAGTAAAATTCCCCAAAGTTTTAAAGTAACGAATAAGATATCGTGGTTATGAAACTTTGGGGACTAGTGTAATAAACAGCCCATTGTCCCCTCCCTCCCTGCATTGTAAAGAAGTACTATATCTGAGAGGGGGGGGGGGAAGGTGTGTGTGTAACCGTCTCCTCTAAAATTTTTTACTTTTTTCATAATAAAATACAATGACCAGTACTAATTTTAATAAATACGATTTTTTGTCTGAAGCTAAAATTCTCAGAAATTACTGGTCCTAAGGGTTTAATTTTCAGGAAATCTTTATTAATGTCTTTGGGTTGTTTTAGACTATTTTTCTAAACTTCCCCTGTCCTGCCATAGAGGTTAGTGACGAAGCAAATAGTAAGTTAAAAAGTAGTAGAATTTCTGTCTATTCATTCTACTAATTTTTAGAAAAACAAGGACAATGTTTAAAATAACAAGGACAATCTAGTTTATGTTGATATGTAGCGCAGCATTTAAAATTTACACATTTTAGGATGAAAAGGTGAAAGAAATGAAAAAAAGATAGAGACAGAAAGAAGAATAGAAAGATGGACATACTGATATGTCCTTCAATTAGTTTATTTGTGAAAAAAGTCGTTGAGTTCAGACCTTTTTGGGTGTTAAAAGATATTTAATGCTTTGATGGCTTCAATAAATCTTAATGTGTGTTAAAAGAATATTTAAAATTAAGGACAATAATGTTGACAGGTAGCGCAGCATTAAAAGTTTGTTAACCCTAATAAATAAAACAGATGATCTCACTAATGGATGAACCGATATGGTTCTCCTTTACAGAGAAGCTTCTTATAGAGACTGCAAGGGGGCAAAACTGCTAGTCTTAATATAAAGAGAAAGAGAGAAATATCAATTTAAAAATAATTGAAGGAACAAAAAGTATGGATGGACATACTTTAATCATAGAGTAGCTGCACTTACAAATTAGCAACTTTCACAGGGGGGGGGGGGGGGGGCAGGACAAGGATTAATATAAGCTTAGCTAGAGGTAGCTTAACAATTATACTAAAGTTTTTTTAATAACAAAATGTTAATAATTCCAAAATACCTGGTTGTATAGTTTTACTAAAACAATAAACCTTGATTGGTTGGATAAGATTTAAACAAAAGTAATTTTGATTATCATCATTGGGTGCAAACATTAATTTATCGTCCATTGTCTTATCCCTTAAGATCCCTAATTACATAAACATATGTACTCAAGCTACTCATATGTAAAACCCACAGAGATATAAAGGGATAAGACAATGGCCAATTATTAATGCACATTCCTAATGATAATTCACAAAATAATTTCTTATTTTTTAGCTTAAAAATAAAATCTGATACTTTGCAAGAAGGGAGGGGACATCTACCTTCCTTTAGTTTTAGACTAACCCATTCTATTTTCTCCTCCTTGTTTATCTTATCCTGTTTTAAATACATATGAAAATTGTTGAATAAAAAGTTTTTAAAATATCAATATGTTTTAAATGGACATATTTAATTTCTGATAACAATTATGGAGTTGCTTCGCTATAAAAAAAATTTATTCAACTGTTACAGGAATCATCATATAAAGTTTGAGATCGATATAACAATTCTAACATGCCTTAACTTAATTTAAAAATCAATATTTTTCAAATCATAGGTCAACCTATTTTCTCTAACAATGATAGAGTTGCTAAGCTCTGTAAATTGTACTTAAATATCACAGAAATCATCATGCTAAGTTTAAATCAATAGGCGAATTCTAAAATATAATTATATGCAATATGCATCATTGACAAAAATTTTAAATATTTGAAAGATTTAAAAAGTGCCTTGTTAACTTGTTAAGACTACCTTTGTTATTAATATACCCTCCTACTATTATTTAATTTTAAAAGCGAAGCTTTTCTAATATTAGGGTTGGTCATTACATCCCTCTGTCCGTCCGTCACAGATAGCTTTTTTCATTAATTTAGGCATGTCAGAATTGTCCTATCAATTTCAAACTTTGCATGGTGATTCCTGTATGAGTTAGGTACGATTTAGAAAGCGTAGTAACACTATAATCATACATGAATGTCCGTAAGTCCATTTTAAACATATTGATTTTTTTACTTCTTTAACAACAACTTTTTATGTGATCTAATTATCCGATTGATCTGATTTTTGGTATACTGATTCCTGTGACAACAATATACATTATTATAAGCGAAGCAACTCTATAATCAAGTCCTTAAAATGTAAGTATGTCAAAAATGTCTAAAAAACATTATACTGTGTAAAGAAGTTTTACAACAAATTTACTTCCAACTTTGCTTTGACTCCTATAAATTATATTCTGATTATTCAGTTCTAACACTATACAAGTTTTAATGTCCATTTGTCCTATCGTTTCAGAGCTTTGCTTTTATGGATGTTGTCATCCTTGTTTAATTTAGGAGGGGGCAGGTTATTTTTTCATTTAACTTTGGTTTAATTTATACAGCTTTTTGGTTCCGATATCTAAACAATGTATACTACTAAATTTGTTGGTTTCATTAAGTTCGTTTGTCATTTATTAGCTTTACTTTTAAGGATGTTGTCATCCTTGTTTAAAAGATAGAAACAGGGGAAAAATTTGGTGAAAAGATATTTAAGTTGTAAAAATAACATAAATAAATAAATAACAAGAACAAACATATTGAAATATTATCTCTTTAGAAACATAAGAGAGAAGAAAATATAAATCATTTACACATAATGTTAAAAATAAGAAATATATTATCAAAGCTTTTAAGATATTTTATTTAACATCAAAGTTGGTTTTACTAATTTTGACGAATTTATTTGAATCTATTGGATTGGGATATATGAATCCCAACACAATAATATTTAATGAAAAATAAAACAATAGCCTCTCATATATCAGCAAGGCTTATCTAAAATTCTATAAAAAATGGCCAGCCCATTAACAAGTCCTACTAGATTTTTATTTTGTTTATATCAATCAAAAGATAAATCATTAGTAAGCTTTGCTCCTACATATTTGTATGTTGCCCAGAGGTAATTTGTATTTTTTAACAGATTTATTTGAGGATTTTTAGTGGTCCTTTTTTAAGGAAAAAATTATAAATAATACAAAGGGAAAAGGGGAGATATATAGGTAAGTAATTTTAAAATTTAAAACAAAGGTTGTTAAACATTATATAAAATGGTGAAGGAAGTGAAATTTGACATTGACCTACTTTGGGTCGGAAATTCATTATAAAACAGGGAACATGCACAAAACTTTTTAGCCCCTTAGCTTTAAACTGAACTGTGATAATAGGGGGGGGGGGGCATTCAATGTGTGTGCGAATGGGGCGTTTGTCCATATTTAGGTATGGAGACCGCTCTTCTATGAGTACTACTAAAACCTAATTTTAATGCAATACACATAGACATTCTCATCGTCGGTTCGTTTGTTTAGAATGCTTAACCCTCTATTCCCACAAGTATAATACGAATTTGGTTGAGCTGGTGGAAGCTCAACAAAAGACCCACGCGAGGTATTATGTTGCTTTAACCTAAGAATAAATGGTTGGTTTTAATATTCGATCAGAATTATATAAGCATATTAAATATTAAGGAAGGAAAATGTTTTTATAAAGTGTATTTATATTACAAGTGCATAAGTTAAGTATGAAAATATTTACAGGATAAGTGTTAAAATTATAAGTAGAGTAGGACAGAAATATGCCCTAAGTCCCAAGCAGTGAATTGTGCTAAGTGTTAGAGTTCTAACATAAGGCCTGAGCTCAATTCATGCTAAGTACTAAGGGGCCTAAATTTAAACTACAATGCATGCCAAACAACTAAGTCATTACCTTTTAAAGCCAGAAAGAGAAGTTGATGGTAGGAGAGTTAGTAAATAACTGAATAAATTCAAGAGGTACATGCTATAACATTAGCTCTGGACCAGGATTTTAGTGTTTGTCTGTGCAATTAAATATCTGTGCGTTAATATGTGACGTAAATCAGGCATGGTTGTAGGCATACATATATGTACTGGTTGTTTATATGATTACATTAACTATAAACATAATATCTTTAATAAACATATACTATTAGCAAATCACATACAGATTACCATGAATAGGCTGTCGTTACCTGTATATGGTGTCATATAGGTAGAGACAGGCCTATGAATGCATAAATTGATACAAATAATGCCTTGGGCCTAGCTAAAGTAATTGTGTCTTGCCCCTGAGTGCTACTAGTTAATTGCAGGGCACGTGTCAATCAAAGGTTCATAATATGATCTATAAAGTGTTGATTTTATATCAAGCATAGATAGATAGTTGTGGATGCGAAGCATTTCTGTAAAAGTCTCATATGTACGTTCAAAGAATTTGAAAATTGAGGATCGCATCTCCAATGGGGGTAAGTTGTTAAAAAAGAAAAAAGAGAAAAAGAAAAAGTTTAGTAGTCCCAGTATATAGGCATATATAGTAAACTATAATGTATTCCAAGCTAAGTTAAATACGCTTTCCATTAAGAAAGTATGCTTTGCGTATTTTCATAGCTGGGTATACAAGATGATAAACCTCCCAAATAGAATACATTCTTTTCTTAAGGGGTTTAGTTTTATCTAATATTGTCACATCAATAAATGTTTTTGCGTTGGTTGTTCTGGATAGTTCAGCTTCTTCTGATGATGAACTAGGTGGTGAAGTGCTCTCGTTCGAAGTGTAGGTTGAGGTTGGGGGTGAGGTAGATATGTAGCCAAGGGCGTCCACTTGTGCTACCTCGTTTCCATTCTCGTCCAAGGTGATTGAGTGATTTTCCAGGTCATAGTAGAGTTGGTTGAGGTCATTGGTAGAGAGGGATAGTGTGCTGCTGGAGCTAGTGTCACTATCGGTCTCCACTCTACTATCTTCTCTGGTAGTCAGGGCTGTATTTAACAAGAAATTCCTGATAGTGATGGACAGGTTCTCTGAGAATCCATCGTACTCTGGTGTGGTGATGATGTTGTTGTTCTCGTCTATAGTGTCAAGGTGTTGACAGGAACACAACCGCAATCCGTCCAAGGTAGGGTGGTGGTAGGGCTCCAATACTCCATGATCATCTAGGTTATCTCCAGGCTGGTCCATGGTAGATCCTAAAAAGAGTTAGTGCGCGTGCTCCAACCGGTTCCTTGGGGTATCCTGGCTATGGTAATCTAAACAAAAGAAGTTTTAATAATCTTTTATTAATCCTTTTATCCCTGGGATATTCTAGAAATTCTTTCGTTACAGATAGACCTATAATGGATTGGTTAGTTATCTCTATTTCTGTTAAATATAACTGTTTCCTGAATATAAACAATATTTTATATAAAAATGTATAAGTACAATTAGTATTTACATATCGTATTATTTTCTTTGGTTACATTACTTGTATGTATGTAAAAATATAAGATTTTACTAACAATAGTTGGTAACCCTTTGTTTGTATATTTTGTATATGTACATATGGTTTATACCATTGTTGGCATTAACTGTATTTATGTTATTTTTAACATGAATAAATTTTAATCATTTTAAAGACTAATATCTTACATTACGTCGTTGTCAAGTGTACCTTATAGACTTAATATCTACAAAATATATCGTTCGACGTCCGTAATTAAATTTTACGTAACAATAAGTTGTCAACCCTTTGTTTATGTTTGGGCGGTCAAAAGTGATAGGGGTTGGATTTGAGCGAGGTTATAAAAAGCTGGCGGCCCAGTAATTATGCTCATTTATATAATAATTGTCTTTGCGAGCGGAGCTTGCGTTCGAGTGTTTAATTTTACCGCTAAATTCCAAGAGAATTTATATAAAAGTGATAAAATATAGTAACCCGTTTGTTTTATATGAATGTTTTTATGTTATAGATCGTTGATATGCCCATTATTGCATTCGTTAGCCGCTATTTAAGACTCAAGAAACTTATTTTCTTCGTCGATAAGGCCTTTATCACTGTATTTTTAAACGAAAGTGGGTTAGAAGCAATATGGGTACATCTTCAATATATGACAATCTTGTTTTATATAATATTTGTAGTTTTGATAGGACATATCTGAGTCATCAGGTAAATTGATGTACCTTGTTTTGTTTACGTTTTCCGTCTGCAAAAGTTAAATTCGTTCATCGTAAACAAAACTTATATTGACACAGATATGTTCCATCATTCTATTCGTTTTAACTTTTGATTACAGCGTTCCCCTTTTTATAATCAAAACTTATTGAGTCCTGATTCAACTCTTCTAAAACAATTTTACTATAGGTTTTAAAATAAGATTTTCTTTTTACTTAATTCAATTATAATGACGCTAATTGATAGGTTATTTACGTTACGAGTAACTCAACCATATTTATTTTAAAATGGTCGCTTGCAAAATTATATTTAGCTAGCTTTATATAAAGTGTTTTTTTTTTTTTTTTTAACATCATTGAAGATATTCAGATTTAGCTAGTACATAAGTTTTTAATTGCTTGATACATCATAATGAATATGTTTTTTGATAGCTCAGCGATAGCTATTTTTAAGCGTTGAATCATGTAGAATTAATTACATATTCTTTAACTTAATTGAATCTAATAAAACAAAGTTTTAATGTTTGAATAGCTTAATGATAGCTATTTTTAAGCGTTGAATCATGTAAGATTAATTACATATTCGTTAACTTAAAGAATTTTACTTTTAGATGATAAATCAAAGTTTAATGGTTAGGAGGTTCAACCATAGTTGCTTAAAATACAAAAAAACATTCGTGTGTACAGTCTTTTTCATAAAATTAACTTTACTATATTGCCTTTCAGAATCACTAGTCCTCTATTTTAAATTTACATTCGCTCATAATGTATGTGCCTGACAGCCTGGACGCGCATCAGAATATTAAGGAAAGATTCGAGGAATCAATGAGGGCGGCTGCGGCCACTCTTGCCAATTCCTCGTTTCTTGAAAACTCCTTAGACGACTCGAGTTCAGTGTACAGCGACCAGTCTGGGATGCCAAGCCTCGCTGATGTCGATGACTATGGGAGTACAAGTACTGTAGAGTCCGAAAGGGATCAAGGGGAGATGTTTGGCAACGAGCATCTCTCACTGATGCTTAGTAGAACGATACAAATCATCTGGTCTCTCCTCAATTCGGTGATGCAGAACTCCTGCGGTGACATTGGTGACGATGTTGCCGGAGGTGATTCTGGGTCTGCCGAGTTGGGGAGAGACCAGAAGACGAGTCTGGACACATTCAACATGGATGGCTTAATTAACATGTTGTTGGGTTTAGGCTTGTTTTCATGTGCTCTCATAGTGGTCTTCTTCGGTGCTGTAGGGCTTGAGACTCTAACACGTATTGACAACACCTCAGACAGGTCGCTGGCTCGCTGGATAAGAGATGTATGTACGCGCCTCCGAAACATAGGCGTCAGGACCATTGAGCTTCTTCACTGCAGTAACAGGACCAACAGGACTAGATCTGGGGCTATGTCGCCAACTGCGGAGCCGTCGGACACCATGTATGAAGCCGCGTCCTCTGAGATTGATGATATTCTGTCGGATACACAGGTGAGTTGTCTTCTGTTGTATATTCTTTTTTTTGTTTTGTATAATTTTTTTTTTCTAGCCACCCGTTTTGTCTAATAAAGCATCATGTTGTTGCAGGGTTGTTCTGTCCTATTCTCACTTCCTCAACGTTGACTTTCGGCTCTTCCATATATATCGCTCACCGTTTGTCGTCGTTTTATGTCGCCAGAGAAATCCGCTCGGTTACCGCAATTAAGTTGAGATACCAGTTAACATTTACTAAAATCTTAAGTAGCAACCTAATATTATTTCCCTCTGGGAAGGTTAAGAGTTTGCTCGTGCCGTACGTTTCTCATTGGGGGTTTAAATGTTAGATCAAGACTTTAATGTTTTCCTTTTGTTTTAGGCTCCCTCTGCTAGTCCATCGACTCCAGCAGAAGTAAGGTCCAGAATTGGCCTGTTTGCCGTACACTGTTTGTCTGCCACTGAGGATCGGGTTACTGGAAGAAATGTGCCTGCGGGCTTGGAAACCTCGACGGGAAGTCCTGGCTTCCGTCCGTTGATCGTTGATCAAACAGAGCGTTTACATGTAAGTATCCATGCTTTAGTTTTCTATTAATTTTCAGAAAGAGGCTGTACATTTGTACACGTATCTAGCGGTATTTGCAACTAAAATTCTTTTATTGGTAGAATATTAATCTTAAAATGTATGGTTGCATAAGCATTTTTGAACCGATCTAAGATTTTAATTCTAGTATAAAGTGGGTTGAATTGCTACCTAATCATATAGCTTTACAGGATTTTAGGCATTCTCATTTCCTGATTTTCCTAGATTCTTTTGTTGGCATTGCGATTAAACTAATAAGATTTATTATATTTTAGGCGACCAACTCAGTCAATCTGGAGGAACACTATACAAACATGCTAAGGTTTAGCCCACCCAGTTCTGGAGGGTCTGCAGAAGGATCCAGCTATAGTTCATCCCTATGCTTGAGTCGAATCATAAGGAAAAAGGATAAGAGGATGAATACTCACCCCTTTTTCATGGTAAAATACTACTTCCCCATCCCTAAATTTAGAAGCAGACGAAAATCAAAAACCGCCCAGGGCTTTTTGTAAGTCAATCATAAATAATAATGTGAATAAAAAGAAAAGCGATATTTAGCAAACAGCCGTGGGCGGTCAGAATCAGCTGAATGTTCATTATGAAAAAATTTCCCCCTTTTTAGAAATAGAAGGATTCATCTTTCATGAACAAATTTTTTTAAATAAAAATAAAATTCTATGTAATTTTTAATTAAAACATTAAAACGAAAATATCTAATCTAATATTCTTGCCCTAAATATGGAAATAGTAAAAAGTAAAAAAATATTTTTTTAATAATTTTTAATCCTCCCATTTGAAAAGTAGTGGAATAGCAATAAATTTTAGCGCGGCAACAGCGCTGAGTAGGCCTCTAGGCCCACTGCCTATTTTCGTCTTCTAGTTGCTTCGATTCCTCTCTTTTATTTTTTTCTCTATGAGTCGAATTGATTCCCCATCTGCAGCGGACCTTTCAGCGGTAAGTTTGCTACATTCGTTTAATATTATTAGTCGCCAAAACTACGTGACTTGAGGTAAAGAATTTGGTGACTTTAGCTATGCGTATATACAATAAGTTATTTTAATCATGGTGCTATTCCCGTTCCATTGGTTAGCATCATGACTTTAGCGGAGTTAATAAAAATTTTCTAAAAGTATCAAGGCTGCTCAATTATCTATATGGGTAAACATTATTATATTTCTCCCTGATTATTTGTTAAGATTTTCTATTTTAACTAATATTTACTTCCCTATTTTAGGAAGCGGAAAATACCCTTCCTCTGGTGAACGTGTTCGAGATCGATATACCATCCAGCCAGTTCGGTTCCATGGGTAGTGAGATTCGGTTCCCATTGCCAGAGAGAATGGTTGGAGGTTTAGAGCGGTTGCGTCTTACAGTCGAGACTCCCACCCCATCTCTTCCACCAGAGACTGCCTCAGAGACTGCTAGCCTGACCTCAGTTGCGCGTTCGTCGGATAACAGCAGAGAGGAGTCCGATGCTGAAGGTGTCCCTCGGCGACGGGGTTCTGCCGGCCCTAAGCGTACGCGTTGAAGTGGCGAATGTTAGCTTGGTCATAGACATTGTAAATTTTATTAGACAAAGACTGCTCAGACACGTGTGACAAAATTCTTAATCTATGTAACTAGTCAAAATAGTGATTACTATTCAGTAAAATATTAGACGTTATGACTTTCATACTGTACAAGACCAAATAATTTACACCATTGTTATTTTGTTATATCATTACATGTTAGCTTGTAAGGAACTTAGTATGTAAGGAAATAATGGTATAAGGTTGTATTTTCTTTTCCCCTAATTTAAAACTTCGTGTAATCTCAATTACTTTCGTCATAGTTGAACTAAATTTCTTTTCTCCATATTATATTAACAATTTTAATTTTCAGCCTTATATCACAATTTATTCATTCTTGTTAGCTTTTAAGGGTTATGTATATAGATATTTAATCGAGCTTGCGCCTCAGTACCTTTTCTCTAAATTTCATTTATATCCATCCCTGTGCATTAATCGTGAATTTTAATTGTGCTGTGATATATATAGAGGACCTGTAAATAGCGTATATTTTTTGTAACCAATATCTAAGTAGACTGAAGGACTGACGTTAGACAAAGCTATTCAAATATGCTTATTCAAGTACTTATAAGAGAGATATGTAAAGACTGTTTGTAAATTTTAATATTTGAGCAATTAGAGTAGTTTCATTGATCGGATAATTTTATTAAGGAAGATTATTTAACTTATTAAGGTTTAGAATATATATCATTCCTCTTCAAAACTATAGAACTTTACATCCCTTTAATTCTTACTACAATAGCCGTAAAACTTAAGTTTCGGGGTAAAATCTTCTTAGGCCTGTCATTAAAGTTAAATCTAAAATTTTATTTCCACCAAATAGAATTTTCCTGATTCAAGTAGAGTCGTTGATAGGCTGTGTGCCTATATATATATATAAGTTTTTGCATTTATTGCTCAATTATTTTTTTAATGATCTCGGAATTTTTCTTATGTGCCAGTATACAGCTTAAGTCCAAAAAAAATATTAACTAAATTTGTTAAAACTTGTCAGAAATCTTTCTTATTATCACAATTTTGTTTTCCAAAAATTTTGGTAAATGAAAGTTTATATTCTGTTTTCGAAATTGTCTTAACTTTATAATTTTCACCAAAGAGAAATATTTATCAAATTTTTATACCTTTTTCTAAAGATTGTCTACTTTTGTTAAAATAAATATAGAGATTTTTAAGTAACATACATATTTTGTTAATTACTGGTTTAACATATGTTATGTAAAATTACGTAGCTACTCTATAAGCGTTACTTGTTTGTTTGTCACGTTAGTAGTGATAATAATTAAATTGTTACCTTTATGAAGCGTTTAACCTAGTTTTAAAATTCGCTTATTTTATAACGATTAAATGAGTAATAACATTACCTACTATGTTCTTTTAGTATCATAGTTACTATATATGTGGTTCATTTTCTTACCGTTTCTATCATTACCCTTTTAGATAACTCATATAATAATAACGTGGAGATTTTTATAAGAACGTGTAAGAATATAAGTACAATATTATATAGGTAAGTACGAGAGTATTATATTTTCCGTTTGGCAAAGTCTTTTATATCATTGGGAATGTTCGTAAGTCTTTCCATCTGGATGCATTAGAAGTTAAGTCATAGGAATCATGTTAACTTGTATATTTATCTAACTATTCTGTTTGAGTTTCTAGGTCGATAACTAGCGGTAGTCGCGGCGGGGTGACCTCTCCTGCCGTAGATTACCGTTAGGTTATGATGATGTGCATCTGGTCGTTGAGGGACAAGCGTTCTACCGCGTATACGCAAACTCCTCTGAAATACTCTTAATATTCTTTTCAAGAGTCTGACTAGGAATGTAGTGATCCTGTCTAATATTATGACCATGATAATTGTTATTGACACGTATATAGCTATTTCTTCTATATGAGCGAAGATAGTTCTAATGGTCAATGGTTCTTTAGGTTTTGGTGGGCACAGTGCTTCTGACGCAAATGGTAAAGTTCGTGCCGTGGTCTGTCGGTCATATCCTAATGAGAACTGTGCGATCGTATCTCCCAATGTGAGATTATATGATCCTCCTGTTATAATAAAAGGAGTGGATGTAATAGTTATTGATGCATTCTCTAAACTGCGATTAGTATTTTCGCTCAAGCTAGTAAAGACAATTCCATCTTGCACATGAGCGTAGGGATAAGTCTGTTTTGCCAAAGGGCAGTGCTTGGTTATCAATGTTTCATTAACGCTAAGTAGTCCCTTAAGGCACTGGTCAGCTTCAACCGGTAGATAAGCGTTATAATAAGATTGTCTGTAAACTCTTTTGGTTTTATCCAAGTAATAAATGGAATCGATATAGCACTCATCAAAAGGAATTGGTGCGTATCTGTAGATTTTTATTGGCTCAGAACTTAATTCCATGGATAGGATAGTGGTGAATGATGTGGTACCACCACTTAAACGACTTTGGACTTCCAATACAAGATTATGAGTATAGTCCAAGTTAAGTTCTTGCCTTACGAAAGTTTTAATAGAGTCTGTGATGTCTGTCTTTGCAAGATCTTGAATTAGAGTAAGTCTGAAGTTCAAGTCTGCTTTAAGATCTTCTAAGTTCGTGATGGCTAAGTTGCTCAAGCTATCAACATAAGAGTATTCTGCTGTTTGCACAAAGTTAGCTGCTTTGGCATGAAGGATTATACCACTTACAATTTGTGGTACTATCTCCGCGAGCAATAACTGTGTAAAGTCAAACTTATCATGATCTAGCTTATAAGAAAGTTTATTTACGTTATTAGTCACTTCAATGCGGTTAGAACTTATTAAAGGAGTTACTGTTTCAATAGCTTCCTTGATGTTGCGGATAAGTTTTATTACTTCATTAAGCAAGTCCTTAATCTTTTTGGTATATAACTTGCCTATAAGTTTAGTTTGTGCTGAAGTGAATGTGCGTCCATCGTAGCTAATGTCTAATTGAGTCTTCAGGCCATCATAGATTGCTATTTCAGGCGCTGTATTGTCTACAGATATATCAACTTGAATGGATCGAATTGCTACAGCCGTGTAGCCTATATATTCTCCACTTTGATAGTGAGTGGGTATCAAGTCTGTCATTGTGTCTGCTGTTGTACTATAGTAGTACGTACTTAGTATTATTAATATTATCTTAGAATACATTGTTAAACAGTTAAGTTTATTTAATAGATGCTTATATCCACAATCAAAAGTTACTTTTCTGACTGGTACACTTACACTAATAGTTAAGGTCTTCACTGCTTGGAGTTCTATGATAAACTAACTTATTTTTCCAAAATCTATTTATTATCCCACTTTCGCTACTGCTAGATCCTGAGTGGGCGTTTCCGGTTTCTAACTATAATTAAAGTTTTTGACATATTTTTTTGTATGTAGATTGGTTATAAGCTTAATAACTAATCAAGTTCATCTCAATTCAAGGCATTTATATATAGGTTGTCTAATAATATTTTTATGCTTGTGTGATTTACATAGAAGTATTAGATATTTTAACTTTTAACTCAATTTTGTATATATTGGGTTACGCAGTGACATGCGTATATTTGTACAGTTTGTATTACTCGTTTGACTCTGTTTAGATTATACAGATTCAAAACTTATACATATACAATTTTCCTTTTATATATTTTTGTGTATAAATATTTTTGAAGGGATCGACTTATTTAGTCGACATGTATTGTATATGGTTGGTCTCCCCCTGTCAAGAGAGAAGACGTAAATTTTACCACTGGATATATAACCTTGAGTGGGAAAATTCTACATAAATTATGATATCTCTGTTATCAGATTAGAATAACATACTATTATATTGTTCCCGAGTTTACAGGGTAAACGGAAATGCAAGTGATTGTTATTGGATTTGATTTATATCTCTCGAAATTTGATATTATAATTTATGTTTAATGTTTTATAGATATGAATTCTGTACGTGTGCAGAATTATAGGCTTTGTATTAATTAAATTTGCATTTTGTTATAATGATAGTCATTATGTTGCTTATTTGTGCATAAAGGGATGACTGTGCACATATTTTTAGTCGCAGATTTTGCTTTGGCCAAACTTATAAGCGGAAGCGTCTCGTTTAGTTAATTATCTTTTAGTCCATGACTTTATTGTAAGACTTTATAATTACTCTTTTGTATTCTCTATGAAAGTGTCAAAATATTAGCCAATTGGTTTGAAACTCTTTGATTTTGAAAGGGTATTTAACTTGTCTGTATTTATATCAGATCTCCTTTCAACCATGTTTATTTTGAAAACTTGCAATTTATTAATACTGTGAGAGGGTATGTGTGATATTAGGATTGGGCTCACGTGGAAAGTATTTAGTTAATTCCATGAATTTTCTGTAAGTTTACCTTTATATTTTTTTTTTTTTTATGTGATTTTTAGTTGTAATCTTATCTTTAATTAGCAATTAAAACAGGTTTTGGCATCTTAAAAAAAATAGATATAGGGGAGTTTTATTATTTAAACTTTTAAATATCCCTGTTTTATCAAAAATTGCGTACAGCATATAATATTGCGTAAGGAAAGAAGAGCAATAGTGTTCCCTTCTTATAGTATGAGCTATAATTAGTTCATATGGTTTATAACTTAAATATTTTATGGCATCATTATTAGTTGTGTTGTTGTTGTAGCAGTTCAAATCTAATTTGGTTAGAACTGTAATATACCTGTTAATCATTTGTTGACAAGATGCATTGGTATTCGGGTTATATTATAGTTCTGAAGTTTAAAGAGTTCTGAAGTTTAAAGTTTTAAAGAAGTCTGAGTACAATATGCAAGAAAGAAAACTTAATCTTGTTTGATTGAAATTTTCTTTGAGGGTAGGCAATGGTTTTTGCTTAATTACTAGATTTTTAAATAAAATCATTGATGGGTGAAATTGTGGCATATCACAATGTATACTGTTGCTGTGTTCTTAAACATGAGCATTAAAGATATAGTTTTGTTCGTACAGATTCTAATCGATAGTTTTTGTCTGTATCACAATTATATACAAATTAGATGCACTTTTGCTACAGCATGGTTTTGGGTACATGTTTCAGGCATTATTAAAGGCTGATGGGTTAAGTATCCGAGATGTGTTTCTTAGACTTAATGTTAACTGCAAGGTTACTTGGGAATTATAATTCATAGGGTTTTCGAGTTAATCAAAATTTAAATTCAAGCGATTCAATACTGTTTTCCCTTGCTTGCAAATGCAACGATAAGCTTGGTATCTTATCACCAGGAGTGATATAGTATTGTATGCTTATATAAAGATTAGATCAGGTGGTAAAAGTGGTCTGTGAGTTCTAATAATGCAGTTTATAATAAGACTATTACATAAAAGCTAGAGGTGGTACTAGCTTTATTTGACAGGGTTATTTTACATGTCAATGTGCTAGTTAATTCTACCAAAATTGGTCCAATTGCCAAACTTTCATAGTGTCCTCTAAGTTTCACCGTTGTGCTAGGATTGAGACAAAAGTTCATCCAACCCGAAAGTATAAATGAGATCGAATGTGCTATTGGTTCATTTGTGCCTATTGTTGTGAATATGCGCATAAAAGTTTTTTTTTGTAAAATCTGTAAGTCCATATATCTTTTGAAAACTGCTATGCTTGTTTTCAATTTATACTGCGATAGACATGTAAACCTAGAACCAAGGAAAAGTTACAACTTTTCAAGGTAAGTGAAATTTTCTCAAACTAAATTTTCTATCTTTTATGTGCGTATTCTCCACAACTTTCTTCAGAATATTCAAAATATATGTTCAGTAATTCTGACTTCGTTTTTAGATAGTTCGATCAATTTAATGATACTCCCTAAGTATACTGGGCTCCTGGGGTGGAGTGTACTATATAGGTCATGTCCTTAATATATATTTTTGTTTTACAATTTTGTTTTGTCTGTCTTAGGGTGAGTTTTAGTGTAAAGTTTGCTTCACAAGTAATGATAGTCTTTAGACAAAGTCCCAGTGGTATTTTGGCACTGTTGATTGTTCAGGACCTTTTCTTTTGTCTACACGTGAATGTATGAAGATTTTTAGAATTATGCCATAAAATATTAGCTATATTACTATTCAAGTTTCTCTCTCTTTTTTTTTTTTTTGAAATAGTAGTGTGTGAAATTTTCAATCTTGACCATACACCTTAACCTAATTTCTACATCATCATCTATGTGTTCAATGAATTTACTGTATTCAGGAGTAGATGAGACTGGAGTTTCTATTTAGCATTAAGATGATAATCAGATTAAGATCACTCATGATATGTGAGTGCCCTGTTTGATAGCTGTATGAATTAAAGTGTATCTATCAGCTTAATAAGTTAATCAATGTAATAATTGATTTTGTGTTTCAGATTGGTATAAGAGTATTATTGGGTTGGCTACTAGTAACTAGAGTGATCTAATTAATAGCTGGCGTGTTTCGTGCTATGGCAAGTTGATCCAATTCGTCATCAGATTCGTCTACTTCTGGTAGCATAGGTAGTCCATATATGAATGATCCTGAGAAGTCAAAATCAACGACTACCTCTCTGACAATAGATTGGTCGCTGGACTCTATGTAACCAGTGATAACTGTGTTGGTGATAGTGTGATCGGAGTTGTTGATTATTAAAGCTCTGCCACTGAGTTGTCCATCATCATTGATAATGAGTTGTGTTTGTCCAGGTAAGATCTTGATTCCTGCATTTTCGTTTGAAATATGATCGTCGCTGAGGATTACTTGTGTTCCAGGTGCTAGGTTGAAAAAGTGGTTGATATTCATTACTATCACTTGGGTTTCTTTAGCTTTGATCTTTTTAACTACTCCTGTACAGAGCTGGAGCTCAAGTTCAGAACAGAAGATACTGCTCAGCGGTCCTTCAGGGTGAAGAATAGAATACAAACACGGTGCTAACCGGTATTTGTCTGTGACAGGCGTCCATGTTAGCTGTAGGCTTCTAATACCATTTAGTCCAATTATCATAGGTGCGACATCCTCATGGTCTTCAGCTACAATTGAGAAGGGAATTGGGTAATGACGGCTTGAGAATGATGTGGGGCGAATCATGAGAGTTACTTCTCTGGGTTCGGGGATCTTGTGATCTGCACATGTAACTGGTAGATCATGACTTTCTTCCAGCTGATTTTCATCATCGTTCATTACTATGCCGAACAACTTGCTATAGTACCTGGCTGATATGATGTTTTTATCTGTTGCTGAGTCAAGTAAAGCTGTCATGCGTACATCATAGTCATATTTACAATCTATTTCTTCTGGCATACAACCAGAGCAATGAAGGTACAATTTTCTTTCTTCCTCCTTTGCTGGTGTAACGTTATCTCTTAATTGATTTTTAGGCTCATTGGGAATTATTTCCGCTGTGGCAGCTGTGATTCCACCGAAGTTACAATCTCTAGATGATTCCTCAGCCTTGGCTTTAGCCCAGTCTTCATATGTTTGCCTGAAGACACCACTAGGTTTCACCTTACCACTATGGTATAATTCCATCATGGCTGGTCTTCCAGGACATAAGTGTCGAGAATGGTATAACTCTTTACCATATGTCTTATAACAGTTTGTACAGAAAGCTGATGTCAATACAGTTGGGTATAACCGCCCTGTATCATCACATAATAATCTACATCCATCAGATATGTTGTGAGAATATTGTCCACATGCTACACAGTAGCGTCCAGGTGATAACCTATAAGAAGCCTGATAATCCCGTTTGGTATTCCTCTGAAAATGCCTGTCCCTGTTATCCCTGTGATGAGGTTTGGGATTGGGTGACTTTGTAGCCATTTCTTTAACGGTGGATTTTCTTCTATGATAATTTGAGATGGCCTCTATTTTGGCAATTTGTCTGTCTCTGTAGTTAGCTCTTCTCTCTTTAGATTTCGAAGTGTTGGTGGTGTGGATTCTCTTGTGTTCTATACTCGTTGTACAGTTTGTGCAGAGATGCCTTCCAACTTCAAGTGAACCACTCGTGTTAGGTCTACCAAGTTGTATTGTGTTCAGTTTCTGCGAGAGTAGAAGTTCTTCTGCTGGTTCTGCTACTTTTGTCCGCCTGTGGGAAACAGTTTTCCATGAGTCTGATAAGTTAGCTTGTGTTGATAGTGAGGCCAGAGATATCGCATTCACTTCAGGGCTCATATTCCTCTTGCCAATTTGTTCTGATTCTTCTAAATTGGATATTTGTATTTCCTCATAAGCATCGGAGTCTCTAATGTCTGTATTAGCTGAAGGGGTGTTTATACCAGGTGTTGTCGAGCGTCCCCGACAAGGAGTGGTTTCCTTACCAGCTTCATCATCCTGCTGGCCTTGCTTGCGGGCAGATGACATGATAATAGTTGTAAAGTCTTAGAACTAATTGTAAGTTCTTTTAGATGCCAGTGGAGTGTTATACTATTTTTATGATAAAAATAGCGGAAGTTCGAGAGGAGTACAAATAATGAGTATAATTTAAAACAATCAAGAATCTGTTTAAGTTAACAATTCTTTGCTTTAAATTGTGTTTAGTTATAGCTGGGTATGATATATGCTTCACCTATAGTTGTTTCTACGTCGTATATACGTGCGTGTGAGCTTTTGATTGATATTCTAAAGATGTGCGCTAATGCACCCTTATCCTTAATTAGGCTCAACTGTAGAAACACTCCTACTTAACTTTTATATAGTTTTATTTATGGAGTCAATTTGAGCTAGTTAGCTATTCAAATTGGTTATTAAGTTAAGTAATGTTTGCAGCGGAGTTAATTTGGGTATGCTTATATACTATCGCAAATTAACTTTTAGTTTGCTCAGGAGTCGACTTTCCTAGCAAATTATGGTTGTCGAGAAAAAGAAACAGCAATTTATAATCCTTGTTGAACTCTTACTTCACTCTAAGGATATGTGTTTATAGCCTATGATCTACTTATTCCTGTAAGGCTATTATGAATATAACTTACTAAGGTTCACTCCCAAAGGATCGTCTATATTCTAATAATATTGCAACAATTTTGCCTGAATGTCAAAGATCTCGCCACCTCTTACTTATAGTTGTATTAGGGGTTTCCTTCCAATCCTATAACGTAATTTGCGCAAAATTGGGGCTTCACTTATGACTTCAATTCTTATAACTGTAGTGGGATATACAATTTAGATATACCTATATTTATATATGTAAAGATTGTTTTCAAAATTATCTGACCGGATGTAATCTAATTATAATTAGTAGTAATACAGTATTCAAGTGCAAGTTTACTCTGAGGAAGTGTGAGATCCTACACTAGGTGGCCAACCTATAATGTGGAGGTTGTCAATCAAACTTCAAAGGAGCCTATCAACTTTGAATTAAGCAATACTTATACTTTTTTTTTCTGAAAACTAATCTGACTGATTTTAGTGCACTTTTTTTTTCTAACTTATCTAAAAGTAATTTGTTAGGTTATAAAAATTCTGGGCTATATGTAGACACACTTTTATGTTACTTGGTTATAGTCTATGTGCTAGTAAGCCTAAGTAAACATACATTTCTCGATATAAAAGGTTTATGATTCCGGATATTTAAAGACAGTAGGGTACTTTTCCGTAGTACTTCTGCTACTTCTTTTAGAGACGTCCTACTCTCCCAAGGTAGGCTGCTGCAACCTCCTGCTGCGTTTGGTGTATAGAACTTTGTCTCTTAAAGTGTGCTATTCAGTACATATAGGGCCTATATTGTTGACTATACTTTTATATCACTAATGGTCACTATCACTAGTAATTAACTTGTCTTCACTTTCACTGCTGAATCCTGGTGGTACATGAAATAGAAATGTTAGCATTAGCAAAGCAAGTAAAAATTTAGTTTTCATGTCCTACTTATTGTTGAGTGAACCGTTTATTGTATTTATGTACGTGTTTGTAAGGAATCATACAAAAATTTTCTAAGTTAAGATTGAATTAAAACTTTCTAAGTCAAAATAAAGTAGAATCACTCTAAGTCCAAGGTTGGAAAATTTTGACTAAGTCCAAAAGTTTCTAATGAAATTATTCTAAGTACAAAAATCAACAAATTTCGGCTTAGGAAAGAATTCTGAAAATATTTTAAGTGCAAAATTAATAAATTTTTTGACTAAATCAAAAAAAAATTTTCTTATTGAAATTATACTAAGTACAAAATTAGTGAATTTTGACTAAGTCCAAAATCTTTCAATGAAATTATGCTAAGTACAAAATTAGTGAATTTCGACTAAGTCCAAAACCTTTCAATGAAATTATGCTAAGTACAAAATTAGTGAATTTTGACTAAGTCCAAAACCTTTCAATGAAATTATGCTAAGTACAAAATTAGTGAATTTTGACTAAGTCCAAAACCTTTCAATGAAATTATGCTAAGTACAAAATTAGTGAATTTTGTTTTTTTTTTTTTTTTCTTGAGACAAAAGAAATAGAATTACTCTAAGTCCAGACGTGGAATATTTTGTCCGAGATGAAATTTCCTAACAGTTCATTCACAATGCTACTTTAGAGATTGCCTATAAGTCAAAAGAAATAGAATCACTCTAAGTCCACTATTGGAATATTTTGACTAAATGCAAATCTCGCTAAGTTAAGGATTTTAAAATTATAAAGTATTAGAGTGTTAGAATTATCCTTCACCAAAAGAAATAGAATCTCTCTAAGTCCATAATTGGAATATTTTGGCTAAGGCAAAAATACTCTAAGACAAAATTTTCTTTTGAGTGTGGAAAGTGAAATTTGTTAATCTAGTTGGAAAAGTCGTAATTATTACAAGTCCGAATTTTGGTAAATTTCCAACCAAGTTCACAATTTCATAGAAATTACTATAAGTCCAGAAATTCGAGATTCTCTCTGTAACAAAAGAAATAGAAATGGTGCTAAGTCCAAAAGTGGAATATTTTGCTCAGAGTCTCAGGAAGTCTCTGGAGTTATTTCTCTGATTGCATACAGCAATTTGTCTACACTTATATCATTCCAACCGATCGATGTTGAGAATATCTTTGAGACTTTGAAATATTTTGTTTAACTCAAAATTTTTAGAGGCTATAGTTATTTTGATACATCCGCGTATAAATCAGAATTGCATTAAGAATATAAGTCCTAGGCATGTATAAGTAAGTGCAAATCTCAGAAAATCGGTTCTAACGGCACCAAAGTATTAGTACAGTTTAACTTGAGTATAAATGCTACAAGTTTGTAATAATCTTTTGGCCCTTTACTACGACTCAAGAGTACTAACTGCTTTCGGCATATTGTTTCAGAAACATGGCTCCAAAGACAATATGTATCCCAACTAACAGCGTTTCCCGTGTTCTATAGGATTTGCTCCTAAGTTTTCATTTAATAAGGCAGTTCAAAATGGTCCTTTACAAATAGTATTTTGATAGCTTATAAATGAAAAGTTACTCCATGCTTGATTCTTAATAAGTTCTGGTTTAAGTATCAAAGATTCAAGTATTTCAACACTTAGAGAATTTTCGAATAAGTAAAAATCATACTAAGTCCGAAGATTTATATATATACTCCGCCACCTAGCACAACTCCTAAGTTTCAAAATTCTGACTAAGTCCAAAAAATCAAAATTTTGCACATAGCTCAATCATAGATTATTCCAACCCAAGTGTTTTACTAAAGAGAGGCGGACATGGAGGTGCCGGTGTGCTGGTATTCTCTAGGGCCTCTAGAGTGTCAACCAGTGCGAGTGTCCTTATAGGGCGGCGACCAATGGCCACAAATATGCTAGCATTCTCTAGGGCCTCTAGAGTGTCAGCTAGTGCAACTGCTCGTACACGAGGCTCTCAATTGCATTTGTGTCGTGCCTTTCAGTCCCTATCTCTTCAAACGCCTCATAGTCCTAACCTTGCTCTCAAATAGTATCACAGGTTTTGGTAAATCCGATTTTGCCATAACTACAATTATTCGATTTTGGTAAAAATACCTGCCTTAGGCGGTTCGGGTACGTTAAGGAAAAAAAAGAAAAAAATTATGAAGTAAAAATTTTTTCAAGATACAACCGGTAAGTTGCACCATTGTGTGTGCGAATGGGGCGTTTGTCCATATTTAGGTATGGAGACCGCTCTTCTATGAGTACTACTAAAACCTAATTTTAATGCAATACACATAGACATTCTCATCGTCGGTTCGTTTGTTTAGAATGCTTAACCCTCTATTCCCACAAGTATAATACGAATTTGGTTGAGCTGGTGGAAGCTCAACAAAAGACCCACGCGAGGTATTATGTTGCTTTAACCTAAGAATAAATGGTTGGTTTTAATATTCGATCAGAATTATATAAGCATATTAAATATTAAGGAAGGAAAATGTTTTTATAAAGTGTATTTATATTACAAGTGCATAAGTTAAGTATGAAAATATTTACAGGATAAGTGTTAAAATTATAAGTAGAGTAGGACAGAAATATGCCCTAAGTCCCAAGCAGTGAATTGTGCTAAGTGTTAGAGTTCTAACATAAGGCCTGAGCTCAATTCATGCTAAGTACTAAGGGGCCTAAATTTAAACTACAATGCATGCCAAACAACTAAGTCATTACCTTTTAAAGCCAGAAAGAGAAGTTGATGGTAGGAGAGTTAGTAAATAACTGAATAAATTCAAGAGGTACATGCTATAACATTAGCTCTGGACCAGGATTTTAGTGTTTGTCTGTGCAATTAAATATCTGTGTGTTAATATGTGACGTAAATCAGGCATGGTTGTAGGCATACATATATGTACTGGTTGTTTATATGATTACATTAACTATAAACATAATATCTTTAATAAACATATACTATTAGCAAATCACATACAGATTACCATGAATAGGCTGTCGTTACCTGTATATGGTGTCATATAGGTAGAGACAGGCCTATGAATGCATAAATTGATACAAATAATGCCTTGGGCCTAGCTAAAGTAATTGTGTCTTGCCCCTGAGTGCTACTAGTTAATTGCAGGGCACGTGTCAATCAAAGGTTCATAATATGATCTATAAAGTGTTGATTTTATATCAAGCATAGATAGATAGTTGTGGATGCGAAGCATTTCTGTAAAAGTCTCATATGTACGTTCAAAGAATTTGAAAATTGAGGATCGCATCTCCATCAACACCCCACCCCCCTGACCGATTAAGGTTAGGCAAGGGTCCCAAAAGTTAAGGGTTAAATGAGATGCCAATTAGTTTAAATTATGAACATAATAAATGTATTCAAGTTACTAAATATCATTATGTAATTATTCCTAGCCTATTTACTTTTCTCTATATCCACGGAAATGTCGTTTTAAGTGGGGGGTTGACAAGGGATAGGGAAAAATATGCTTCAAGTATTTCAAGAACTCTTTTTGTATTGAAATCTTTAAATCTTAGAAAAGAAACTGATAGGAAGGGTTAGGTAGGAGGGATTTGGGAAGATTTACTAGATGGTTTGCAAAAAAAGTAATTTTTGTCATTATGTTTAGAAAAAAATCATATCAAGCACATAAACTAAACATCTAATAACAATTTTTGATTACATATTTCTGTCCTAATGTGTTATTTACTTTTTCTTTTACAAGTTCACTTTTATTACTAAGTGAACTTGAAAACTCTTCCAACCTTTGTAAGATATGCTTAAAAAAAACAAATGATAATGCACAAAATTACCCCTTCTGTAGATGAAAATTAGTAGTTGAACACTGAATTAACCAACCAATCAAATTCACTTTGGTCACCCAAGTTGTTAAGCCAACAAATAAGAAAACATTATTATAAAACTTTGGGTACTAGTGTAATAAACAGCCCATATTTCCTTCTCCCCCCCCCTCCTCTTCCACTCCTTCCTATTCTATAAAGTAGTAAGCTTTTTTTGTCTGTAGTGAAGGATCTTGCTAACCGCTGAACCGATAAATAAAGTTTTTTTTTTATGGGAACCCGTCAACACATTTAGCTGTGCGGACGAGATAGCACATCATTTTATATGATTAAAGAAACAGAAATACTTTGCAGTAGGGGAGATTTGAATATGCTTTTAATCTAACATTTATGTGGTGATGAATAAATTATCAAATTTCATAAAATTATTAAATTCATAATGAAGCTACTCTGTTATTGAAAATTTCGTTATCATTTACGTAAAATACTGTCCAACAAACAATTAACCCTTTGATTGCACGAATTTTTTTCTGAAAAGTTCTAACTGTAATTGTTAACGAGTTGCGCCTTTTTAAAGGCCAAGGCATTATCCCTTCTCTAACTGTTTATGACGATCACATGACAAATCCAAAGTAGAGAGGATTTTTAATAACTTTAGTTATGATCTAGTGTCAGTCTTACATTCGAACCTATCACCTCAATTTTTAAATTAACAAAAAGAGCTAACCGTTACGAACGGACGACCTTAATTGTAGTTTTATAAAAAAATACTAAAATGAAAATTATTTCATATTTCATTCTGAATACTGAAAAAGAAAAAAAATATTATTATTACTTATCATGCTGTGCTAATTTTGAATAATTTCATCCTTTTAATCAATTTTATCAAAATCTTTGGAAAGGTTGTGTGATTTAAACAAGACATTTTTGGTTTTCATATGTGAAAACTCTTAAACTGGCTCTAAAAAATATTGAGAGCCACTACATATTAGATTCCAATGTTTATCTCTAGATCAAGGTATTTATGACTTGGTGCTTATCTTAGCTAAAATCTTTTACATATAAGATTCAACAATGGCTCTTTAAAATTCTCCAATGAGCCGGCTCTCGGATTTTATATTAATACATCGTATTATATCCAGTTTTCTACGAATATAGAAATGTACAATCACAAGAATAAAACTAGTTTTTTTAGCTGGTGCCTTCGGCTCCACGGGGCTAAAAAAAACTAGTTTTAATCTTACAATTGTACATTCTATATCCGCGGAAAGCCGTTTATAATACGATACGAGAAATAACTTTTACCTAATAAAACATCTACAATAGTAGATATGATAAGAAATAGAGTAACACCAATAAAGCAGCCTCGACTCAATAATTTTCGAATTTTGTCTGAGGATTCATCCACCAAAAAATGGGTTATCTGAAAAGAAAAAAATATCATGAGAAATGTAAGGCGCAGGTAATGAAAGACCTTTTTTTACTACAGCCACTCTCCCAATTTAGTACTCATTGTCATATCCCTGTATCCCTTAGTAGAAAGACAAACAAATGGAACCGTCATATTGAAAGGTTTGTTTAAATATTTGTGCTTTCAAAGGATATAGAATATGTGGAGATTGTGTTAGATTCTCGCATACCCTTACGTAATGTTTCTCCAAGTTGGCAATCTCCCTCAACTGACCATGGAAGAACGTATTTACATTGGGGCGGTCTTTATTAGCAAACTAAATTGATGTAAAATTCCAGTGTCAATATCCACATATTCTTTATCCATTTCTCCAAAATATATTTAAAAAAAAAACTAAATTATACCTCAGCAAAGGTGCCTGTCCTACAGACAGACAGACACATAATGAGGCTGGTTGAATACAGACCAAAGAATAAGATGATCCTATTGGCTATAAGACCAACCAATAGGGGCAGATAACCAACCAAGGCATATAATATCAAAACTAGGCTCTGAAAGAATAAGTTTTTTTTCATTTGAATTTAGTTGTGCTTTGATACAAAAATGTAAACAAATTTTCTCATGAATCCATAAGAGTTATTTTCGCATCGTTTTATAAACAGCTTTTTGCGATTATATTTGCAGAAAACTGGATATAGTATGATACAAGACATAACTTTTCAGTGTGGCTGAGAACAGGTTCTATTCCACAAGATATTATTCGGTTTTGAAGCGATACAGGAAATATTTTTCTTTTCTTTTTAAATTACTGACAGTTACGCCCCTAGCAGGGTGGGCGGGTGGATGGGGCAGTGAGAAGTCAACTTAAAATTTTAGTTTAAAAGAAAAAGTAAAAAATTGTTAGTTGGGTTTAATTTTTTAGGGACTATTTCTCCCTTAATGATATCCTTCCAAGGACCTTTGAGAAGCTACACAGTAAAGGAGAATCATATCGGTTCAGCAATTACTGAGATCTTATGGCACATACAGATTGACAAATTATCATACTGTCATATTTATATAAGAATAATAATTTATTACTTACACTAATAATTGAAGTAGCATTTCCAGAATAGTAAATGGAATCATACAGTTTGTTAAACAGTGTTTTCTCATGTTCTGGTATATTATCCAAATAACTGAAATAAAAGTTAATCAATATAAATAAGGAGTCTAGTACAGTTCATAAAAATATAGCTAGAATTGAAAACTCTTAAAAAGGAAGAATAAGTTGGTGATTGCAAAGAGTCTTAAAATGCTTTTGGAATCAAGGAGAAGTACATTTTATCAACTATAATAGATACAAATATATTTAACAAAAACTGGGTCAAGTATATTAAATTTTAAAAAAAAATACTTCCAACTTTACTTTCAGTAAAAACAAATGATGAAACAAAATATGTAAATAAAATATACAATCTAAAATAGCAATCTAACCTGATAATGATATGGTAGATAAGGCTGGATATACATATGAGAAATACACCAAGGCTAAAGTGAACAAGTCTGATGGACAAACTGTTGCAATTATTCTGATTATACAAAATGTTACTTAATTTTGAGCTAATGGAAGAGATAAATAGCACCCAAATGATTACTTTTTGGCCCCTTTTATATAAATTTCATTCAAAACATGTTTTAAAAAAATAGTCTAAGAATTAATTGAAATATAACTTTACGTATGATCAAAATTTCCTTTGAGTCTCAACATCTTGAGTTTCATTACACATGAAATATCTGACAATCATATATTTCTCAAACTCAAATTTGCTGAATGTCTGTGTCTCAGTGTTGTTATCTATTGGTTCAATGTCAGATGCTCCATCAATGGAAGGTGTGTTTGTTATGTTCTCTAGTTCAATATCACTTTGGTCATTGTTCTCATGGACTAAATATTCTTCAAGATGGCCTAAAAATAAACACCAGTTTAAGAAAATTACTAAAAAGAAATAATCAAAACTTAAAAAGTAGTTCATTAAATGAAGAAACATTGAACAGAATCTAGATGTAAGATTGTTTAGCAAAGCAGAAAAAAAACATAGAACAAGCTTATTTATTATCTTACCTATTAAAATTTAAAATTATATACTTTTATATAATTTTTATTTAAGTATCAATTTCACAAATCATATTATTTTACATCCCAAATTTTTAAATTATTTTTCAAAAACTCTTATGAAATTATAATAATTTATCAAATTGAATCTACTCAAAAACAGGATTTAAGTCAAATTAAATCCACTCTCAAAATTTAATAAAAATTTTACTCATATTGTATTGTGGTATCCGCCTAGGTTAAATGGCAAACACCCGAGTTCAAATGACTATGGCAGTGCGAACAGACGTGGACACATATATTATAGAGAAGCTACGCTTCTCTAGCAATCACTAAATAATAAACAGAGTCTATTCAGATGTTCCTTTATTCAGGGTCTAAGGTTTACTAAAGTTATATACAACAAACAATAAATACACAGATTGGAATAAATAATCCTAAAGCAGAATCAATATAAATACATATACAATAATCAGATTGGGCAATAATGATCCCCCATCCCTGGAAAGGGTGGGGGAACCAAACAATACAGCTTAACCATAATAAGGCTGTCAAAATCTATCATTAATTTTAAAGCATAGGGAGGGGTCAGGCTGACCCCTTCCCCAGTACTCGGGGGAGGGCCCTCGGCCCTTCTCCGAACCAAGGTCAGGGTTGCCATAGAACATGGCTCACGGCTGCCGAATACCACAATATCAACAAAATTTAATTCGAATATTCTAAATAAATAAAAAATTGTTATTGTATTTAGATATTTAGAAATTATATTAATAAATCAGATTTATGATATTTACTCTAACACTATGTTAAGTAAAGCACATTTTTTAGAAAAAGGCCAAATAAAAAAAAGAATTGAAATATAAAATATTTTTTTTAAATAACAAAATTTACATATTTTAAAAACTTTTAAAAATATCTTCTTTAATACCTATGTGAGCAGTTAACTAAAAAAAATTTAGCATAGCTCCAAAATAAAAGTTTTTCCCTATGATATTTTCAGGATTGTACATAATTAGAAATTATATCCCTATTTTTTCAAAAAAAACTTCTGACTATTGAAGTTCAAAATAGGAATATAAATTCCCATTAAGTCAGATTCCAACAATGTCATAGGGATGGGGTGAAACCGAAACAACTCTATGATTGTTATTAGAAAGTCCATAGGTCCATTTTAAACATGTTGCTTTTTAACTTTTTAAATATCAAATGTTTATGTGATAAAATTATCCGATTGGTCTGATTTTTGGAATACTGATTCCTAGCACAACAAAGTACATTGTTATAAGCAAAGCATCTTTGTAATCAAATCCTAAAAATGTAAGTATGTCCTTAACAATATCCTGTATTTAAGCAGTTTTTCTTAAAATACAATAGAACTGTCGTGAAGCTTCCTTAAAATAGAGTACTTAATTGTTACATAGGTTAGCGAGATCTTTAAGGACAAACATTAAAACCATACTACTTCATACTATAAAATCTTTACCTTGTTTAAGATTGACATCAGCTATGCCAACGCAGACTAAAATCACAAGAAGAAGCCCAAAGAATAGGCTGATAAAAAGGCTGGATAAACCTGGTATATAGAATTACTTTATAAAGATTTTGTTAGATTAAGCTAGATTTTGTAAAAATAAACAAGAATAAGTTATATTTTGTGAAAATAACAAGATTTTGTGAGAATTAACAAGGTTTTGTTGTTAACTATTTGAATCTTTTAAAACATATTTTATTGAGTCAAGTTTACTATGGCATTTTTATTGTTGTCATGCTGTTGAAATTCATAACTTTTCTTAATATAAAAAAGGAAATATTTCTAAAATGCTCATTTAATAAAAACATTTTTAAACAATTTTGACCATACATGAGAATACAATAAACTTTTCTTCCCCATTTTTTTCTTGTTCTGAAAATCATGTACTATAAAATTGATATTTTACATTTTCGTAATTCTATGCCTGTTGTATTAGTTTCAATGAGATAAATATCATCTTCTGTACAAAGGTCACCATCTCCCATCTGAATACAACTCTCATCAGCTGTTTCCTAAATATATAAATGTCGTCTTATATGCATAACGTTTACTGTACAAAAGTCACCATCTCAAATACATGCATCTGCTGCTTTCTGCTCTGTAAATATTTGTAATCTTTATTCTATTTTGGCGATATTACCTAGGTTCTTTGAGTTTAAAGGGACCTTTGTTTAATTTATTTTGGGCAAAAAAAGACAGATCCATAGTGATCTATTCATGGGTACCCTGGCAGAACTAATTAGGATTCAGGTTGTTTATTGTTATATATTTTTTTTTGATTTTATGACTTTGTTTAAATTTTAATGCCAAAATAAATATGGTTATATTTCTTTTCATGTCCATATCATTATTTACTTTTGAGTGTTGTATTCAATACAAAGGTTGAAATTTTGGAATTTTTATCATTATCAGAATGTGTTTTTTAGTAACTATTTTAATTTATTAACTGCTATAAATAAATTTGTTTCACTAAAAACATCTCAAATTGTTTGGTGATGTTACACCTTTATTCTACATTTCTGTCAAAACAGACACAGTAATCTTCTGAATTTTTATGGGCTTTAGATATATAGAACAATCCACAATCATTAACCTGCCTAAATAATTATCATGCAAAACATGTATAAAAAATTACCTTAATAATTTCAAGAAAGTTATTTTTTAAGGGAAGCCGCGGATTTGTTTTAATTTCATGTTCAATATGTTTATCTGAATGCTTTGAACTAATTGATGCTGTCTCAATGGAGTCACCTCTAGCTAAACTCTTTTTATTATCACGCTTAACATTATTATCACTTTTGCTTGACTGGGGATCTTTTAGCTTGTTAAGATAGTAGTAGGGTTGATTTATCAATTTACAGTCATCATAAAGAAAGTCCTCGGATTGCCAGGATTTGGATTGGTAAATACTCCCTCTACTTGTCGATGGCTTTGGGTCTGAAAACAGTTTTAAGGTTAATTTTGGGAATTTCTGGAAGTAATACTAGCTACTTTTCTCAGCTACAATTCAAGATAGTGTTTTTATGTGAATATTTCTCATTCCAAGGAGCAAATATATTTTAATAACATGCGTGGTCCTTTGGTCTGTCAAAAACACTATGGGGGACATAAAGTTCTATGTAGAAAATCTCTCAATCACTCCTATCTCCACATGGTCTGTAAGTCAGTCAGTAAGTCTATGGTTTTGTCATTCTTTTTAACGGATAGCTTTTTTCGTTAATTTAGGCATGTTAGAATTGTCCTATCGATTTCAAACTTTGCATGGTAATTCCTGTTGTAGTTAGGTACGATTTAGAAAGCGTAGCAACTCTAAAATCATTACCAGAATGTCCGTACGTCCATTTTAAACATGATGATTTTTTTACTTTTTTAACAACAAATTTTATGTGATCTAATAATCCGATTGATGTGACTTTTGGTATACAGATTCCTGGGACAACAAAGTAAAATATTATAAGCAAAGCAACTCTATAATCAAGTTCTAAAAATGTAAGTATGCCCATAAATATTATTCTGTATCAAGCAGTTGTTTAACAAATTTACTTACAATTTTGCTTCGACTCTTATTCTGATTATTCAGTTCTGACACTATACAAGTGTTAATGTCCGTTTGTCCTACCATTTCATTGCTTCGCTTTTATGGATGTTGTCATCCTTTTTTTATTTCATTTTCTTATAAATTTAATTAAGTAGGTAAAGGAAAGTTGAATCAGAATAAATACAATATTTAAATATTCAAAGTATTGTTAGCAAATTTTTCAAAAGCTTTGTAAGCAAACTATTGTATAATTGCTATGGAATTATTTGTAAAATATGTTTTGCAAAACACTATTTATGGAAAAATCCAAGTAGCACTAATGCTACTTGGATTTTAACAAAGCATTTAATTATTCAGTTGTTAGCAGTGAAGCTACTTTATAGTTCACTTTGTCTGTTCATCTGTCTGTCCGTCCCTAAGTCCTTAAAGTGTAATTTTTCCGACTATTATTCAAGATAAGTAAGTTTCATACGTACATACCTTCTAAACAATGAAGAGTAAGTGGATTATCCTGTGAGCTCTGTGTCCTTAGCATGGCTCAACATCTATAGGCGACAAAATTTAACAAGTAAACATTTCTACATTTTAGCGTAACCTTACATCTCTGAAAATTGTCTTCAATTGTTCTACTGATTAAGCAAAAAACGGATCTTGGACAAAGTAGCTTCGGACAAAGTAGCTTCAGACAAAGTAGCTTCGGACAAAGTAGCTTCAGGACAAAGTAGCCTCCTAAGGAAAGTAGCCTCAACTGTTAATAAAGGTCATGTCTGCAGCGCTCAGCCCCCTGGCTACTTTGTCCGAAGCTACTTTGTCTGAAGCTACTTTGTCCAAGATCCCAAAAAACATCAAAAAAATAATGCAAAGTAATGCAAAATAAGGGAATTCTAATATTTTAAATAAAAGTCTAAGTGGGATGTCTAAGTGTACCAAAGGTTCTCGCTAACCACTGAGGCGATATGATTCTTCTTTACAGTGTAGCTTCTCTTAGATAATGTAAAAAATTATAACTAGTATGGAGAAGTGTACCATTTCCCTCACAAGAGAAATCACCCCTAGAAAAAAACCTGCAAAAAACATTTTTGTTTATATTTTAGAATAATATTGAAAATTTGCCCTTCTCACTTCAAGTATCCCTAGAGGCCTCTAGGGGCATAATTGCTAGTTATGGTTAGCATTGCATCAGTAAAAAACTAACATTTTTGAACAATTGTATTTAACTTGGTATGGCGTTCAAACTTGATTTTTTAAGCAACTAATTATTATATTTATTTAAAATTTAATTTGAAGATTTTGTTGACTATTGAAAAAGAACTGTTCAATTCATTTTATCCCTACGTTTTATTCCATAAAGATGTCATGTGGTATTTATCTATGGATTTACTTGGCTGCTATATGTGTTAGACCTCTTTTCCCTCTGAACAATTAAAATAGACTTCTGAAATTTCCCCCATCAAATGAGCATCTAATTTGAAACTCATTTTATTCACATTGGCCAAAATATCTTTTTTTTAACTATTTTTTGATGTTGACATTTTTTCAAAGCATATCTAATAACATGAAGAGATTAACTCAAAATGTTTGAATAGAGGATTATTTCAATACTAAATATCATATTATCATTTCTTAATAATTTTTGGGAGAAATATCGACATTGAGAGAGAGAGCGAGAGAGAGAGAGAGAGAGAGAGAGAGAGAGAGAGAGAGAGAGAGAGAGTGAGAGAGAGTGAAGGTACTTGAGATAGAGAAAAATTTAATTAGATATTTATAACAGCGACGCATATTTCAATATACTTTGGGCTCTGTTTTCAAAGGGAGTTAAAAAGCCTAAATTATCCTAAATCTAAAAATAGACTACTACAATCCTGAGACCTATGTGAAGATTCCCTAAAATGGAAAACTCAATCAGTTCAGTAGTTAATAAACAAGACGAAAAAAACCTTACTACTTTATATAGTAAGACTAATAAATGTGGCCCTAGCATCTAGTGGCTCTGTATTAAGGGAAGGGGAGTTCAGAAAACCCTTTTTTGGGTCAATACGAAGCTTCCTTTAATAGAATAACTAAATCAGTTAAGTTGTTATTGAAATCTTAAAATTCAGACAAAAAAAAATACTTGACATATTAGGGTTCTTGAAATTCCCCCTCTGTACATGAGTTCATTTTTAAACCCTTTTATATTGCTTATAATTGGTTTTTCATCAAGTGGAAATTAGAGACACAGTTGCTTTTAAAGGTTAGGTAAATGTTAAAAATTGCCACGCTGGGTTATAGCCCCCTGCATGGGCTAGAAATTGAAGAAAGGCCACTGCAAAAATACGATAATATATGCTACTTTGTTTTCTTGCCATGATCCGAAAAATGTACTTCTCAACAAGTAAAATTGGACATACAAGTAAAGGTTGCTAAATAAAATATGACATTGTTTTTCTCAATGATAAAATTATTGAATCAAAAAGGGGAATCACACAAAACCCTCAAGTCGTCTAACTCTATCATAAGCCGAGATAATAGTTATTAGAGGGATAACAGGCGTAGAGCAAAAGCTTGAAACTGGATAGAATGGAAAGAGAAAAAATATTGATACTGCTCTGGGTAAATTAAAGTAACTATGAACAATAGATAATTTCTATCGAAATGTTAGGTGCGCATATAAAGAAGCAAAATTTATCATTTTATGATTGTTTAAACCCCCCTCCATCATTTTATATAAATTTTCTCCGTTCTATCCCCCTGAAGGAAAAGTTTACTCCCCCTCACCATTTAGTGAACCCCCTTCCCCCCCCCCCCCCCCAACCCTCCGCCAACTACAGCCCCTTAATTTTAAGGATGTGTGACAGATGTACATTCCCAATGATGATAAACAAAATTGCAATTTCTTTTTATTAATATAATAGGTTGAAAAATTTGTAAAGTTTATTACCAACCAAATAAAAATGAAATAAAAATACTCAAAGTTTTAGAGCCAACGAATAAGATATCGTATTCTTGAGACTGTGTTATTTACAGACGAATGGCCAATCCCTCCCTGCCTTGTATGCCCAATTATTTCATGTTCAATCGCATAGGGAAGGAGAAACAAATATTAGACCCTGCAAACCACCCTAAAATTGCAACCAAATATTGGTATTATTTTGCTAAAAAGTGATAAGTTATTTTACAGAAACACCGTGAAAATGAATATTTGTTCTGCTCTGGAGTAAAATATTAAATTTGATTAAATATCATAATATCTGCGGCTAACTATGGAGGTTAAACAATCCGAGGGTGGTGATACCCCCCATCCCTTTTCCCCAGAATAATAAAACTAGTTGGATAGAAAGAGCGAGAGATATTTCCTTTGAAAAAAAAACAATAATTTACTTTTATTTTTTTAACGACAACAACGAAATTGAATAACTTTCATTTCTGGATGAAAGGAAAACAGTAAAAGTGTCTGACTATGACGTCAGAAAAAATTAACAATTAACCAATGAGAAGCCAGTAATCACAATGGTAAAATATATAGCGGCCTCTCATTGGTTAATTGTTAATTTTTTCTGACGTCATAGTCAGACATTTTTACTGTTTCCGATGAAAGCCTAGATTTTAACAGCTACAATTTATTTCCTTATGGTACAAGAAACTTTACTATTTTAGGTCTTTTTTTCTGTGTGCATTTGTCACAAGTGTGTATATGATTCAAACTTATATTAGCACTAAATAAACTCATTTGGACAAACCTTTAGGGATAAGACAATGGACGAAAACATTTAAATATTGGAAAAACAAAAATACATTAAGAAGATGTACCTGCGTAATTTTTGAATTTTGAATTGCAAACGTTCACGGCAATTTCCAAGACAAAAATAAATTAGATAAAAATTTGATCGCATCATATTATAGACAGCTTTCAGGGGATGGTAAAATAAACCCCCAAAAAAATTATAAATAAAACCATTTTTTTAGCCCCGAGAAAACAATTTTAACTGCTGCTGATATCTCATAGCTGAACCATTTGGAACAGAGTTGCTTCGATATTGTTATATAAGATTAACTTCTAAGATATTACAAACAATGTTATATGAATAATTGGTTGAATATCAAAAAAGAGGCAAGACTAGCCTTACTATAATTAGATACAAAATTGTATGAGAAGTAGGTACACTAGGACACCTCAAAGTGTAGGATATTTCCTATATAAACAGTTTACAAGTCCAAGGTGTGTACAAAGATTATTTTGTAGTATACGACTGTATTTCGCCAATCAAAAGTAAGAATAGAGGGAATTTCTTGACCAAAAACAGGGGCAACTCATTACCATGGATTGGATTGGATGTTTGCAATGTTGGAAACTACTAAGGTCTGTAAATATTTAAAATACATGTTTTCAATACACAGAAAATAATAAAATTTTGAAAGTTTATTAAAATCTAATATTTACAAAATTATTCATGCCAAACATATTGAAATCACACAAAAATATTTACTTTTTTCTTTACCTAAAACACAAAGAATATAATTTGTGCACATAAATGACAAATTTTCATTTTTGAATTCATAATATGATAATCAAATAGAACAATCAACATGTACAAAATTAATCACTTACCCAATCGGACTTTTCTAACATTGGGACTTGGAAACGGATGCTAAAATAATTCATAAGTTAAAAAGAATTAAAAAGAAATACAATTAAATGTGTTTTAGAAAATAACCTGGTTTCTGACAAATCGAATTGTGCCATTTGCCACAGTCCAAGCTCATCCATTTTCCTCCAATAACCTGATATTCAAAACTTTTTATTTATTTTCTTTTAATCTTTGAAATAATAAAGATTTTAATTTGAACAAAAAGAAGTGCCAAATCCTAAAATTTCTTAGACTCACTTAAGAGTTGGGTTTTAAAAATCTTATGCAGTTATTTAATGTAATTTTTCCTACAGAGGTGTGTGAGACCTCAACTAAAAAGCAAACCTAGAAATTTTATAGGATTTTACCCTGGGATATTTTCATCAGAATCTGATTAAGGTAAAGCAATTTGCTCTATGTAAGTTACCACTTTTTATAGAAATATCTCTTTTTATAACAATTATCAAGAATTATGAAAAAAGTTTTTTGATTACCCCTAGACACATTGGATACCCATCATTAGTTTCTTTAGGTTCATCCATTCTCCAATTCATAAAATTCACTAAGTTTGACAATTTGTTTTAAATGTTATCAGATTTAGAATACTATTTAGTATATATCCAATTTGAAGTAAAAAAATAGTAGTTAGAAGAGCATCAAAGAAAAATATTGGTATATGATACTATCAGTGAACAATTAACAATTTTACATAGGTATTAATATAATTAACCAGGAAATAGTTAAAAATAATTACTATCAGATCCATCAATCCAGTTAAGGTTGCCATATCGAGTTATGTTATTAGCACCAATGAAGAATCCATTATCCACAGTAACAACGGTGCGGTTTAGCATTACTGAATTTTAAGTTATGTTACTCTACGCCTATGATTTAGCAATTTATTAATGAATATATTTTAATAAACTATTTAGTTAGATATTTTTCTCTACCCAATTTATAATATATTTTAATGTAACAACTCACCATTTAGAAATTGGCTTTCAGAGGGTGAGTGTACTGTAACAAGTTTGGCTTCTTCTGTATTACAATTTGTAGCAGCATTGTCCCAATCCATTGTCTCACTTATAACCTTCAGACATTTTCCTTGAAATAGCAATTGTATGTTTGGAATAGTATGAAGAAAACTTTTATACAACCTAGATTTTATTTATTAACAAATTAGTTAATTAAGATACTGTACCTCCTTCTTCAAATTTTGTCCATCCTTCATCACATGATGAAACTACAAAATTATATTTTTTTTAACAACTCCAAAATAAACATGTTATTAATACCACAGTTATAATAGTCCAAGAGAAACACAAAAGAATCATACAAAGAGGTGTATTATGGTCAGAAGTGAGAAGAATGCTACAGGTACATGATACCGAGGAAGCATTGGCCATTTCCCAGCCTTTCCTCATCCCCTAGAGCTCATTTTGCCAATCCATGAAAATAATTCATAAATCTTACCATCCTTACATTTTCCATTGCTATTACCAGTTTCACATGTATTTTCTGAAATTTAAATAAAATAATAGTGTAACATAAAAATGGATTTAAGTAAATGAATACTTATTTCATACTTATATTTGCGGGAACTTTTGTTTAATGAAATCTTCCAATTTATATCATTTACAAAACAGCCTACTTTATTGCATCAAGATCCATGACAGATCTATATAGGAAATAAATGTCTATATATGATCTCAAGTTTTCCAAGCAATAAATGTTTAAAACTCATAGTGCTCCAATAATCCGTAATAAACTCTCATTGACCAGAACGATCAGACCCATTATTTTACTGTATGAAGAATAAATTCATTTTTTTTATTTCATGTTGCTATTCGAATTATATTGCAGTATTAAATTTCTATCCATAAAACAGAAAATTTAAATTTATAATATAATTAATAAAAGAAAACTTAGTTTTAAAATAATTTGATACTAGCGTTACTTGAGTAATGTAATCAGATATTGAACTAAAATTTAACAGTTAACTAAACATTTTAACCCTTTCAGGACGATAATTTGAAATGAAAATATTAAGATCCTAAAATAGTTTAAAGAAAGAAATCGCCAGGGAGAAGATAATGGAAGAATAGGGTTAATAGTCAGAATTCAGATAACCAAAAGAAAGTAAATAAAACATTTAATAAACCTTGCCAATAGCAAGATAATTATATCGAGCCCAACTCTAGTTTATTTTTTATCACCTGGTTTCTGACAAACTGAATTGTGCCACTTAAAACATGCCAAACTCATCCATTTGCCCTCATCCCACTAAAATTCCAACTTTTAGTGCTTAAACAATATATTAAATAAGCAGCTGTCCTCTTAGCATCTAGGAGCTCTCTATCAGAAGGAGTAAGGAAAGGAGGAAAATAGCCTAAACTAAAACTTAAGATATAAAATTTAAGTTTATCCAGGAACCTATATGAAGCTTACCTAAAATGGATAACTCAATAGGTTCAGTAGTTATTGAGATCTTAGGCTACATACAAAATTACTTTACTACTTTATATTTCAGGGTACCTTTGAAATATAAGTATATAATTTGCAACCATCACCATTACAAATGGAAATGAAAAGAAGAGATATGATCATTTGTTTAATCATTTTGATTAATCATATTATCTAATAACCATTTATTGAAATAAAAGAATTAGTTACCCCTAGACACATTGGATATCTCCATCTATTTTCACTTGGTTCATCTATTGCCCAATTTGTAAAATTCACTAAATTTTATACAAATAGATTTTAAACATGATATATTAAAATTTAGTAAACTTTGAAATATAAAAATACTTGTTGTTCCATCCATCCAGTTAAGGTTTTCATTACGAGCAATGTTATTAGCTCCCATGTAGAAACCCCACATCCTAGTAACAGTGGTACTGAGTATCCCTAGAAAAATATAAATGATTAAAATAATGATATCATATAGGAATTGCTGAAAACTAGTTGCTGAGCTCCTAGAACCCGGGTGATCTGTATTTGGTGGAGTAAGGAAAGTATGAAAATGGCCTTAAACCATCTAGGAACCTATAGGAAGCTTCAGTAATAATGGAATACTTCAGGTACAGACAAAAAAAACTTACTACCATATATACAGGAATAAGGTAGTAAGATTCGAAATAACAATTATTTAAACAACTTACAATCCATAAATTGACTTTCCCCAGCTGTATGTACAGTGACAAGTTCAGCATTTAATGAATGACAATTTGTAACAGCTTTGTCCCAATCCATTTTCTCAGTTACAACCTTCAGGCATTTTCCTGGAAACGTAAACCAGAAAATCAAATTTTACCATATTATGGGGGGAAGGGAGTATCCAGGTATTCCTGTTAACAGGAGTTCTAAACTAAGCTTATTAACATTGGTAGTTTGTGCTTAGAGCAAAATAGGCATCAATAATGGGATTTAGTTTTGTGATTTTTTTCAGCTCCTTTTCATATCTGGCTTTACTTGAATTTGAAAAAATATGAAAAAAAAATCTTCAAAAGCATATTTCTGCATTTGACAACTGTTAAAAATATGTACTAGTACCTTAAACACAACTTAAATGAGAGACAAAATGTTAGAAATATGTACAATAGTGTCTATTAGAAAAACATAAAATCTATATAAATTATTTCTCTTTGGAAGAAGGATTTTATTAGTTAGTATTCAATTTTAAAAAATAAGGACCTGTGTCTGCATAATGTGTCCATCCATCATCACATGGTGAAACTAAAAACATTTAAACTAAAATAATCAAAATTAAAATTAGATTAACTAATCAGTTTATAAATATATAAGTTTACTAGCTATGATTATGTTTATTAAAAAATTGTATTATGCATTCAATTTCAAAATTCTTACCATTACAAGTACCATTTCCATTATTAGCTTTTTAAGAAAAAAAAAATATTAGTATTATAGCATTATAGATTAAAATATTGATAAATGACTTAATATTTGAATACCTTGGGAAAAAATTGGTGTTGCTAAAGCAAAAGCAAAGAGCCACAAAATTAATTTCTAAAAATTATATTTAATATTACCTTTCAAAAGTTATCCAATATTTTTTTAAGAGACTTGATTTTTTTTATAAAAGAGGTTTTTATATAAGAATAAGATTCTGAATCTATTGTGAATAGTAATTTTACCTTCATCTTGCAGATCTTTGATTTAACTGATAAATTAAAACGTTTCACAATCTATTTATATTGATAAACAGATGTTAATATATTTGCAAATTTTAAAGCAGCAAATATCTAAAAAAAAATTGTCTCCATTTTGATTTTGACTCCTATTTTCAATAATATTTCTTACAATTAAAATTTGTAAGGGAAAAAAGCAAAGTATTACACTTTTTAAACTAATGTCTTCTCAATCCTATGGAAAATTTGAAAAATATTTTCCAATTGACAAATATACATGTTTAGGATTTTGCTGATGTATTATTTAACTTTTTTATAAGAAATATAATCATACATTAATTTAAATGTAATTTGAATAAACCAATTAATTAAGGCAATTCTGTAAGGGTACTTAATTGTATAGAAACGGGATTACAGTCAAGAACACCAAAGCTTTTTTTTCATGGACAATTTTGATTGAAATGTTTAGGAGAATTTTAAGACATACTTAAAAGTTACTTAGAATTATGAAATTAAAAGTTTAAAATTTAAAAATGTGTAATTTATAATAAATATTTATATCATGTAATTATGATCAAGAAACATCGAAAATTTTAAGATAAGAACACTACGTATTACACAGTGGTAATCTTATGGTATGGAATAAAATCAACAAGCTGGTAAATTTACTAGAGTGAAACAAAAGTCTTTTCACTAAAAGATAGGAAAAAATTATCAAATTAGTTAAGCAATACTTTTAGTATACATACCTAATTTACCTGGTTGGGGCAGAATTCTACATCGTTTTAACATGATCTTTTGAAGAAGCCATCATCTCCTTGTAATGAGATATGGTAATTTAACACTCACGGATATCAGGTTAAGTAACATCCAACAGACAACCAACCCTTAGATTGCTGGTGGTCACGTGTCATAGTTTAGGACATAGTAGAAGTAGGTACCATTTTTAACTTCTCTAGTATTACCAGATTCGAATCTGACACCTCCCTGACACCTAATACCTCGGGTTTTTTGCAACATACAGTTGAGGGTTAGTGTATTTTATAAGGTTCCCTATAGCAATGCCCATCAAGTCTATAATTATCTTGTTCAATCATATTTGAAGTTTGAATATTTCTTGAAAAATATTAAATAAATCAAAACTAGGGTGATTTCGTAGTGAAATATTACTGTTTATCAATATTTTGTAAATATTATTTTCCCGTAAATATATTAAAATTTCTTAATATCCCATGTACCCCGGAAGTCCAAACTTCACACCTTTCGGAATATTTCCTAACACATAGAAGGGGAATATCTAAATTGAAAATCTGAATATACTAATATATATTAACAGAGGGTAATATCTTGTTACCTTCTCAGCTGGTCAACAAATATTAAAAAATATGTTTTAATATTTCAATACCCGCTAAATTAGAATAAGGTTTGGTGAATATATTTTTGATGTATATTCACTAAATCTCGTAAGTACTGAAATAAATATAATCTATTTTTCCTTATTCCGTTCAATTTTGCTTCGACTCTTATACATTTATATTCTGATTATTCAGTTCTGACACTATACAAGTGTTAATGTCTTTTTGTCCTACCGTTTCAGTGCTTTTATGGATGTTGTCATCCTTGTTAATTATGTTTTCGTTGGCTTTAGATCTTAGGGACTTTTATTGAATTTTGATTGGTTTGTTCATTTTGTTCAGTGTCTAAACTTTTCAACCTCTAATTTTATCTACAGATGGGGCAAGACTGTGTCTCATCATTTATCGGCCATTGTATGTTGTCATGTAAGTGTAACTTTTTTCTTTAATTAAGTGTATTTTTTTTGAATGTTTCTTCCAATGATTTTAAAAGTTAGTCATGACTTGACTTGTTGTTTGCCTTTTATTCAATATGAAAAGCCACAGAGACTATGGCTGCCGAACCCTGAATGAAAGAAAAGCTTTTCTAGTATGGCTTTGAAATCAATTAATATCCGCTGCATTTTCCATAATTTTCCACGGATATTAAAATAAAAAAGTTTGCATCCTTTAATACACCAATTTATCAGCCATTGTCTTATCAAAATTAAACTAGGAAACTCAAACGGCTATACTTTATTTATTCCACTCCTTGGGGGGGGGGGGGGGGCTATAAACATAGATATCATACGTGTCCTGTGACTTTACAAAGCCGGTCCAGGATATCATATTCTTAATGAATTCCGGCGAGGGGGGGGGGGGGGGTTGTTTTACAATGATGCATAAATGATGAATTGAAAATATCCTAAATGCCTACACCAATTTATCAGCCATTGTCTTATCAAAATTAAAATAGGAAATTTATTTTCATAATTCTCCTCCTATTCTATCTATTCTTAATGAATTCCCGCGGCTTGGGGGGGGGGGAGGGTTTACAATGATGCACCAATAATGAAAATTAGCTCTTTATATAATATACCAAATACTCAAGTTTTTAAAATTTTGTCTTATTTTTCTACATAAATAAAAGTAAATCATTGTGTTTTTTGTTATATTTAAACATTGCTATTCAATATGTTTCTTTTTATTTAAACATTTTTGTACGAACACCGTGGCTGACCCAAAGATCAAATAACAATAAATCATATTATATTTAAATACTTGCACGCACACAAGGGAGTCTTTACTCTTTCTTTAGTAATATAAATGAATAAAGACATCCTACTTTTCTTTTCTTGTGACGTCAATGACTGATTCCTATTACAATCTATATTTTGTATATTCAGTTCAGACACTCTACAAGAGTTAATATTCGTCTGTCCTACCGTTTCAGATCTTTACTTTTATGGATGTTGTCATCCTTGTTAGGTCTTGATATTAATTCAAACTTTCATTTTTAGACTTTATCATTCGCTTATAACATTGTGTTTTGTTGTCCTAAGAATCATTATTTCAAAAACATTATTTCAAATGACTTTCTGGTTTGCTTCCATTGGGCTGTTTATTCTACTAGTCCCCCAAAGTTTTATAATAAGGTTTTCTTATTCATTGCTTCAACAACTTTTGCAGAATTGTTGAATTTGATTGGTTGGTTCATTAGGTTGAGTGTCCAAACGTTTCAACCACTTATGGTTAACTACAGACTGTAATTTATGTATCAAAAAAAGGTCATTATGTATTAATTAGTAGTGATCTAAAGGGATAAGACAATGGCCAATAAATTAATGTACATCCTCAATGATGATACACAAAATTATCCCTATTGTAGATTACAATTAGTGGTTAAAACGTTTAGACACTCAACTTAAAGAACTAACCAATCAGAATTAACTTAAAATCCCTAAAGTTGTTGATAAGAAACGTTTTTTTTTTTGGGGGGGGGGGAGGTCGCCACTCTACCCCCCTTTGAATTAAATTGGTTAAATTAAAGGTTAAAAAAATTCATATTTCAAATTCCAAGATTCAAATAGATTGAATTAAGAAGGTTTCGTGATTCGCAAAATTCACATTTCATTGATCGATTGATTTGCCAAGGTAAACCCATACCAAGGTAATACCATTTAGAGCGCTCACACTAGTGAGATTTATGTGCTAGTTATATGAATAAAATAAGCTTAAATTGTCTTATATAGCTCTTCGAGCTGGAAAATTACTTGAAAAATGCATATTAGTAAAGCATTAATTGTTTTTTGATAAATAATTCCCAAAAATATTATACTTTTGCCCGTTTTTTTACTTGTTTTTTCACATAACGCAAGCGCGTCGTTAGAACCCCTATATAACAACAAAATTTATGGAAAGAGAGGAATTCGTCGGACGAGGGAGAGCCCGTACCGAGTGAAAGACGACGGAGAAACGAGTGCGGGGAAAGCTATAACCATCGCAACCGCGAGTTGACGCGCCATCGCGGTCACGCTTATCACTATATAAGAAAGAATTTTTATTATGGATAAATAAATAAGAAATTAGCTGTACTAAATAAGTTTATTTCATAATATTCATACACAATTGAAAATAGAAATGCATTGCCATTATGATTCTTTAATTATACGTTTATTTTCAATTTTATTTCTTCATAATTTATTGATAATATTATTAAAGTTAAACAATATAGATGTATTAAAAATAAAATATGTACAAGAAGAATGATTGATCTCAAAGCAAACGGCTCATGGCTTAGCAGCTTACAAAAAATCTTTGACGTTTGATTTGGGAATAAGGTTATTGTAGCCGAGGAACATCAGTTCCTTAACCATTTGGGCCTTGAGGTTATACCTCCTTTTGCTGAAAAGCAATTTGAGATGGGAAAATATTCTTTCTACTCTCGAATTGCTGACCGGCAGAAGGATAAGGTTCCCCAATAGCTCCCTGATTTCGGCTGGATACTGGTCCTCTTCCAATAAGTTTTTCACAGTACCATGGATTAGATCCATGGTTGCGGATCTTGAACCTTTCTTCTTATCTCCTTTGGTGGATTTTCTGTAGAAATCGACAAGGTTTGTGGCGTTTTGATTGCGCCATTTCTCCAGACCTGTGTACATGGCTGTCCTCAGAAGTTTGACTTGTTCTTCTTTGCTTTTCTTCTTCTTTGGTTTTATCTTCTTATTTTGTTGTTCTTCTTGATATTTTTGCTTTTTTTCCTCAAAAAAAACAGCGAAAACATCGGGTTCTGAATCTTCGTCATTGTTTGTTGTTGCAGCACTGCTTGGAGCCTCCTCCTCCTCCTCGTCCTCGATGCTGGTAGTATCTCCTCCATTCTCCTGGTCAGTCTCGTCCTCGTCCTCGGTCTCGCTACATTTAGCCAACTGGATACGAATAACGCGCTCACCGATTAACTTGGACAATTCGTAGCCATCATCCAGGATCTCTTTGGCAAATTTCTCATCAACTAGCTGGCTGGGCATTTTCTTTTCCTGTAAAAATTTATTCTTTAAATTTTAATATCTATCTCATGATTTTAAGAAAGCTTATAAAACTTAGTCTCAATTTCGAACCTGTTACCTAGTATTAGTGTTCACTTTTAGCGGCAGCCGCCAGAAGTAAATGCCTGCTTCTCATTGGTTACTTTTTATTTTTTTTCTGACGTCATATATTCTTTTAAATTTTGATATAATATCTGTTGTAGGATGACGATTATTTGTAGCTATTTGATATGTTTTTTATTCTTATTCCTTATCATAGAAAATCAAAAATGATAAAATGAAAATTATTTGTAGCTATTTGATATGTTTTTTATTCTTATTCCTTATCATAGAAAATCAAAAATGATAAAATGAAAATCCATTAAATATCTCATTTTAAGAAAGCCTAAAACTTACGCCGTCGCCTACGATCATCTCCAGGTACGTCTTGCTGTAGGGGTGCAGAAACAACAGCGCTTTCCAACCTTGAGAATTCAGCATTTTTGTTACACGTCCTTTCAGTTTGTCATACATTGTGACAGCAAACCTGCAAAAATATAAATAAAATAAAATAGCTTTTTTTATATGTTTTTTTTTTATATTCCTCCCCTCCCTATAATACTTTTCTACATTTTATTTGTTATATCTTTAGTATGGCGCATTTTTTGCAACTAAAAAAATTAAAAACCAACCTGTTATTCTCTTTACCCAGTTTAGCCAGATTTGAAAGAACAGTTTCTAGATTAGCAAACATGCTAGGTACGGTTGCTTCCAGGGCTTGTGCAGATTTGGTGATTGGACCATCAATTTTCACCAGGACAGCTTTGATATCTGCTAACAGACCAATCTGTTCTTGAGTAGGCCATGTAATATTGACTAAACATAAAAAAAATACTTGAAAAGAAATAGTATTACAAATTTGTATCACCACATAAAAAAAAATACTTCAACTCAACTATTGTCTATTTATATTTTTGTGTTACCAAACCAAATAAAAAATTACAAATGTGTATTGTGAGTAATATATGTATACCTTTTTGATCAATCAGTGATTGTTTTACAGCTTTCAGCAAGTCCTCATTCTCCAAGAGTTCGAAGAAACGGATCAACATGTTCACAATGGAACTCCATCTTGTATCACATGGCTTCACTAGTCTAAAAAAAAGATATATTTTAAAAGTTAATAATGGCTTCTCATTGGTTAATTGTAAATGTTTTCTTTGAATTTAAAAAAAAATAATTGTTGAAACTGGCTTCTCATTGGTTAAAAAATAACACTTACATTCGTTGTTTGAATCGTTTGTAGATCTTTCTTAAGCGCTTATTATTGCGCAGTTTCCCATTTAATGTTGTCACATATTTCAGCGTATCTCTGTAATCCACGTTTTCCTAAATACAAAATCAATCAACCCTTCAAAACCCTTACTATTTTCAAAACCATTACTATTAATAAAGGCAAATACAAACAAATAGTTATTACATTACCTTTGTCTTTTCCAAGGAATCTTCAACAGCCAGATCCGACTGATGGTTCAAACAGGGAAGTTCAACCATAACTCCATGGTTTCTTGCACTTTGAAGTGCAACTTTTCTTGCGGCTTCAATACCTGACATAACAAAAAGACATATTATTGAAATATAAATTGTAATTAATATATCAATAATTAAAATTTTTTGTTTTAAATGTGATGACAATGTGACATGTCAATATCATAATCTTACCATCAGTTCTTTCTTTGGCAGCTTCAAAAGTGTTCTTGTAGAATGATAGAACATCTTCTTCTTGCTCAGACTCAGCACTAGTATTACCTTCGTCTCCTGACTCGTCCAAACTTGACAAGAGAGCACCATTTTTTACCAGGAATTCCAATTCGTCTCTGGACAATCCATGCTCCTTGTTCAGCAGTTCCATGAACTAATAAAAAAAATAAAAATTAAAAATTGTTGATTATTATTAGTTTTATAAATACTACTTTTTAAATAAATTTAAAATATTAAACTTTGATAAAAATTGGGTGAATTTGAAAGTTAAAGATTAAAGTTAAGTTAAACTAACCTTGATACAATTCTTTGCACTATCTGTAGTGCATGACAATAACTGCTTGTGGGTAAGGTTGAAAGCGGCCAGAATTTTGTCAACAGCTCTCACGATGGACACGCCAGTGCAATCAGGCTCTGGCATCTAAAATATTCAAAAAATTATATTTATGCTTATAATTTAAATTTAATATTTATAATTGCAATATGAACTTTAAATTATTTGAATGAAATGATAATAATAATAAGGATAAACTCTTTACCTCTTCACAGCTTAATAAAACTTCTCTTGGTTCATTGGTGTTCTTGTCCAAAAACGTTGCTGTAACTGAAAATAAAATAAAATTGTAAGTTCATGTTATTTGTATATATTATATAATATTATAATATTTAAAATAAATGAATGTATACCTGCAAGAAAATCTACGAATACTATCCCAAAATCTATGCTTAGGTGGATAGCTAAAAATAAAATAATCAAATTATTAAGTTTTATAAATAAAAATTCAAATGTCAATGGTTACTAACTCCCCCCCCCCCCTACCCCCCGTTCTTAACACATAAATTTCTGATTAAGATTTTACCTGTATCTTTCAACTCATTTTTCAAGATATCGACAAAATTTTTATAACAGTTGGTCACCCAGAGCTTTAATTGTTCGTCTGTGGGGGCTAGTTGTTTGTTTCCGCCTTCAAGGAGCCCGACTTAAAATAAAATAAAATTACAAACATTTTTTTAGCAGCTTAAAAGTTAATTTAATTAAAATAGAATTAGTTTTTTATACTGTAATATAAAAATCAAATTATAAATTTTTTTTAGCAGCTTAAAAGTTAATTTAATTAAAATTTATTTAGTCTTTTCATACTTACCTTTCTTAGCAATTAAATGATCCCAAACAAATAGGTAGGGATCTTTGAGCTGCTTCAATGATATACGGCCATTAGTGAGTTTGTGTATGTATGCATGGATACAATCAAGGGCAGTTATACCGCTGATGCAGATATCCTTGGTCTCTAGCTCGTTGCCTGAATGAAAATAGAAATATTACTGTTTGCGATAGCTTTTCATCAATCGTTGAACTCTCTAATTTATTTATCATATTGATTACGGAGGCATATTATATAATACAATTATACAACAAATATGTGTGTTTGCGATAGCTTTTCATCAATCGTTGAACTCTCAACGTCATAAATCAAGTTCATATATCGGTGACCGGTCAACCTTTCTTAAATATAGAATTTCATATCGGTCAACCCTTCTTAAATAGGGGAGGGGGGGAGTATATTGTCCAAGCTAAAAGAATTTCCATTGTGTTCACTTCACTATTTTTCATTTAAAACTTCTTAAATCTTAATGAATATTACGTAAATTTACGAGATCTTACTGGACAGACATACTTACAAAGCTATGTTCATATATATTTAAGATTTTAGATTTGTTTCCCTTCGCCTTCAGTATTTTATTTTTTTTGGAGCGAAGCTATTTCATAATTAAGTTTTTTTTATAGACATTTTTCCGTGCATTTTAAATTTGTTTCAATTTTCCCATAATTACTAAAATAAAAGAATAATGTCAGTTGTCTATAATATGATAGGAATAGGATAAATATTTATTCCAATATGGCTTCTAAATTACATATACGGCACAATGCGATAAATATCTATTTCAAACCGTTGGGTCAGTAATTATATAAAAATAAAAACTTGACTTAAAAGTACTCGTTAATAAATAGGATAAATATTTATTCCAATATGGCTTCTAAATTACATATACGGCACAATGCGATAAATATCTATTTCAAACCGTTGGGTCAGTAATTATATAAAAATAAAAACTTGACTTAAAAGTACTCGTTAATAAATAGGATAAATATCTATTCCAATATGGCTTCTAAATTACATTTCATTTCGCTTTTATGGATGTTGTGATCCTTGTTGATATGGGTATGAATCATAGATTATTTGTGTGTGTGTCCATTCCATTTTAGAGGCGCTACTACAACGGAAATATTATTACTTGGATGCTGCATCATATTTTCATGTATTCTGATAAAGTGAAACTCATAGCTGGCTAAAATAACCATACCCCCCACCCCCCAATCTACCCACTCCCCTTCTACTAGATGAACTAATGAACAATAAACGAGTTCTGTGTTAGCAAGCTAAATTAACTACAAATTTTCTTTCTCAGTATATCCATGTATATATTTCATATTATTTCATTGTTTGTCCATTTTTAAAAACCCGGAAGGCAAGTAGGGATTGAATGGACTGTAAAGTGTAAATTATACTGGTACCCAACATTTTATAATCACGTTTTCTCATTCGTTTGCTTGGACTTATAAATGTATTATTTTTGACAAAATCATACGTCATTTTTTTTGTAAAATTGTTAAATACAGAATACTGTTTAAAGGACATACCTAACCGTAATTGACGGACATACCAACTCTAATCATAGAAAAGCTCTGCTTTATTAAAAGTAAGGTTTCAAGTTCGACCCCTTGCTCAAATCAAAACCTCAACCTCAACCACGGATAAAAAACAAATATATAATATCGTAACCAACCTGGTAATGGTATGGTAATAATTGGGATGGGGGGGGGGGGAGAAACAAGATTAAATTTGGATTTAATACGATGAAATTATAGTAAATAAATTAGCCGTTAGAGGGTAAATATTTCAAATTGTTCTTAAATTTATACTTTCATCATTCATTGGTAAGAAAAGTTAAAAATTATATTTCAAGTTTTAGAAACCTATTTTTAAGAAAAGTTACATTTGAGACGAATTGATTTCACAAAGTATTCGGTAATGTAGAAAACAAACAAAATTGCTTCAAAGTTACATATTGAAAGTTGGAATATATGAATCTTCAGTGATACTATATTCTCTTTATAACACTTTATGAAGGCTTTTTGGCCAATTATATTATAGATAATAAAACAAAATAATATCAATCATATTTATTTTATATAAAAAAGAAGTATTAAAACAATTTTTATCAGAAGCAGTTTTGGGAAATTCGCATATTTTGCAAATGGAGTATTAGTAGAAAATTAGGATCATGGAAAGAAAAACGAAGTTGCGGGCTTCATCGTACGTTCACAGTAGCTTATGAAGATTAGGTTAGGTTAGGTAAAGTAAATTTTAATGATTACCCGACAGGGTTAGAAAATATGCACCGCTTTTTGCTTCTTATAATTTCGGTATTTTTTAATTAACGTTAAGCTACAAAAAAAGCCAAGAAAGTTCTAGAAAATATGCCAAGGTTCCGTGATTCCTAATCATGCAAATCACATGATATTTAGCTAAAAAATATTTTATATTCTGTCCAGAAGGGTAGTGAGATATTACAGAATTTTAATATTTTATATCCCCTATATTTTGGACTATTTCACACCTCTCGGACAAGGGTCAGTATATACTCGTATATGGAAATATAATAATAAACCCCTTACACCCGATATTATCAGACTTTTTCCCACGGACCCCAAATAAAACAAAAATTAGCCGTTTATTGCCCTAACTTGAACATTTACAGAGTCAAAATAATATTTGAAACTTCACATATGACTGATCTTGTTCAGGAAGTAATTAAATGTTATTTTAAAGTCAAACTGACCAAAATGCTAAAAATTAATTTAATTATATGATAACGATTTAGTCATGAATGTATCATTCTAGATTTTTGAAATCGTAAGTGTTATCTCAAAAAAACGCGCGGCTAGACATGGAAGAACACACTTCTTTGTAGAAAATATATTTCGCTTTATTCAAGCCTTCTCAATTCTATAAAATAATAACCATATTTGCAAAAATTCTTAAGAAAACAACAAGCTTCATACTAGTTAAAATTAATATAAGTTTAACAAAAAACAAGTTAAAAATATTAAGAACTTTGAAAAAAAGAATTTTTAAAAACAAAATAAAATCCAAATCTTTTTACTTTGAAATATGGTGTACCTAATTGTTTGAGAGTTTATGTACAACTGAATTATTTATTGTAATGGAAGGGGGGGGGGGGAGGGTTAGCAGATGAAAATTGGCGGTCAAACTTTTCAACAGTGGTAAGAATTTATACAACAACAAGGAAGAAAATATTCAAAATTTTGGTTGGGTTAGCATTTTTAAAAAAAATATTGCAATTTGCAAGTCAAATAGGTATAAATTATGTTACAAGAAAAAACAACATGTATTAGCAAAATTTACTTTCATTAACAAAAATATATAACAATAACAATAATTTTAAATTTTTCTGTTCAGCCCCAGGTGCTTTGTTTCAAATTTATTGATGAAGAAGGATTCTCGACATTTTCTGTACATGGCTGACTCCTGCCTGCAATTTTCTATAACAGATACTTTCATGTTGGCAACACTGTGTCCAGGAAGATTAAAATGTTCCCCAACTGCAGTTTTATTCAAGTTTTCATTTTGAGATCTGACACAATCTAAATGTTGTTTGAATCTTTCTTTAAGCTGTTTCCCCGTTTCTCCTACATACTGTGTGTATTTGCATTCTCTCCTATCACATGTTATAACATAAACAAGATTTTTTGTAGAGCAGCTGACTGGTGTAGAAATAGGTACCTTAAAATTATTTGCTGAGCTGTAGACAACTTTGGCTTCACGGACATGAGGGCAGGAGGGACAGTTAGGTAGGTTACATCTCTTCATACCTTTGACACTTCTTTTTTCACGTTCAGGTAGCTTTGATTTCACCAATATTTCCCGGAGAGAGCTGTGTTTAGGCTGACGATATGCAACTAAAGGTGGTTCTGGAAATATCTTTTTCAGTCTCTCATCCTTTACCATTATTTTCCAACCTTGTTTTAGGATTGTGCTGATTGAAGGTAGAGCTGGATGGAAAGTAATAACAAATGGTATTCTCTTGGTTGATACTTTAACTTTCTTTTCCAGGGCCGCATTTCTATCAATATTTAGAGCCTTGGCAATAGCACCATTGATTATCTGTAGGTTGTAGTTTCTAGAAAGAAGCAGTTGTTTAAGTTCATCTAGTCGTTGGATTAGTGTGTTTTTTTCAGAACATATTCTTACTAGTCTGTAACATAAGCTGAAGGGAATATTTTTGGTAATGTGTGCAGGATGTGCTGATGTTGGCAACAGGTACTGGCAACGGTCTGTAGGTTTTTTATAGATATCTGTGACCAAGGTTTTGTTTTTGATGGTAACTAATGTGTCCAGGAAAGGTATGGATCGGCTTGAGTGGCAGAAGCAGTCATGTTCAAATCCAGCAGGATAGGTACAAGGGAAAGGACAGGTGAACGAACTTGTAAATTTAACTGTGGGGTGGAGTGTATTGACCAATTCTAAAAACATTTGTAGATTCTCCACACTGCCTCTCCAGATCATAAACAGGTCATCCAAGAATCTTTTCAGTAAAATTAGGGGATTTCTGCCAGCTGCCACTTGCCTTGCTAGATTTTTTATCTTGACATCTATACTATGCATCATTATTGTTGCATAGTTTGGAGCACAAGCCGTGCCCATGGCTGTGCCACAAGCTTGCAGGAACAGAGATTTGTCAAATTCAAATATATTACATGTGAGGACTAGTTGCAGAAGTTGAATTAGAAAGAGTGTTGGTACAGTTTTGTCTGGTCTGTTTTCTAGAGCAGATTTCATACAAGATATTCCATCATCATGGCGAATATTTGTATACAATGCAGAGACATCCATGGTCACCAGAATGTCCGTGTCTTCAATGTTTCCAGAGTCATTGAAATCTTTCAGTGTTCTGAGGAAATCTGGAGTATCTTCAATAAAGGCAGGAATTTGATGAATGACTTTTTTTGCATGAAAATCAACGAATCTTGATATGTTTTCAGTAATTGATCCATTACCAGAAACAATAGGACGGCCTGGGGGGATAGTGCCAGGTTCATGTTCCTTATGAACCTTAAAAATCTGGTAGAACCTGCCTGGGCCTTTGTCACTAGGAGTCATGGCATTAAATTCGGATTTTGTTATCCATTTGTTGTTTAGCCCATCTTTTAATACAGAAACAATTTGGTGTTTCATTGTATCCAAATCCTTTACAGATGATGGTTTGTAGTAAGGTAGCGGTGGCCCAGTTGGTTGCTGTTGAGAAGAAAGAAGGTGTTGATTGCAGCTGTTTACATAATCATCATAGTTAACCACAACTATACCACTGCCCTTGTCCGCAGGCTTAACTATGATCTGGCGTTCTTTCTGCAGCTTGACTAGGTTCTGGAGGGCCTCAAATTCGTCCTCTGGTAGATTTCTAATTTTTGGATTGAGGTGTTTTTTGTTCCACAGAGTTCTGTTTTGTAAATTAGATTCTACAGTATTAAGGAAAGTTTGTAATGGTTTAGCTACATTACCACGATTTGGAAAATTTGTTTTCTCCTGTTTAAATATTGATGGAATAAAATTACTGTCCTCAGGTTCAACATCATCAGTGTAGAATTGTTCTGCCCATTGCATTCGTCGACTGAATTTTAAATGATCTGATAAAATTTCTGTCATATCTATATTTGGAGGTTTGATACAAAAATTTAGACCTTTGTTCAGAGCTCGAATAGCTGCATCACTTAAATCAATGCTGGAGTAATTAAACACAATGTTGACTGGTGTTTTTTCTGTAATCTTTTAAGTATTGTTGATTTATATTTTCTTTGTCTCGCCCCTGGTCTATTCTTCTTTTTTGTCACTCTAACATTGTTGGTCCCCACTCTAGTGTTGTCCACGTTTTGTTGGCTCGTATCTGTAGTTTCTGAGAGAGATATTATGTGTTTTAACTTATTGTTTTTAGTTTTTAATGCTTGACACAAAAGTTTTCGGTTTTGTTTCACTAAAAATTCTTGTAGATTCAGCTTGTCAATAGATGTCACTAAACATAACATTTTATCTCTCAATTTATCTTGTTCCCTGTACAATTTTAAGCAACAGTCATTCATGTCATCAATTGAATTTTGTATCCAACGTTTTGATTGTTCTTTAGATTCTTCATACCATAATTGTTTGAATTCATTTGAGCCAAAATTTGCCGGTTTATTTCGTATTTTGAAAGTGTTTGGGATTACATCACTGTTAAGGCAATTTCGCAAAAACTCACAAGTAGCAAATTTATTATTGGATTTCTTGACAATTTAGTAGTGTTGGTTATACAACAGTCTGAAGCCAGAAATCGTTAAGAATTTTGAAATATAATCATTACCAGAAGTCTGCATGGCTGAAGGAGTCACAAGATAACTTCACAAGGACGCTGGGTATGTTGATATGTAGATGTTCATCTCAAACAGATGGGCGTAGCATCTGGTGGACAGCATCGCTAACTTCTGCTTCTTCTTGTGTAGGAGGCTGTGACAACCTTCTTGAGCTCTATGGATGGATGGTAAATCTCAAAAAAACGCGCGGCTAGAGCTAACTACACATGGAAGAACACACTTCTTTGTAGAAAATATATTTCGCTTTATTCAAGCCTTCTCAATTCTATAAAATAATAACCATATTTGCAAAAATTCTTAAGAAAACAACAAGCTTCATACTAGTTAAAATTAATATAAGTTTAACAAAAAACAAGTTAAAAATATTAAGAACTTTGAAAAAAAGAATTTTTAAAAACAAAATAAAATCCAAATCTTTTTACTTTGAAATATGGTGTACCTAATTGTTTGAGAGTTTATGTACAACTGAATTATTTATTGTAATGGAAGGGGGGGGGGGGAGGGTTAGCAGATGAAAATTGGCGGTCAAACTTTTCAACATGCAGTGGTAAGAATTTATACAACAACAAGGAAAAAAATATTCAAAATTTTGGTTGGGTTAGCATTTTTAAAGTAAGTGTTATATTATCAATTCTTGTGATAATAGTTATTTATCGCATGAGACATCTTACCGCAGATATGAAATAAAAAAACTAAAAACTAAAACCAGTTTATTTGGACCCGAAGGGCCGAATGCCTGGACTAACAAAAGTGGTTTTAAATTTATGACATTTACTTTAATTATCGTGGAAATTTATGTGTAATACGAAGCCATACAAGATTTTTCAGTAGGTATGAAAACTAATTCTAAACCAGCGGATATCAATCAAATTCGAAGCCATACTGAACAATTGTTATTAATTGTTGTGCTGTACTTCTTTTTGATATTTTATTCTAGTTTACACAATTTGTTTAAAAAATATTTTTGGAGGAATTTGTATAGATATGATGTGATGCAACTTTAACAAGTGAATTCCATTTACGTAGATTGGAAAATTCTATTCAATAAGAAAAAATATTTACAGATTGCATCAGACTAAACAACATTTTCTTTTCATTAAAAGCAAAGATTTCTAATTTTAGGGTCGGTCCGTCCATCCGTAAAGGTTAGCTCTTTTGTAATTTATACATGTTAGAAATGCCCTAAAGATTTCAAACTTAGGATGCAGATTCCTATAACAGTTTTTGTGGAAAGTATACATATTACATAAGCATTATTTCTCATATTCCAAATCCCAAACCATGTATTAGGATAGCTTGGTATAGTTTCAAATAATTCTCAAAGATATACAAATTAAAATCAGATTCATTCATAATAAGTTTAGGTTCAACATAGTGACGTTTTTCCGACCTAGATATATTTTTGGGAGAGAAAATCAAGATAATAACACAAAAAAAATAAGATAGCATTACAGTGAAAATTAATGTGCAAGCTTAGATTATTTTAAATTATTATTATTTACAAAATGGCCTTCTAAATATGATATATCTGCTATATAACTTACTTTGCCCGATTGGCTATTCCATGATTATTTGAGCTTTGCTACTTATGGCCGATGCCATCTTAGTTTTAACGTAGTTTAGTTATGTCATTTTCAACCACTTGTTTTTTCCTATTCATAAAATTATAATAACAATATCATATTTATCCTTATACTAAAGTAACAGGATGTTTGTGTGTCTGTACCGAAGGATCTCGCTAACCGCTGAACCTATCGGGTTCTTCTTAACAGGGTAGATTTTCATGGGTCCCGGGAAGGTTTATAACTATTTTGGGGGAGGGTACCACCACCCTCCCAAGAGAAATGACAAAAAAATCAGAAAAAAAATTTAATATTTGGGAGTAACATAAAGAGATATCGTAATATAAAGAATTATCGTAGATACTTTAACAAACAAAAACATTTAAAGTGCAACTAGAGGCCTCTAGGGGCATAGCCGCTAGTAAATATCAAAAGTACGTGTTATTAAATGAAGAGGTTATGCTTTATTTTTGTCAAGAATGTATTCAATGCGTATTTATAGATTTTGATTTCAAATTCCACACAAAAATTCATAAACAAAGTAGGTATTATTTTGTCTTTTTAAACTTGCTATGTTACTGTTTACATGCATTGTTTTACTACCTTTACACTTTCAAAATTAAAATTATAGCAATCCCAGCATTGCAGACTGAAGGACAGACATACACAAACACTTATAATATGTTTTGTTACTAAAACAGATGCTTCGCTGTAATCATTTTATTTGGTACTAGTAGCTACGTCCCTAAAGCCGTACAGGGTTTAAAGTCGACCCTATTCTTTCGAGTTTAGTTTTTAAAAAAAGGTTTAAATTAATATTTCCAGGGATGATTTATCTCGGTAGGATTGAGGTATCCTCCCCCAAAATAGCAAAAACCTCTCCTAAAACCTAAACGAAACTTCACTGTAAAGAAGTACATACTGACAAATGAATGATGATTGTCTTTTAATTATGAAATTAAAGCAAATTGCGACACTCAACTTAGTGAACCAACCAATCAAAATTCTCTAAAAGACCCTAAATTTGTTAAGCCAACGAACAAGACAACTTAATTATTAAACCTTTGGGACTAGTGTAATAAACAGCCCAATGTCCCCGCACTCCCTGGATTCTACCTAGGAAATATGTCACTCGGGACAATGGATTTAAATAAATTTGCATTACCTATAGACAACCAGTCACTTTAGTATGACAATTAAGTAGAAGATTAGCTCAGTCAGGAAGTATACTGTCATACAGTAATAGTCACTAAGGACAGGAATGGCTTCTTATCAGGGATCTCAAGGGATTAGACGATGGCCGATAAATTGATATAATCCCCAATGATGATATACAAAATTACCCCTTCTATTGAAACGTTTGAACATTCAAATTAGTAAACCAACCAATTAAAAAGTCCCTAAAGTTGTTATGTCTACGAATAAGAAAATGTTATTATAAAACTTTGGGAACTATTGTTAGATACAGCCCAATGTTCTCTGCCTCCCTGTCTTCTTATGGATATTTCAAATCTATATTTCTCTTCCGAGCAATTGATTTTTAAGTGTTTCTTCAATCTAAAATGTTTGTCATATTAAGGTAATGTCTTTTTGGCAAGAAAGGTCGATTGAATTAATTTACATTCCTTTCCTCCCCCTTTGCCACTCAAAAAAGACGTATATAAACATCTATAAAACACATCGTTAATAAAACCAAAAAAATCTACCAACAATTAGCTACGCCCCTAGAGGGGAGGGAGGGGGGTAGGGTTGATTTTGACAACAAGTATTTTTAATTTTAGATTTAAAAAGAAAAATTGAAAAAAAAATTGGGGGGAGTTGTTAGTCGACCAATTCCTTTTTTCCCTTTTAGTTTTAAAAAGAAATTTTAAAAAATTGCGGGGGGACATTTTTTTTTTGGGGGGGGGGGGGTTGGGGGGGAATTCGGGGATGTCAAACCAAGGGTAGAGTCCAATCGGCTCAGTGGTTACTAAGATCTTAAGCCATACGGACTTACAGACATTATTCTACTTTGTATTATAGATAGGATTAGGACTAGTGTCTTTTTTAGTAGTTTCGTAATTTGAAGGACAGATGTACGTATAGACATCATTCTATATTTCATATAAAATGTAAAAAATAAAATGAAGAAAAGTTAATGGTAGATAATATCTCATATGTTTTATTCAATAATGTTTTTCTTTTCATTTCCTGTTTTGGTTGCACACAAAAATTCTTTTACAATATTTCCTTCAATTTTTATTCCATATTCCACAAAAAAAATGATTTTTCTTTTTCATATTTTAAAATTCAAATATTTTTATTTGGTTGTCTGCTTTTCAAATTCCAATCAACTAAATTTTTAGAATAATTACTTATATACAAAACGAGCATCTTTATAATCCATTCTTAAAATAAAAGTAGTATGGCCCAACTTCGTCGGTTATGTAGATACTATTTTTTTGTAAGCTTGAATACTAGATATGATACTTTGAATACTAAATATGCTAACGTTACTGAATGATTGTCCTTACACGAAGATCTTGTTGAAAATAGCTGAATCGATATAGTAATTTTTATAATTTCTGTAGCAAGTCAGTTTTGGCCCAAAATCAGGCTTTTGTTGGAATATTTCTACATCAAGTCTAAGTGAAAGAACTTTTAGAAAAGTAAATTTTATCCTTAATGAAAACTAGCGGATACGCCCCTAGAGACCTCTAGGGTCCTTGAGGTGGGGGAAAGTCAACCCCTCTCCTTATTTAAATATTGGTTTTAAAAGAAGAACCATTTCGGTTCAGTGGTTAGCGGGATCCTTCGTTACACATAGATCCTGTAACTTTATTATAAGGACTAGCGGTTTCGCCTCTAGCTTCTAGGGGCTTTGCCACAAGAGGTAATTAAAAAATAAAGTAAAATAAAAAAATTTCTGGTACTGCTAATTTTATGTGAAGTAGTTTCCTCAGAAAACATTTTTTTTTTTTTGGGGGGGGGGTGAGAGAAAATTTTCATTTGGGTGGGGGGTGTCCCGCCCCCCCCCCCCCCCCCCAAGAAACCACCACAGGACCAATAGGTATATACCCTGAAGAGTAGAATCCGATCGGTTCAGTGGTTACTGAGATCTTAAGCTTCAGACGGACAGACAGACGGACAGACATCAGAAAACTTGTGATAATTAGTTCATAAGTTACACAGATAACGTAATGTATGTACTAGTTCATAAAAAAAATTTATTTCTCATTTATTTTAAAACGTAGAGCTTTTAGAAAAATAGATAAAATAGTTACAGATGGTAACAAAGAAAGGTTAATCTACCCTCTGGAAAAAGAAAGACTAAAACCTCCCTATACAAATCCATCAAAATTTTAGAGCGATTGATCCAGTCGTTAACAAGATCTTACAAAACATTAAAAAACTAAATAAATAGGTAACTTACTGCTATATTATGAAGATAAAAAATACACTTTAATATTAAATCCGATTAACTTAAGCTTGTTAAATTTTAGTTTAAATGCGATTTAAATTTCAAATCATTCTTGGTATTTTGCTAATCTAAACTCTTTCTGGTAGCAAAACTATTTTTTGATTCCAAATGTCTGTCTGTCTTTCATTCTATCTTTCTGAGGTCTGAAATGTTTTTGCCAAACAATTTTGTTGAGGAAAAGGGGCAGGGGTGGTTATAATAAAGGAAAAATGGGAGCTTTGTATATTGCCTATAAATAGTGACGTCATACAATGCAAATGACCAATAATAGGTTAATACAGGCAATACAATGACTTTTAAGGCCAGTATACTTTTTAATTAACCAATTGTAGGTCAGTATGACGTCATATTTTGTATAGGCACTATAAAAAGCTTTAAAAAAATATGATTTAGTATATTCTACAAATATACCTAATGATTTTATTATGTGATACTGTTATATAACACTATTTAAGCCAAGACATACTTACATTTTTTGACTTGATTGTAGAGGTGCTTCGCTTATAATAAAATGCGACGAATCGCCCCCTAAGTGGCGTTGCCACGAAAGGGGCTTTTCCCGAATATTTAAATCATACAAAAAGTATCAACAAAGTTAAAAATCAACATGCTTTAAATGTATGTACATTTGGATGTTAAATTCTGGTAACAATTATGACATGCTACGATTTCTAAATCGTACCTTACTATTGCAGGAATCACACTGTCAAAACATACTTTTGTTAACTATAAGAGCTTTTTGTTTCAGAAGGACTGGCCCTAATTATAGATAAGCTTCGCTTCTAAAAATACAAAAACTGCAGCTTCATTTACTTATTTGTGAATTATGTTTTCTAGTATGGCTTTGAAGCCGATCAATATCCCCTGGATTATTAACCAATTATTAGCCATAAGACAAAATTATGTTTCATATCATAATTTATATAATTTTCCTCCAATAATAAAATAAAAGTTCATAAAATAAATACAAGTTTTATTGGCTTGGGACTTCGGCCTCTGGGGACAAACAAAACTGGTAATAATATTTCTTTTACTATCCGCGGAAACCTGTCTATAATACGATGCAATAAACAACTATTCTCCTTTATATATTAGGCGTAACATCTAAATTGTTAAACATTTAGCTAGGCATAAAGTATTAGGAATACAACAAATGGAGCGAAGACACTAAATATTAGCAGGACAATAATGCCCATAGGGAGCGTAGCTATGACCTATTAACAATATTTTTAGGAAATGGAAATTAACCCCTTACGGTCGGGCCCCTTGCCGCACCTTAATCAGTCGGGGGGGGGGGGGCGTTCAACGCCCCCCCCATATTATCTCAGTTCCTATTAGAGCTAGAGGGCTAAAAACTATGTGCAAGTCCCCTGTGTTATGATGAATTTCCGACCTTAAGTGAATCAAAGTCAATTTTCGCTTCCTTCACCCTTTTATTTAACAACTTTTGTTTTTAGGTCCTTTTTCACTTAAAAATTTCAAACGGCTGTAATTTTCTTAATTTTGAAGCTAGAAGAACAATTTTTTCACAGAAAATGTTTATCTTTCGGTCGGCGGTCGGCGGGAAAACGGCGGCGGATCTTTGTGAAATTTTAATACGTTATGTAGACATGTGAGAAAAGCTTAAGTTAAAAATTTGAAGTCTTTAAGTAAAAAATTGCGGCCACAGGAGCCTTTTAAAAATTTCTGGAGACCTGGAGGATCGGGACCTGCAGGATCATACCTGGAACCTGAAATTGACTTGAACACCTGTATTTCATATAAGGATGTACTACTAGAGGATAATTTAGTATTTTAGTAAGATAAAATGCTTTGTTTAAGTTGAAACAATTTTTTTGCTCTTTACCTGGATCACCCTGCCAGGTTTGCCGACATCCTGTGCCCGCCAGGATGGAGATATTCAAAAAATTCCAACTCTCAGTTATGTGTTTTACCCATACTTAAAAAGTCAAGCAGTTTGGGCTCTTTATCTTTCACACACAGAAAATGAGATAGAAAAAAACGGAAGGGCGGGCGTTAAACGACCGTTAAGGGTTAAGTTAACTATCTTGATGTAAAAATTATAATTATTAAAAGGAATCATTATGTTTAGTTTGAAACAATTCTAAATTTATATTAAAAGCATCTTTGGATAGGAAAGCGGACGTACTGCCGGAGCGACCCTTAATTTAGAAAAACCTTTGCTTTTAACAAGAAATTTAGTGTAGGTTATAAGAATAGCAATGACAATTATCTTCATAAGTAGTGAAGCAATAACAAGTTAAACCTTTCTATGAAACGTATATCAATTCTTGATAAAAAAGTAAAATAATGCCTTTTTGTGTGTCTGCATAAATGAAAACCTTGCTAACCCCTAACGTAAAGTTTTTATAGATTTTGGAACATCCCTATAATTTGACCAAACAATAAATTTCTCTCCTTTCTACTTTAGTGTGGTAAGACAAACTTGCAAACCCCCTCATTTAAACTTTTCCTAGAACTAAGCAGCATCTATGGGCGCAGCCACTGGTAAAGGTGTAAAATATCGAAGCCTCTCAACATTAATATCATTATGAAGGCTATCAACAATAAAACAAGCTATTTTCAGAAAAGTGTTAAAATATTAAAATACAAAAATACAAAAAAAATATTTATCGCATCGTATTATAAACAGCTTTCTGCGGATATAAAATGTACAAGTATGAATATATTTTTATTTATATTTGTAGAAAACTGGATATAATACGATGCTAGACATAGTTATTCCGTATTAATACCTGAAAAGAAAACTTTTCCATAAAATAAAATAAAACTCTTTTGTTTAATCAATATTGTTCAGTACATACATAAGTCATAAAAGTGTATCAATTGTATAGTAGCTTTGCTTCAAAGCTTTATATATTATTAAAAATCCTGTAAGATAAGAAACATAATTTGTCAGTTCAGTCATTTAGTAATTTGATCAATATAAAGATGTTATTAATTGTTGCTGCACTAATATTATTTGGAGAAAGCTTTGCTTTGAACAAGAATGGATATGTTAATAGGAGTGAAGCTGTGTGGAATAGAAATATAAAGACAGAATATTGTTTTCAATGTTTAGGTATGCTGGTTGTTTTTTATAATTAGGGTCGGTACGTACGTCCGTACGTCCGAGACAGATTTATGTGGTAGTTAGGTACGATTTAGAAAGCGTAGCAACTTTATAATCATTACCTGAGTGTCCGCACGTCCATTTTAAACATGTTGTCTTTTTACTTTTTCAACAAAAAATTTTTAAGTGATCTAATTATCTGATTGTTCTAATTTTTGCTATATTGATTTCTGGGACAACAAAGTACAATATTATAAGCAAAGCAACTCTATAATCATTTCCTAAAAATGTAAGTATGTCCGTAAACATTATCCTGTATCAAGAAGTTTTTTTTAACAAATTAACTCACAATTTTGCTTTGACTCTTATCCATTTATATTCTGCTTATTCAGTTCAGACACTATACAAGTGTTAATGTCCGTTTGTCCTACCGTTTCAGAGCTTACCTTTTATGGATGGTGTCATCCTTGTTTTCAGTTTTTCATAATTTTTTAGTACGTATATTACTAAATGATACGAAGTTATAGGTTGATAGCATCAATAGAAGAATGGATATAGGGACAAACGAACGTTAGCTATTGAGTAGCAGTGATTTAAAATTTAAGAAATGATATTTGAATAAGTGCATGGTGCCTTTCTATTGATGATCTGATCATAGTTTCGCTACGATTCCTAGATTGCAGTTTATTGTTATAAGAATCTTCATGCAAAGTTTCAACCTGATAGAACGATAAGATTTGCAAACAAAATTTTAATTGATTTGTAATTGCCTTGTGAGCCTTTACTTTCCCCCTTTATTAGAAGCAAATTAATACTTTTTAATTAATCGCTAACCCTTGCACTGGCTTTACCTGCGGAGCTCTTACCATACAGGCTACCCTATACCCAATATGCAATGTAACCTAAACATTTTGTGCTTGTCTAGGCACTTTGAGGGAAACCTCTAAATTTTGTCTTATCTCTTGATTTGATTTTGAAATGTTTTTTTCAGAGGTTGAAATTACATCAACTGGAGGAGCAGCTCAGTATCAGGCAAACAGGCTTGGCAGGTATGAACTATGGATTATTGGTTGAAAAGTCTGGACACTATCAGTTTGAAAGGAGTGATTTATAGTCTGCAAAAGACAGGAATTTAAAGGGAAAAGACGATTGATGACAAATTTATATGCACATCCACAGTACCCCGTCCCATTCTAGAAAAATTTTGTTAAAATTTTGGCCCCTAGCCAAAATATGGTTGATTTATGCAAAATAATATCCCATGCAAAATATTTTTTCTGTAATGCAAAAATCGAGATGGAACAAGCACTGCAAAGTTTTAAAATCTGCATAAAGACCTGTTTTTAAAGCTCTTGTACCATCTCAATTTTAAAGATTTTCCAAAAATTTCAATTCTAGTGAGTCGATATAAACCTGAAATTTACCAAAAACAAGGATGACAACATCCATAAGTAGCAAAGCACAAAAAAATGTGGATGGGAATATGTAGAAGTAGATTTAAAGTGTATTTATTAAAATCAAGAATAGATTTATAGGAGAAAATAAACACAAAACCTTGTTTTATTTTATATGATGAAGGTTAAAGTAAATTACATACTAGATGCACATAACAATGGGAAAAAATATATTGAAACTGTTAATGCAAAAAAGTTTTAAAATTGGATCAAAAATACCAAAGATATGGGAAAATATGTCAAATATATAAAAATAGCCAAAAACTTACCAAAAGGCAGTTTGGCCGCCATTGTTTCTTTTCTAAAAACGCCAGAAATTTAATTTTAATATCTTTAACAGAAATTTTTTTGAAAATTGGACCATAAACACCAAAGATATGGGGAAAAATGTGAAAAATATAAAAATAGCCAAAAACCTGCAAAAAGGCAGTCTGATCGTCATAGTTGTTTTTTTCAAATGACAGGAAATTTAATTTTCATATCTTTAACTGAAAAAATTTTGAAAAACGGGCATAAACACCAAAGATATGGGGAAAAATGTGAAAAATATAAAAAAAACCTGCAAAAAGGCAGTCTGACCGCCATTATTGTTTTCTTCAAATTTAATTTTATATCTTTAACTGAAAAAAATTTAAAAATCGGACCATAAACACCAAAGATATGGGGAAAATTTGGAAAATATAAAAATAGCCAAAAACCTGCTAAAAAGCAGTCCGACTGCCATTGATGTTTTATAGTTAATTGTGCTTCTTGATGATGGGAATGTTGTTAAAAAATTTCAGCTCTCTATCTTTTATAGGAACCGAGAAAATCACATTTCCCCCAATTCATTAATTACATACGGACGGACAGACGGGCATTGTGAATTATAGAGTAGCTTTGCTACTAAAAATGGGGTCCGTCTCAATTATAACATATGAAGGACGAAGGTGTAGCAAGTAATCTTCCAAAGTAAAAATTGCCAAATTGCAAATGTATATAATAGGGTTGGGCCAGATTGGACAGATAAAAATATACGGCTGATTTATAATGCCGGATATCTGGTATTCAGGTTTATAACAACACACTAGAATTGAAATTTTTTGAAAATCTTTAAAATTAAGATAGTATAAACTTTTTAAAATCTGCAAAAAGACCTGTTTTTAAAGCTTTTGTTCCATCTCAATTTTAAAGATTTTTACAAAAGTTTAACTCTAGTGTGTCAATATAAACCTGAATCTGGCCTTATAAATCAGTCGGATATCTGTAACCGTCAAATCCGACCCAACCCTATTATTTATGTATGCAATTTGGCAATTTTTACTTTGGAAGATTACTTGCTACACCTTCGTCCTTCATATGTTATAATTGAGACGGACCCCAATTTTTTTGGGTAAATTTCAGGTTTATATTGACACACTAGAATTGAAAAGTGCTTGTACCATTGCAATTTTTAAATTACATAAAATATTTTTTGCATGGGTAGTTTTTATTTGCATAAATCAACCATATTTTGGCTGGGGGCCAAAATTTTAACAAAATTTTTCTTAAACGGGACGTGGTAATCCACAGTTGTAATGGACAAAGTTTTTCTTTCTATAGATTACAAAATATTGGTTAAAAAGTTTGAACATTACTAGTTTAAAAAGAGCCATATACTTACTGAGAACTGATTAAGTTCTCCATTATAAAGAATCTTTACATAGGTATAAGGAAGGTTTTGATAGGAGGCTGTAATATCTTTCGACAATTATATTCATGGGTTGGTTCTAGGTTATATTTTCTATCTCCAAAAATTGAGCTACTTGAAGCTAGAAGCGCAGAAACTAAAATCACATAAAAACTAAAAACTGCTTAACATTTAGGTATAAAATTGCTGGAGCCTTGTGGGATAATATGGTTCCTTACTTTCAGTAAGTCAGTTTATTTATTTAGAAAGGTAAAGCAACTTTATAATTCTGAATGTTCTTTGTTTCTGTTTAAGATAAATGTAAAATATTGCCATGCTATGATCATTGAGTTTATTATCCTAAACTTTGTCCTTTCGTCTATTCTTTACATGTAATATGAAAATCCACGAGAAAGATGTGAATTTCTCAGCTACTGTTGAAAATAGAGACCTAAAGTTTTTTTCATACATATAACTACCTCCCTCCCTTTTTCAATGCCATTTTTCGTCTGCTAGCAAACTGTTTTCTGCTACTTGACTGTGTAAATATTCCCGTTACCATTGGTTGATTTTCAAAGACCCAATTGAGAGTAGGCAATAAGTCATTGCGATAGGAAAATACAGTTATTGAACCCTTTCTCCTTCTAGTGTTTTACTCTAATGTCAAAACTACTTATCGAGACGAGAAAATCTTTAGCAACTTTAAAAAAACTATTTAAGAATATGTTATGGTTAGAATTTTATCCTAAAGAAAACGGACAATAATTAGGATTTTTTATGACTTCCATGATGATAAAGCATTCATTCTGTTATAATCAACGTTATCCGTTTGTTTATTATATTATGTTATGTTTTTATCAATATTCATATTGTAACTTGAAGGAGTAAAACACTGTTATTATTGGAATTTTAATTCAATCCAAATTTCTTCGTCCCTATTTAAGATATGAAAATTATTCTTTCGAAGGGAAGATTTAGAGCCTTGCAAACACCAGGAAAAAAAACTATATAATATACGTGGATATTGTGTCAGGGGATTTTTCGTCTTCAATTTAAGTTGCTAATATAGTCCTTAGATATTGGTGAATACATTCCTCCATAGTCAAAAGAGTTGGTGAGGGGTATCGTTATATTAGCCAGCTAGAAAAATTTTGCATTTTCAACTGCACCAAAAAGTCGTCTTCCATATTTTAGATCTGAAAATGGACAATATCTAACACCTGGTCCAACCTCAAACCCTGGATATAAATCTGTTCCTTGGGTTATTTCAGGTATAAAAACACAAGGACCACTACATCCAATAGAAGCCAAGATTTAAAAAAAAAACATGCTGCCATTAAAACAAGATATTGAAAAAGTATTCCGTTTATTGTTTTTTTTTTAATAGCTAATTCACTTTTTCTGTTTATATTTATCATTCCGTAACGCTATTTGGATGATATGATTTTTCTACTTTTCAAGTTAGAGGATGAATTTTTGTGTGCAGATTCCCTGTATTACTGAACATGCTGTATATAATTTACTTGTCGTGCATGCTATATTTAAAAGCATATGTAAAAGGTTTCGTGATTCTTAATGTATACATGTATTCTTAATGAACCATTATAACTAAATATCTACTATAAAACTGTATGTCTGTTTGTTCATCAGTGATTTCTTATGCTTCGTTACCTATAGATGTTGTCATCCTTGTTTATATTAAGAAGTGAAAGGAGGTATGAATGCAGGGATACAGAACAAGTTACACAGAAATAAATATCACATCTAGTTATAGATGTTATCATCCTTGTTTATATTAAGAAGTGAAAGGAGGTATGAATGCAGGAATACAGAACAAATTACACAGTAATGAATATCACATCTAGTTATAGATGTTATCATCCTTGTTTATATTAAGAAGTAAAAGGAGGTATGAATGCAGGAATACAGAACAAATTACACAGTAATGAATATCACATCTAGTTATAGATGTTATCATCCTTGTTTATATTAAGAAGTGAAAGGAGGTATGAATGCAGGAATACAGAACAAATTACACAGTAATGAATATCACATCTAGTTATAGATGTTATCATCCTTGTTTATATTAAGAAGTGAAAGGAGGTATGAATGCAGGAATACAGAACAAATTACACAGTAATGAATATCACATCTAGTTATAGATGTTGTCATCCTTGTTTATATTAAGAAGTGAAAGGAGGTATGAATGCAGGGATACAGAACAAGTTACACAGTAATGAATATCACATCTAGTTATAGATGTTATCATCCTTGTTTATATTAAGAAGTGAAAGGAGGTATGAATGCAGGGATACAGAACAAGTTACACAGCAATGAATATCACATCTTCTGTCCGTAAGTAATACAACACTTTTAACAGTTATAAAGGGTGTTTAAAAAAAACAATCGCTTTACTCTTTTCAATATAAACCCTACAGTTTTGGTCAAAAATTAACAAAAAATGACCCAAATCATGTCCAAGCAATGACAATGAGGAAACATTATTGAATTTTGATTTCTACTCACCTCTCCTGAGCACTACAGCTCTTGTCCCAGCCCTTGTGGAAAATTTTTCTCTACGTGGAGAGTGCATATTTTATTACAAATTAAGACAGTTTTGTCTTTTTTTAAGAAAGAATAAACTGTCTAAGGTACTTGAAATCTTGTAGATAGACCCCATAATGTTTAGGATTTATGATGAAGCATATAAAGACCTTCCTATAGACGCCTTAACCAGATTTCTGACTCAATCCTTGCCAATTTGGCATCAAAAAGACAGGCCCATCAAACATTGAGACATGACTGCTCTGTCTTTAAAATAAAGAAGAACCCGTCTTAAGTACTTAAAATCTTGTAGATAGAACTTATAATGTTTAGAATATTTTATGGATCATGTAAAGACCTTTCTATAGACACCTTAATCAGGTTTCTAACACAATCTGAGCCATTTTGACATCAAAAAGAAAGATCTGTCAAACATCAAGATCTAGAGAGACCCGCCAAGTCTCAATGTTTAATGGGTCGGTCTTTTTTATGCCAAATTGGCTAGAATTGAGTTAGAAACCTGGTTAAGGCATCTATAGAAAGGTCTTTACATGCTCCATCAAAAATTATAAACATTATGGGGCCTTTCTACAAGATTTTAAGTACTTAAGACGATTTGTTGATTTTTAATCTCAATGTAGGGAAAAATTCTCCACAAGGGCTAGGACTCGAGCTGTAGTGCTCAGAGAGGTTAGTAGAAATCAAAATTCAATAGTGCTTTCTCATTGTCATTGCTTGGACATGATTTGGGTCATTTTTTGTTAGTTTTTGACTAAAACTGTAGGGTTTATATTGAAAAGAGTTAAGCGATTGGTTTTTTTTTAAACACCCTTTATATATCTATCTCAACCATAACTTTTAAATTAATTTTATATTCTGCTGCATTATAAAGAAAACAAATAATAAAAAAAAATTTATTGCCTTTCCTGTAAAATCGAATTTCATTTGCAAAAAAAGTTCTAGAAAGCTGTTTATAATACGATGCGGAAAAATAATTATTCTTAAACTAAAGATATTGTTTTATAGATGGGAGCTGAGTGAAGGTTGGGAATATGTTCATCAATTTCAATGGTTTGTTGACCCTACTTTACAGGCAAGTTGTTGAGGTAGTAGTTGTTACCAGTGTTGTTATAGAAGTAGGAATAAAGGTTGTTGTTGAAGTAGTTGTTGTTAATATAGTTGTTGTAGAAGTAAGAACTATAGTTGTTGTTAAATTAAAAGTTACCAGTGTTGATTTTAAAAGTAAGTGAATGGTTGTTATTGAAGTGGCTAAAATTGCTGTTGTTAGCAATGATGTTGTTGTTTATTATAACTGTTTTTAGGTGACATGTGTTGAATTTAAAGAAATTGCAGATCAATATGTTTAAATTACATAATCTCTATTTGAAATATAAAAAGAAAACTAAAAGATTGTTTGATTTATTAAGACAAAATATTTTCTACATTATGGGACAGTCTAATAAAATTATCGAAACGATTTAAAACGATGTGCAATAATTCCTGGAACAGTTAGGTTTAGTTAGGAATATGTGGGTTTATCACCATAGCTGGAAAGTCCGTAATGTCTAGTTTAAAATTGGTTTGCTCTTTGAAAAAAACAATGTTTAAAACAAAAATAATTCATTTTTTGACGAACATATATTTGCATATAAAAATCCATTAACATAATTGTATATTTTTTTTACAAATTACATTTCAAAATATATTTTTTTCTTGATTTTCAGTAAAAAATTTTAGAAACCCTATTAATATGTTTTTTTTTGTGATATTAATTTATGAAATGGATGCATAATAGACTAGCATTTAAGTTTGAAATTTTTTAGTTGGCCAAATAACTAAATAAACCTCCCATTTGAAATTACCCCTAACCCCACTAAAAAATTGTCTGGCAGCACATATTAACAAAGGTTAACCTATTTTAGTTGATAGGTATACGTAAATTTGAATATCATAGACACAATAAAATGCATAGGCTAAATAACAATAATAAGCGTGTTTTATAAATGCATAAATAACATATATTTGGGATAAAGTAAAAAATAAATTTGGGAAGATATCATTTTTTTTACTTTTATAAGCTATATGGGCCATGAACCGCGACATCATAAAAATAAGCCAAGACCCAATATCTCACAATAACTTGGTTTAAAGACTTTGGGTACCAGTGTTATGTCCCCTCCCACCCAAGGGCATCCAAGCTTTTTCATTTTTTTTTGGAGGAGGGTAAAAATTCAAATTTAGGGGGTGCCTACGGAACCCCTAACTTCATATATCATATATTATAAAGGGACGTCCAAGCTTTTTACTTTTTTGGGGGGTAGTTACTCATCCTTCAAAATTTTTGGGGGGTTAATCAGAAAACAGTAAAAGTGTCGAACTATGACGTCAGAAAAAATTAACAATTAATTAATAAGAAGCCAGTATTCACTGTGGTAAAATATATTGCAGCCTCTCATTGGTTAATTGTTAATTTTTTCTGACGTCATAGTTCTATACTTTTACTGTTTTCGGTTAATCACCCCTTTACCCTCCCCTCAAATTGGACTTCCTTGCTCCAACCATGGATTTCAAGGCTAGGGTGAGGTAATAATGAGTAGCTCTCATGAGATAGCGGGTCAAGTCATAATGTGCTTGAACGTGGAGCTTGATAGCCCTAGTGGCTATACAAAAGTGTCTCAGCCTACTCCATGACTACTTAGGTCCAAACCCTAAGAGACTATGGCTAATCAATCAAGCACATTTTCAACAACTGTGCCGTCAGCTTTATTGGATCTTGGCTATATCAAAAAATTAATGGATTTGCCTAAAAAAATTGCAAAAATATCTCGCAAGCATAATTTTAATCTTTAATAACATCTTCATAACTAATATTATCATAATTATGGTGGGATGATCCGTTCTGGTACTTCTCTCGCTCTTCTTCTGAAAATAAATATAATATTATCTAGGGGCACTTAACCTTCTCTTTTTTTTGCAGGAAATTTCTCTTGGAAGTGTTGGATATACACTCCCCTAAAACCTTTCGTTGACCTGAGAGGATCTTCACTGTAAAGAAAACCATACCAATTCATTGGTAACTTAACTTGTTATCCTTCGCTACAAACAAACCTCCTATTACTTTCATGTTACATTTACTGTAATTTGGACAATCCGTATAATAAAGTAACAGGATGTGTGTTTGTCTTTACTTGTTTGTTTGTTTGTTTTTTGGTAAATAGCTGATTCTAAAATAGCTTGAATAGAAACAATTTTACGTGTCTCTATGGGCCTCTAGTGGCATAGCCGCTAGAGGAAAATATGACAAAATGTTTTCCAGTATGGCTGAATTAAAACTGGTTCTCAGCCAAACTGAAAAATCATGTATAGTTTATACGATAAGGACAATTTTTACGAATTTCCCCTTCTCATCTCATCCTTTTATGACGTCACACATGACCCTTTCCGTATCTCCAATGGAACTGTTATACCTGGAGATTCTGGAGCTTTTTTGAAAGGTCCTGGGTCACTAGACAAAACCTCCAACAAGTTTTCTTTCTCAAGCTACAAAAAAAATTATAGAAATGAAAATAAAATAATCACTAAACCTAACAGAAAATGAATTTAGGATTTGCAAAAAGCTTAATTTAGGTATGTTAAAATTTCTTCATATAAAATTTTGTCAAACTTTGCATGAGGATTCCTGTAACATAGAGGTTTAATTTTTGAAAATGTAGCAATATTTCAATCATTTCCACAAAATAAAATTCAATTGGAATGTTTGTTTTTTATTTAAAATCATTAAAATTTTGAAGGCTGCTTATATTAAAACTAGGGTTTAGCCGGATATCCTGCCATTTTTAATATCCGGCCAGATACCGGATATTAAAACTATCCGGTTACAGGATATCCGGCTGATTTTTGACGCCGGATATCCGGTTATCTGGCTGGATATCCCGTAATTTGCCGAATATCGAACGTTGGCCAGATATCCGGCCGGAACCGGGTATCTTGCATTAGAAATCAGCCGGATATCCGGTATCCGGCCAAAAAAGTATCCGGCCTAACCCTAACAGCTGTTTTCACAATGAATCAATGCTACAAGTCTATGATACTAATGCATTTGTTTGTTTTATCTTAGGAAACTTGCAGGGGTTAGGTATAAGGGAAAAATGTAATTAATTTATTATAAAGATATGGAGGGAAAACAAATATTTCTTAGTAAATATTTCTGACTTATTCTACAAATTTACCTTGAAACTTTCATTATTTGATTTTCTAATTTCCGCTAGGTCCTCTCTTTTCTTGGCTATCACCTCCCTCTTTTTCTGTTCCATATAGTAGGCTCCAAAGTTTTCAACCACTATAAGAATAACTATATATTTGATTGACGGTATAATTTCGTACAAGATTATCTTTAGAAAATTCGAACAGGCAGGGAAATTCATAATTCCAAACAAGTCGGGCTATTTGATTTGAGCACTTAATTACAAATACCATTCTAATTTGCGCAAAGTCCCCTCTTTTCTGGGCTATCATCTCCCTCTTTTTCCAACTATTTAGTTCCAGTATGAAAATATGTAGGCATATAATAATTTGCATCAAATTATAGACAGCTTTCTACAGACAGCAAAATAAAAATTATAGAATTAATAATATAACTCACTTTGTCCATTTATCTATGAATATATTTTTGTGCTTTGCTACTTGCTACTTGTGTGATGTAAACAAATTTGAATTACTGCTATTAGTGGAAACTCGAAATTAATAACTCACCAATAGGGATGGGGAGTGCCATAACCAGGACCCCAGAAACACCACAGGCTGACCCAACAAGCTTACCTGTGTTATTTGTATATAATAAAACAAGGATGACAACATCCATAAGTAGCGAAGCACAAAAATTGTGGATGGGAATACGTAGAAGTAGATTTAACGTGTATTTATTAAAATTAAGAATAGATTTATTGGAGAATATAATCACGAAACCTTGTATTATTATGTATGATAAATTACATACTAGATGCACATAACAATGGGAAAAAATATTTTGAAACTGTTAATGCAAAAAAGTTTTAAAATTGGACCAAAAATACCAATTGGACCATAAAACATATAAAAATAGCCAAAAACTTGCTAAAAGGTACTTTGGCTGCCATTGTTTCTTTTCTTAAAACGCCAGAAATTTAATTTTAATATCTTTAACTGAAATTTTTTTTTTAAATTGGACCATAAACACCAAAGATATGGGTAAAAATTTGAAAAATATAAAAATAGCAAAAAACCTGCAAAAAGGCAGTCTGACTGTCATTGTTGTTTTCTTCAAACAACAGGAAATTTAATTTTGATATCTTTAACCGAAAAAATTTCGAAATTCGGACCATAAACACCAAAGATATGGGGAAAATTGTGAAAATATAAAAATAGCCAAAAACCTGCAAAAAGGCAGTCTGACCGTCATTTTTGTTTTCTTCAAATGATGGGAAATTTAATTTTGATATCTTTAACTTAAAAATTTTTGAAAATCGGACCATAAACACCAAAGATATGGGGAAAATTTAGAAAATATAAAAAATAGCCTAAAACCTGCTAAAAAGCAGTCAGACCGCCATCGATGTTTTATAGTTAATTGTGCTCCTTAATGATGGGAATGTTGTCAAAAAATTTCAGCTCTCTATCTTTTATAGGAGCCGAGAAAATCACGTTTCCCCCAATTCATTAATTACGGACGGACGGACAGACGGACGGACGGACGGACAGACGGACAGACGGACAGACAGACGGACGGACGGACATAGTGAATTATAGAGTAGCTTCGCTACTAAAAACAATAAGGAACATGAAAAATAATTATATACAAAATATGTTTTTTTTCCAACAAGCTTAAATAGTTTTAAAAATTTTTATATTGTAAAAGATTAAATCTATTCTGTATTCCAATATGAAATACTTTTAAAATGATTCAAATATTCTACCCCAAAACAGATATAAACCTTCCCTGGACCTTTGAGAAGCTACACTGTAAAAAATATCAGTTCAGAGGTTAGAATGATCATTATCTACACTCGCATACTGACATCCTGTTACTTTTATATATTAGAAGGTAATCGTTGTATTATATAAATACCTAACAAAGTGACTGGATGAAGGTCTCCATATCCCACTGAAGTCATGGTCTGGATAGCCCACCACATGGCTTCTATAAGTAATACACCAAAAATATATATCATTTGAGAAAATCGTGACAATGAGCTTTACAATTTAATTAAAACATAAAACGCAAAGATGAAATTGAATGCAATAACATCATGACCATGTTTTAACTAGCAGCTGCGATTCCAGTACATAGGGATTGTGTATTAAAATGGGTAAAAAAATAGCTAAAAACATCCCAAAACTTAAATTTTAAAGTAAAAAGCATAAAAAAGAGAATCTAATCAGTTCATTGGTTATCTTAAGCTTCAGTCAAAAAATCTTACTAATTTGTACAAAATGATATATTAAATAATTTAAAATTTCTTAAACAAAAGCCAAATAGAAAGGAGAAACCAGCGTTATATAGTTACATCGATACAAAATAACATAGTTACAGACATAACAAGGAAAAAAAGTTTTATAGAACACAATTGGCTTTTTAATTATTACATTAAATTTATGATTTTGAAAGGAAAAAAAAAAATTAATTAAATCTGGATACATAAGTAACAAAAAACGTATAAGTATCATTTTAGAATAAGAGGCAAAGAGCTTTATGATATTGAAGAAAAAAAAACCTGGAATAGATGTATATTTGCTGTCTATACTGTCTTTCTCAACAAAATAAGCCAAACTAAAAAAAAACATTTATATTTATAAGAAGCGCAGTAATAACCAGATAACAACACAACTGGTATTAATTGATTGTTAAGTAAGGCTGAGAACAAGTTTTAATTCAACGGATAAAAATCGGTTTCGATGCTATACTGGGAAAAAATTCTCAAATGATTTTACAACAACATCCATAAGTAGCGAAGCATAAAAAATCAGGAATTGGACAAAGGGACAAAGTGAGCTATATTTCAGCCTTTGAAAAATAAAGTATATGTCTTTCAAAGCATGACAGACGGACAAAGCAATTATATAGAATAGATGTGCATATGCCATAGAAATCATAACTGAAAATTCCATCTGTCTATCATCAATAGCGGACGAGAAAATCAGATTTCCCCCAAAAAGCATTACGAACTGACTGACTGATAATGTGAATTTTAGATTAGCTTCGCTACAAATAATACAAAACAAAAATATATTTAATGTACAAGTTTTGTTTTACATATTGAATAGAAAGTTTTTATTGTTTGAAAACAACTTTTTTTCCTTTAAACTAAAACTTTTCAAACACTACAAGATACTCCGCCAAAATAGTTATCGGTAGCGAAGCTACAATATGATTACCTTACATGTCCGTCCGTCAGTCAGTCCATAACAATACGGAGTAATTGTGATTTTCTCGGCTGCTATTATAGAAAGACAGCTGAAATTTTGAGTATAGACATATGACATATTTGCATATAGTCAATACATTGTTTTGTCCATCTGTCTTTTGGGCAAGACATAACTCTTATTTTTATAAAAATATTTTACAAATTAAAAGATTGCAATACATTACCTGCCAAAAATAAGCATCCCCATACCCACAAATAGAAGAAGAAGGCTGAGCTCCTTATAACTGCTTTTCATTGTATGAGCGATAGCCTGAATCAAAAATCGTTTTTGAAAAGTTAAAATTTTGGAGTTGATTTAAGTAACCCTTGGCAATACTCTGTACATGCTATAAAATCTTTTATCGCATCGTATTATAAACAGCTTTCCGCGGATATAAAGATGTACAATTATAAGATTAAAACCAGTTTTTGGCTTCGTGATTCCGTAGGCACGGGCTAATAAAAACTGGTTTTGATCTTGTACATTGTACATTTTTATATTCATGGATTACTGGATAAAATACGATGCTATACACGCTTGTTCAGTATGCTGAGAACCGGTTCTAATCCACCGGATATTAATCGGATTGAAAGCGATACTGGAAATGTTATAATTCTAAATATTACCTGTAAACCAGAAGAAGACCTGGCAAGCTTGAATATTCTCATTATACGAGCAATTCTGAATGCCTGCAAATTTTAAACCAATTATTTTCTGTAGATTTTAAAAAATATTATTATATTTGTCCTAAAGGAAAAAGGTTAATAATTTTTTAGAGGGTATTTTTTTCTAGGGGCGAATTCTGTTGTGAGGGTAGTGGTACCTCACCAAAATAGTTTTTAAAGAAATTGAGATGCTGCATTAAAAAGAAGAACAAAATCGGATCAGCGGATATCAAGATCCTTAGGTACACACAGACAGACAGAGAACTATCATGTTACTTTTATATAGGAATTAAAATTTCATATCGAGTGGATGAGAACCGGTTCTAATCCACTGGATATTAATCTGATTCGAATGAATACAAGAAAAAATTATACCTGAATTAATCTGGACATATCTTCAAATTCTGATTCTGTAGATTCGTTCTCTTTCTCGTTGCTCGGGGAACCTAATTTAAAATTATTATTGGCTATGCCATTATTATACCTTATCGTCTCAAATTTATATCCATATCCTATTATATGAAACTTTTTGTCTGTAGAGTAGTATCTCATTAACCATTGAACCGACAGGTTTCTCCTTTACAGTGAAGTGTTTAATTCTATTTTAGGGGAGGGTATCTCAACCCCCTCCCCCCCGAAAAGATACCCCCTCCCTGCTATTTTTTTCTTTTTTGCTTTTTAAAATCTAAAATCAAAATTGAGAAGGCGAGATTTGTGTTTTCACCCACCCTTCTTAAGTACCACTAGAGTCTTCTAGGCGCGTAGCCGCTTGTATATATATGACCATTTCAATATTTATAAACTATCACAAGCTTTACTTGAAGTTTGGTAAATGTTAAAAAATGTTGGATTGGAAAATTCACGAAACCTAGGTAACATTTTGGTATATAGCGCAATTCTAGGGGATGGTGTTACCCTCCCACAAAACTGTTATAAACCTTCCTGGAATCTATGATAAGCTACTTTATAAAGGAGAACCATATCGGTTAAATGGTTAGCGAGATCCTTTGATAAATACACACAGACTCAATAATACATAGAGATCCTGTTACTTGTATCGAACCTACTCTATAATCATAGCCAGAAAACCGTTTATCTATCTATCTTTTGAACTATGATATATGTATAATGTATCTATATATTAATTTTATACCTGTAACTGTAGTAACATTACCAAATAACAAGGTTCCGTTGTCAGCTGTCATAAAGTCACCCACAGTTAATTCTTCCTGTAAATAATAATCTTTTAGGAGCACAGCTACCATTTAATTAAGGTATGTACGTACAGTACGCTATGTACATCTGTCATAAAAATAGTAAATTCTTCCTGTATATAATAAACACAATTTTAGTGGTGCATCTGCTCTATACTCATACTCAGCTGTCCCAAAGTCACCAACAGTTAATTCTTCATGTACATAACAAGCAAAAGGGTGACAACATCCATATGAGTTAAGCTCTAAAATTAAAAGATAGGACAAACATACAATAACACTAAATAAGCAGAATATTAATTTGTAAGTCTACAAAAAATACATAAATTTGGTGCAAAATTGCGAAAACACAGGATATTTTTCTAAATAATTACATTCTTTCATTGATGTAATGAAAATTAGTAGACCTGCCTGACCAGAAATAGACAGTAGGAAAGGATAGATAGTAATAAAGGATAGCTAGGACATCAAGTAAACCTACCTTCTTCATAAATACTAGAGATAGATAGTATGTAAGGATAGCTAGAACACCAAGAAGACCTACCTCTACCATAAAGACCAGAGATAGATAGTAAGGAAGGATAGCTAGAACATCAAGTAGACCTACCTCTTCCATAAATACCAGAGATAGATAATAGGGAGGATAGCTAGAACATCAAGTAGACCTACCTCTTCCATAAATACCAGAGATAGATAGTAAGGAAGGATAGCTAGAACATCAAGTAGACCTACCTCTTCCATAAATACCAGAGATAGATAGTATGTAAGGATAGATAGAACATCAAGTAGACCTACCTCTTCCATAAATACCAGAGATAGATAGTATGTAAGGATAGCTAGGACATCAAGTAGACCTATCTCTTCCATAAAGACCAGAGATAGATAGTCAGGAAGAATAGCTAGAACATCAAGTAGACCTATCTCTTCCATAAATACCAGAGATAGATAGTATGTAAGGATAGCTAGAACAACTAGTAGACCTATCTCTTCCATAAAGACCAGAGATATATAGTATGTAAGGATAGCTAGAACAACTAGTAGACCTACCTCTTCCATAAATACTAAAGATAGATAGTAAGGAAGGATAGCTAGAACATCAAGTAGACCTACCTCTACCATAAATACCAGAGATAGATAGTAAGGAAGGATAGCTAGAACAACTAGTAGACCTACCTTTACATAAATACCAGAGATAAATAGTATGTAAGGATAGCTAGAACAACTAGTGGACCTACCTCTTCCATAAATACCAGAGATAGATAGTAAGGAAGGATAGCTAGGACATCAATGACATTCAAAGGTCCTTTCAAAAACTTCCATTTATTTGGGGCTCCTAAAATTTATTAATCTAATAACAGAGTTTTTATAAATTTGTCTGTTAGTATAAATCAAATTTATTGTCTATTGTTTTGTTTATTATATGTCTACATTTTTGATTAATCTTATATTTTTGCACCTTAATCAAATGATGTGCTAATTATTTAAATTCTAGTACAAAGTGTTATTCATGAAGCAGCTTATAGTGCATATGAAAAAATGATGTCATACAATACAAATGACCAATTATAGGCCAGTATATACATTTTACCATTGGTCAAATACAATGTATACCGGCCTATCATTAGCCATTTGAATTGTATGATGTTATTCTTTATGAGGCACTATAAGTTGCTTCTTTTATCAATATAAAAAGAATTATTCCTAATTTATATTTGTCTATATTTTAAAGTTTTTCAAACTATTTTTAAAATAATACACTATTCTAAGACATGAAGATTTTGATATTTACTATTAATTCATTTTGTCTCTTGTAGAAGTGATTCAAACAATATTAGCTTGGTCTATCAATAAAATGAGTTCTCTGGTGATTTATCCATCTATCAATAATCTATTTATCTATGAACCTAACTAATTACCTATCCATCTATCAATAAAATGAGCTCTCTGGTGATTTATCAATCTATCAATAATCTATTTATTTATGAACCTAACTAATTACCTATCCATCTATCAATAAAATGAGTTATCTGGTGATTTATCCATCTATCAATAATCTATTTATCTATGAAAATAATTACCTATCCATCTATCAATAAAATGAGCTCTCTGGTGATTTATCCATCTATCATTAATCTATTTATCTATGAACCTAACTAATTACCTATCCATCTATCAATAAAATAAGCTCTCTGGTGATCTATCCATCTATCAATAATCTATTTATCTATGAGCTTCCCAATTACCTATCCATCTATCAATAAAATAAGCTCTCTGGTGATTTATCCATCTATCAATAATCTATTTATCTATGAACCTAACTAATTACCTATCCATCTATCAATAAAATGAGCTCTCTAGTGATCTATCCATCTATCAATAATCTATTTATCTATGAACCTAACTAATTACCTATCCATCTATCAATAAAATAAGCTCTCTGGTGATCTATCCATCTATCAATAATCTATTTATCTATGAACCTAACTAATTACCTATCAATCTATCAATAAAATAAGCTCTCTGGTGATTTATCCATCAATCAATAATCCATTTATCTATGAACCTAACTAATTACCTATCCATCTATCAATAAAATAAGCTCTCTGGTGATCTATCCATCTGTCAATAATCCATTTATCTATTAACCTAACTAATTATCTATCCATCTATCAATAAAATGAGCTCTCTGGTGATCTATCCATCTATCAATAATCTAAATATCTATGAGCTTCCCAATTACCTATCCATCTATTAACTCTTTACAGTCGGGCACCTTTCCGCACCTTAATCAGGTGGGGAGGGGGGGCGTTGAACGCCCCCCCCTTATTATCTCAGTTCCTATTAGAGCTAGAGGACTAAATTTTTGTGCAAGTCCCCTGTTTGATGATGAATTTCCGATCTTTTATAAGTCAATTTTCGCTTCCTTCACCCTTTTATTCAACAACCTTTGTTTTAGAAATATCAAAATATAAATTTCAGCGGCCGCAGCTGTACTTGGCAGCTGCCAGCCGCCGCAGTCGGTGGTTGGCGGGAAAAAGGCGGCGGATCTATATGAAATTTTAATATGTTATGTAGACATGTAAGAAAAACTTAAGTTTAAAATTTGAAGTCTCTAACTCAAAAATTGCGGCCACAGGAGCCTTTAAACGATTTCTGGAGACCTGGAGGATCAGGACCTGCAGGATCATACCTGGAACCTGGAAGTGACTTGAACACCTGTATTTCATATAAGGATGTACTACTAGAGGATATTTTAGTATTTTGGTATGATGAAATGCTTTGTTGTGCCCGCCAGGATGAAGATATTCACAAATTCCAACTCTCAGTTATGTGTCATATCCATACTTAAAAGTCATGCAGTTTAGGCTTTTTATCTTTCACACACAGAAAATGAGATAAAAAAACCGTTAAGGGTTAAGCTACTTACCCGCAAGTCTCAAGAAGTATTCAATGGTGAACCAGGATATACAAAAGGCTTCTATCAGAGCAAAGTAGGGATTGTCAATTTGTTCACCGTTCAACTAGAAATGTAACATTTTTAACAAATTATTTTATCCGTATATAGAGGTAACAGGATGTCTGTTTGTGTGTGTATGTGTCTGCCTGTATGTTCTGAAGTATCTTGCTTACAGATGGACCGATATGGTTCTCTTTAACAAAGTATTTTCTGATAGATTATGGGAAAATGTATAACTATTTTTGGTAGGGTACCACCACTCTCCACTTTAAAGTAACCCCCACAAAAAATAGTTTTTACTTTTTTATACTGTAATGTAAATGAAGGAGGACAATTACACCCCCCCCCACTCAAGTACCCTTAGAGGCATGTAGGCGATTTATTAATTAAGTTATGAATTAAATCAACTTACAAGTAATGAACTAACTAACTACCTGATGCTTGAACTCTGGCATAGTGTTTAGACACATTCCAAGGGTTGATAGTAGGACCAATGATATGGAGAATAAGGATAACACCTAAAATAATAATAAACATTCAAAATTGCAAGTTAGGATTCTGCATACCAAGCAACTTACATTATTCTTTCCCTCGTCCATGCTCCTAATTCATATGAGAGTACCATTAATCAGGGTGGTTTAATATAGAACACCTGCCAAAACTCTAGGCCAGAGGTGAATTTGCTCCATTAAAATCAGTTTGCCTCACTAAAATTTAGTGTGGCAAAATTATCCCCTAAAAAATTTTAGTTTGCCCCACTGATTTTAGTGGGGCAAAAGTTTTTTAAGAATTCATCTCAGTTTAATGCAATAATTAAGTAGCTTCTATGAAAATTGCATGTCTGCTTATTATGTAATAAAGGGTGTGCAAAAAAATGCGGACATTTTTAAAATTGAAATTGCGTGGCTTGTGTTAACAGTAGAAAATTCTTATGCATATCGTTAGAACTGTTATGAACTCTAGTTTTTGGAAATATAAGAACGGATCCTGTGCTACGTATAGTTAGGGAGCTACATGGTGAAATGTTCCTATTGCCTTAAAATTTGAATTGCGAGTAAACCAGAAAGTTAAAAAAAATATTGAAAAAAAATAAACCTATTTTTAAAGCTTTATAAATATTTGTATTTATTTGTCAAACAAATCTTCTAATTGAATATGAAAAAATCTACGAATATTTGTACTGAAATCATTCTTTTACAATGGATCCTTCAACAAGGTATCAAATAAAAGTTGAGATTGAAACTTTTATGAATAAGTACCCTGGAGCAAGCATAAGAGAGGTTAGACAATTTTTGAAAAGTGGATCTGCATCCCAGGTATGGAATAATCTTACAAGACAAACAAGATCTTCATTCCTGGTGAGAAATTACACTAAATGCTAAACAGGTTCGTTGTTAAAGAATAGAGGATTTAATGGGCGGAAGAAAACACCAGAGAGTGTACAGAAAAGAGTGAAAAAAATGTTATTGAATAAAAAGCAAGAGCAAAGGCCATAATACAGAAAAATGGAGATCAAATCTTTAAAAATGATTATTAGTTATTCATTACTTCTTTGTTTGTTGTTAGTTTGTTAACTTCTTTGTTTGTTGTTAGTTTGTTAATAAATTAGTTAATTTTATAATTTTTCTTGAATTCATTGTTTGAAAATAAAAAATATACTTGTTTTGCTATTTTTTTATTCAATCTTTTTATACTTTGATATTTGATAATTTACTCGCAAGTTAAGTCTTAAGGCAATAGGAACATTTCACCACGTAGCTCCCTAACTATACGTAGCACAGGATTCGTTCTTATATTTTCAAAAACTAGATTCATAACGGTTCTAACGATATGCATAAGAATGTTCTACTATTAACACAAGCCGCGCAATTTCTTCTAAGATTGGCCAAAGGATTATCACCTCTAATCCACGTGTGCATCTGAATCCTAACTTCAGAGAATTTTGGATACATATATTTATACATACACAAAAGAATCCATGTTTAAAAACAAGTATTAGCCTTTATATTTAAAGGGGCATTTATTACAAAGTGTATAATTCTCACCTTGGCAAAAATGGAAGAATTGGGCTTCTCCATCAAGTCCCATAAACATTTCTGATACCTTTATTAAATAAACAATATTCATTAACTATTTACTATTTATATTTTTAACAAGGAGCGTTTGTTTAAATCAAGAATACATTTGTTCAGTAACTCTAAAAGGTAATGTTGTTGTGCCAAGTAGTTTTCCCTAAAATTAGGTAAATGTATATCAGAGATTAGGGTTGGGCCGGATACTATTTTGGCTGGATACCGGATATCTGGTATCCGGCCGAATATCTGGTTAACGCCGAATATCCGGTAAATTTCCGCATTAGAAATCAGCCGGATATCCGGCCCAACCCTATCTGAGATGTTTGCATACAGGAGCTAGAAAAAGATGTATACCTGGCACAAGGTCCACTTCCAAAATCTTCATCATCCTCTACAACTTTCATAACCTGCAAAATTGCAGGGATCTAAGCAGGGATATGACAATGGCCGATAAGTTAATGTACAAACCCAATAATTATATATAATTACCCCTTCTGCAGATTACAATTAGTGGTTGAAAAGTTTGGCTCTACTTTACGACCCATCAAATCAAAATTCTATTAAAGTCCACAAAGTTATTAAACCAATAAATAAGAAAACATTATTATAAAACTTTGGGGACTAGTGTAATTAGCAGACCAATGTCCCATTCCTCCCGGGCAAAATTGACACATAATAAAATACTACAAAATAGTTCAATACAACTCGAAGTACATGCATCATTTGATGCATCATTGAACCAAATTATGCTAATGAATTTGTGGATAAGCAGCCTTTGATTGCACTACCTTTGTCTGGAAGTCCTTTACGTGCATCATAACGAATCACGCCTGTTTTTGGGCCAAGGTTTTCCGTTTCTTACCACCCGATACAGCAGCAGTTGGAACAATTCTTGACGTCTTTAGTTTAGTTAATGCGCAGTTTTTGGGTAGGACGGAATATTGCCTCAAAAAAGCAAATAGCTAAATATTTTTTTAGAATCGCAGCCATTATATAACTTGGGTATGTTAATGTCCGGGTACATAGCAGATTTACCACTAGCAAAAATACAGTGATATTACTGTCATAAACACAGTGATTTACTGTCATAAACACAGTTTTACTGTCAAATTCACACCCGCGTTTTTAGGGGGTATGACAAAAATACAGTTATTGCACTGGCATATTCACAGTTTTGCTGTCAATTATACACCTACATATTGACAAAAATACATCTATTAAATTTATAATTTGTCAATTATACACCTACATATTGACAAATATACATCCATCAAATTTATATCTACTTATTAGTCATATTACAATCTGCAAACCAGTGCCTCTACCTGTGCCTGTACCTGAAACTGTACCTGAACCTAGACATAGTTCAATTCCGACGTCTACACCTGTCCCTATATCACCACTAGATCCTGATGCTGTCATAGAAGAGGGAAGAAATGTTTTCTTCTCATTTGATATAGGTTTAGCTATTAACACTGATTCGGAAATAACTCTTTCTCAATTAGAAGACGAAGTTTTCTCATTAGAAGATCAATTTTAGAGTTCCAACAAGCTGCCCTAGTTGTCACCAAGTTGTGGAGCTTTATGGTCCACATCGCCAACATAATCTTTATGGAAGTGGGGACATGAGCTCCCAACTTGTTGATGACTTTGGTCAGCCTATTTGTAGAATGGTTACTCGATCAATGTCAAGATCTTCACAAAATTAAAATGTATGTTGTAAATAAAATTTATTCATAACTTTTATATGATTTTATATTATCATGATGAAATAAATTATATATTTTATAAATGTGTAAAATAAAAACAAGATTTTTTTATATTAGTGCAACACTACTTTATAATATCCAATATTTGTCTTTTACCTTCTTTTGAAAAGTTTAGAATTTTTGTTGTGTAGATTGATTTAACTATTATTAATAGTTATAAGTTTTAATAACTTGGTCAAAATATTTATAATTAATATTAATTTAAAAGTAGGTGTATTTTTGTCCATCTGTCTGTCAGTTTTATTTTTTTCAAATTTTCTTTTAAATATTAATCAGTTAGGGAGTTGAATCCATTTTTATAGAAGCAGAAATATAATCTATGATTATGGTTTGGACCCTATAAAACTGTAATCTACCCTTCCACTTTCCCCTCTCTTGGTGAAGATATCTTCAACGCCGATACGATTTTTGAAATATAAGATTCCACTTTTGTCTCTCTTGTTAAAGATATCTTCACCAAGAGAGGCAAAAGTGGAATCTTAAATTTCAAAAATCGTATCGGCGTTGAAGATATCTTCACCAAGAGAGGGGAAAGTGAAATCTTACATTTCAAAAATCGTATCGGCGTTGAAGATATCTTCACCAAGAGAGGGGAAAGTAGAATCTTACATTTCAAAAATCGTATCGGCGTTGAAGATATCTTCACCAAGAGAGAAGAAAGTGGAAAGGTAGATTACAGTTTTAGAGGGTCCAAACCATAATCATAGATTATATTTCTGCTTCTATAAAAATGGATTCAACTCCCTAACTGTTAATGTTTAACACTTTAATATTAAGAATAGTTATTTCTCGCATCGTATTATAAACAGTTTTCCGCGGATATAGAATGTACAATTAAATGATTAAAACCAGTTATTTAGCCCCGAGGTGCCGTAGGCACCGGCTAAAAAACTGGTTTTAATCCTATGATTGTACATTTTTATATTCGTAGACAGCTGGATATAATACGATGCTAGACATAGTTTTTTCGTATGGATGAGGACCGGTTCCTATCCATCGGATTCGAATGAATACGAGAAAAAATTGTTTTTATATTACCTTAGTATTTTTGATAACTTCTTCAGTAACATGTTCTTTTCTCCCTGTATATTTTCCCTCACAGCATGGCTAAAGTATATAACCTTATAATAAAGTAACATGATGTGTGTTTGTCTGTGTGTCTGTTTGTTTGTACCGAAGGATCTCGCTAACCGCTGAACCGATCGGGTTTTCCTTAACAGGTTAGCTTCTCATGAGTCCCGGGAAGGTTTATAACTATTTTGGGAGAAAAGGTACCACCACCATCCTCAGAGAAATCGACAAATATAAAAAACGCTGCCCTGTAGACATTTTTCCAATTAGCTAAAAACATAACTAACACCATATATCGGCGAAAAAAAAAACTTTTGGTAAATAGCTGATTTTAAGATAGATTGAAAGAAACAATTTTACGTGTTCCTAGAGGCCTCTAGGGGCGTAGCCCGTGCTTTCGGCATCTCGGGGCCAAAACAACTGGTTTTATAAAATTGTACATTTAATATTCGTGAAAAGCTGTTTATAATATATGTGAGAAAAAAACTATTTTCAAGCTTGAAAAAAGTCTGGAGTAATTATATCAGTAAAGGCAACTTCCATGCTTATGTATACAGTATCTGCAGATATGGATGCAAAAATAAATAAAATAATTGATACAGAATATGGGGATATTGTGACAGGGGAATTTTTGTCGACAATTTATTTTGCTAATATTGTACTCACATATTGGTTAATATGTTCCCCATTCCTCAAAGGAGGGGATGGGGTGAAGCCATAAGGGATGAATATGGGGGGTATTGTTATACTAGCCAGCTGGGAGAAACATATTATCAGTATATATGAGAATCTCTCACAGTATCCACGTATTCCATATCCATTGTTAAAAAGGCAATTCTCATTTTAACGAGAGGTTTCGTGATTTTTTCTCTCAAAATATATTAATAAAATATACCTCAAAATAGACCTCATCGATTTTCCAGTATTCTAAATCTTGCCCGAAATCAATAACACACAAGTCTTCTACTACATGCAATCGACCAGTTCTAAGCATATCAAACTTTTAAAGTTATTGTCGTAAATCAAAAAATTCACATTAAAAATTGATGGCAATTTTTTTTTTATATATGCCCTCTTAAATGACGGTACCTTAGCGAATAAAAAGCTACAGTAGCGCAAAGATAGGTTTTAAGTCCTTTTTCTTCCGATTAGTATGTAACTTTCCGTCTTTGAAAGAAAGAAACAATATTGACGTTTTAGTTTGTTATCAGAGTTTATGATCATCATACGATTCTTGATTCATTAGTTTCTTAATCTTCGCTTTTATGATTATGTCATCCTTGTTTTCTGTAATATATATTACCTGTAAAAATTAAGTATACAATTAAATGTCTTTGGATGACGATCAAAATAATATTCGTTTTCTTCCAAAGAAAATCCATCACACAAGTTTAATATCTAAAAACAAAATAATATATTGTGGTTTAACATGGATATCTTTTACATTTTTAAAAGCGAAGCTTTTCTATAATTAGGGTCGGTCCGTCCGAGATAGATAGCTTTTATTCGTTAATTTAGGCATGTTAGAATTGTCCTATCGATTTCAAACTTTGCATGATGATTCCTGTAGTAGTTGGGTACGATTTAGAAAGCGTAGCAACTTTATAATCATTACCAGAATGTCCGTACGTCCATTTTAAACATGTTGATTTTTCAACTTTTTTAACAACAAATTTTCAAGTGTTTTAATTATCCGTTTGATCTGATTTTTGGTATATTGATTCCTGGGAAAACAAAGAACAATATTATAAGCAAAGCAACTCTATAATTAAGTCCAAAAATGAAAGTGTGTCCATAAACATTATCCTGTTTTTAAGCAGTTTTTTAACAAATTTACCTACAATTTTGATTCGACATTTATACATTTATGTTCCGATTTTTCAGTTCAGATACTATACAAGTGTTAATGTCCGTTTGTCCTACCGTTTCAGTGCTTCGCTTTTATGGATATTGTCATCCTTGTTTGGGTAAAGTTTTGTTTGACCAATGCTCTGTACCTCACTTGGTCCGCCAGTCTGTCTGTGGTGCTCTTAGATACTATACTTTTTTCTGAGATGTTATCAAAGAAAATCCGCTGAATTTTTCCGTGAAGATACGACCACAAAACATCATTTCTTTTTAAGTGCGTCGGATAAGTAAAGTTTAGGGTTAAAGTAATTGTAAGAATAATAGGTTGAATGTTCTATTTTTTCTCTTAACTTTTAATTGATTTTGAAATAATTGAAGATAAAGAGAATTATTTCTTTTTATTTCTAATGAAAAGTACATAATTCCTTTACAATTTTTACTTTGCTAATCGTGGACATAAAAAAATTTGTAGATTGACATCAGTAGCTGTGGAAGCAGCTGCAAACAGTCCTAGTCTAGATCTTGGCTACCGTTGCTTTCCAACATATAAAACTATACCTCAGTAGCTGTGGATGCAGCATTCTCCACATAACCTCGTGTTTCACTCCCCCAACATATATAACTATATCTAAGTAACTGTGGAAGTAGCAACAAGCAGCCCAAGGGTTGATCTTGGCTGCCATTCCATCATTCTATTAAACCTACGTTAGTAGATGTGGATGCACCCGCCAGCAGTCTGGATCTTGGCTGCCGTTGCTTTCCAACATATAAAACTATACCTCAGTAGCTGTGGAAGCAGCTGCCAGCAGTCCTAGCCTGGATCTCGGCTGCCGTTCCAGCATTCTCCACATGACCTCGTGTTTCACTCCTCCAACATTTAACACAACCTAAACACAACATATTATCAGGGATCTTAAGGGACAAGACAAAGGCTGATAAACAAAAATACAACTTCTACTCTTTATAATTATTGGTTGGAAAGTTTGTACACAACTTGTTTTGAACCAACAGATCAAAATTCAATAAAAGTACCCAATGTTTTTGAGTCAATGAATAAGATAATGTGGTTATAAAATTTCAAATATAGTAGTGGGGGGGGGGGGGGGAGGTTGTCTAGGTACTTTAGAGGTAAACCACCAAAATATACCTACTTTTTTTGTTGTTGTCAAAAGCTTCTTAGAATAGACAGACGAACAGACTGAGGTATAAAGTGAAAACATTTCAACATAAAGTTAAATGTAAATCTTGTAATTTATTATAATTGAAAAAGATATTAAATGTCTAAGGAATGTTTTCAGATAAGAGATTTATGTCTTCTTATTGGGTAGGGATCTAAAAGGATAAGACATTGGCCGATAAATTGATGTACATCTCCCATTATGACACACTAAATTATCCCTTCAATATATTAAAATTAGTGGCTAAAATGTTTGAACACTAAACTTAATAAACCAACCAATCAAAATTCAAGAAAAGTCCCAAAAGAGGGTAAGCCAACGAATAAGAAAATATTATTATAAAATTTTGGGGACTAGCCCATTGTCCCCTGTCTGTTATTAATGAAAGAATATCAGTTTCAAACTATCTGTTTACAAATTCAAAGCATTTTTTATGGTACTTTGCAGAAAGAGAGAGAGAAAGAGGAGGCAATATGTTCCCAAAGTCATAAAATAACGTTTTCTTATTTACTGGCTTAACATTTTTTGTTAACTTAAGTGAAATTTAATTGGTGGATGCAATAAGTTAAGTGTTCAAACGTTTCAACCACAAATTTTAATTTACAGAAGTGGTAATTTAAATAAATTTTCAGTTAAATGACCTGGATGGATTTAGTTCCTAACTCGACAGCAGAAGGAATAAGGTTCAATTCGACTTCGGTAAAACATTTGATTCAAAAGAATTTAAAAAAAATTACCTTTTTATTTATTTTCTTTGATTTTATAATTTCAATTCTTTCTCTGTCTTGATATGTAAGCTCCTATAACAACATCAAATAATGAGTCTCAAATATTTACAAAAAAAATCTTACACAAAAGTAACAGGATATGTGTCTCTGTGTGTGTGTACCGAATCATATCGCTAACTGCTTAACTGATATGGTTCTCGTTTGGAGTGTAGCTTCTCAAAGTTTTATAACTTATTTTATATCTGTATAACTATATATCTATCTATCTATCTATCTATATACCTCCAAGCTCTCCTGACTGGACTGTTGATATGCCTGCAGAGATTGTTGCCAGCTGAAGGGCCAGTTCTCTGGAACAGTGTCTGTGACAGGTTTAATACAAGTTGTCATACAATACCACAAAAGTTTTTAAAACTTTTTGAAGGCTTTAAACTAATAACACGCAAAATTTGTTATCATTGTTAGCCTCAGGGAGGGAGGGGACATTGGCATGTTAATTACACTAGTCCCCAAAGTTTTATGATAAATTTATATTGAAATTTAATCGGTTGGTTCATTAATATGAGTGTTCAAACGTTTTAACCACTAATAGTAATTTACAGAAAGGGTAATTTTGTATACCATCATTTGGGATGTACATCATTTTGTCTTATCCCTTTAGATCCCTAGGGATAATGTAAATTTTTGTTTATTGTATGAATGCCTGGTAAAGGTACGGAGATGTCTGTAACAGATGCTGTTATGTCAGGTCTAGAATAGATAGATATGTAGATATATATATATATATATAGATAGATAGATATATATCTAGAATTGTATGAATGCCTGGTAAAGGTACGGAGATGTCTATAACAGATGCTGCTATGTCAGGTCTAGATAGATAGATAGGTAGTTAGATACTGGTACACAAATTATAACCAAATGTTTCTATTCGTTGGCTAAAAAAAATTTGGATACTGTTTATGGTTCGTTTTGAACAAGTAGTGTTTAAACTTTTCAGTATTAATTTTAATCTTCAGAAGGGTTAAGTTTGTTTATTATTATTTTGGTTGTACATAATTTTACCGTCCATTGTCTATTAAGAGATATAAGTTTTCCGGAATTTTAATGTAGGGAGTAGATTTGAAATCTGCATCAAATTTTAAGGATTTTTTATAAAATTCGTATTTTGTATAATTCTTTATCTAAAAGCGGAAATACAAATAAAGTTAATTAATTTTGGCATCCGTGATTGGTGGATTTAAAAAATCTGCGCTCTGATTGGATGTCGTACATCATTCAACCAATTAGAGCGCAGGTAGTTTAAAATCCACCTATCCTATTGGTCAAAATTAATTAACTTAAAATGTATTTCCGCTTTTAGATAAAGAATTTTACAAAAAACGAATTTTATAAAAAAAATCCTTAAAATTTGATGCAGATTTCAAATCTACTCCCTAAATTAAAATTCCGGAAAACTTATATCTCTTATTGTCTATCCCTTAAAAACCCCTCTTTGGAAATGTATATGATTTTTAGAGAACAGAGAAGAGATCTAAAGGGACAATGGTCGATAAATTGATGTACATCTCCATCGATGATACACACAGGTTGAAAAACATTAAAATAAAAAAACACACAATTACCCCTTCTGTAGATTATATTTAAACGTTTTTTGACACTTATCTTAAGGAACTAACCAATCAAAATTCAATAAAAAGTCCCCAAAGTTGTTAAGAAAAAAAATAAGAAAATGCTATTATTAAACGTTGGGGGCTAGTGTAATAAACCACCCAATGTCCCCTCTCTCCCTGTAGAATTATTGTCAATTTTGTTTCTTATTGGAAATATTGGTTCAGACACTTTTATTAGAATTTGAAGCAGTGTTTTCAATCAAAACAACTATTTGATTTTGCAGTGAAGCTATTCTGTATAGTTTTTGCGGTTTATAGTTTATCCAAGGAGGAAGGAAACATTGGGCTAATAATCTTACCAGTCCCTAAATAACGTTTTCGGCTAACAAAACTATAGGGACTTTTATTAAATTTTGATTGGTTAGTTCAAATAGTTTGGGTGTCCACACGTTCCAACCAGTAATTTAAATTTACATAAGGAGTAATCTTGTGTAGTATCATTGGGGATGTACACCAATTTATTGGCCATTGTCTTATCCCTTTAGATTCCATAGTTTTTTCCTTACTTAGAGTTTTCAGTTATTCCACACTAATGACTTAGTCCCAATGAGGGGAAGGGGGGATATTTTTTCTTCGGATGGAGGTTCCCTTCCCAGTCAGGGGCGTCCAAGCTTTTTTATTTTGGGGGGGGGGGGTGGGGGGGTAAAATTTTGTTTAGGGGGGGGGGAAATGTTTTTTGGTAGGGATTTTTTTATTTTGGGGGTATTTCCCCCCTAAAATTGTTTGGGGGGGGAGGTAAATAGTAAATACCCCCAAGGTAGGGGTAAATTTTAAATGGGAGGGGTAAAATTGAAAATATTTTTTTTTTTTGGGGGGGGGGGTAATCACTAATCACCCCATTACCCCCCCCCCCCCTTAGACGTCTATGTTCCCAGTTATAGTTATAAGCCATTCCTTATATTATAATAAGCCTGTCTTTAAAGGAAAAATCAGCGGTTACCAGGATACTTCGCTACAGACAGACAGAGATACATATTTCATACATCCTGTTACTTTTAAATATAATTGTTAGATTTATGCTGTATCATTTTTAAACAAACATAGCTACTATCTGTTCATTCGTCTGTCTATTAGAATATGCAAATCCTATTTAATATCATAGTTTACTTTTCTTTAAAAGATTGGCCATGCTGTGTTTCTAAAGCACAATGTTGTCCTTGTTATTTCCCCTGTTTGTCAGTTAGACTAGATTTACAATTTTTCCAATAGTTCAATGTTTTTCATAAGTTTTAAAAGAATTTTGTAAGAATATTCATAAATTTATGTTTTTCTTGTTCTTATGTTTTCTGTATTTACATTATTACTTTATTTACAACTCCCCAAAATAGTTACAAACCTTCCCGGGACCTATTAGAAGCTACCCTGTTAAGGATAACCCGATCGGTTCAGTGGTTAGCGAGATCCTTCGGTACAAACAAACAGACAAACAAACACACATTATTATAAGGATTTTTTGCCGAAAACTGGCATGTTAAAAAATATGGTACTTTTCCTCAAAGTGCATTACAAGAGAACCCACCACTTTAATTTTTAAAATCATTATTCTGTGACTAACCCTATCAGGAGGTTTTAGCCCTTCGGGGGTACAATGTACACAATAAACCTAACCTAATGTAAAACACTTATACACGAGAAATTACTCCTCCACTTATTCTGATTTTTGTTTCAAAATAAGAGGGGGGGGGGGGGGGCACGCTAATTAATTTTTAAAAATGTTTACCTTAAATTCTGTTGATTTTGATGTTTTTGCTCATAATTGTTGTAATTATTTTTTAGTGGACTCCTATCAGTATCCTAAATATTAAAGAAACAAGGATGACAAAATTCATAGAAGCAAAGATAACAAAATCTGATAGCGAGCGTTGACAAATATAGAGTGACTAGAAAGCAATTATTAAATCTTGAAAGGACGTTGTTTTTAAGACAGCGGAAAGCGTCATGTGTTACGTCATAAAAAGGATGAGAGGAGAAGTGGGAAAGGAAAACCCTAAACAAGAGTTGGATAAAAGATTTTTGTGACGTCACACATGACACTTTCCGCTGTCCCATTGTTTTTTTATATCAATTAGGACTTTCAAACTAGGGTCGTACATTGGTCAAAATAAATGTATACTGGCCTATCATTGGTAATTTTTTATTGTGTGACGTCATTTTTTTTATAGGCACTAAAAGCTGCTTCTCAATTGAGATTAAATGAAAATAATTAAACTACAAAATTAAACTTACACTTTTAGAGTTAAACGTTTCTGTAGATTTAGATTCATCCTAAAAAATAATTAAAAACATATTATTTCTAAATTACATGAAGTTATTTTATCAACATAAGCATATGCATCAAACTTGGACCATTATGCATAACCCTTCTGAGCCTCTAATTGCGGAACCATAACCATGCTGGGCCTATAACTGCAGTGCCCTCCTAACCCTGCGGGGCTTTTCCTACCCGATATAACCTAACCTAAACTGACTTATTATAATAAATGAACAAACTAAAACTTCAAACTTTCTTATTTTTAAAAATAAAAGGAGAGGAGGGGGGGGGGGGAGGTCAGTGTTCAACAAGTCATTTTGAGGTATATTTACGATGATAAAATTAACCTGTAAAGAAATAGAATTTTCTAGCATATCCAGCTTCTCTGTTATTTCATTTCTAAAGCATAAATAATTAGTTTGAAAAAAAAATGCTGCGCCCTTAGACTCTATGGAAGGGCAGGAGAGTTCATGAAAATAGCCTAAAACCACTCGAAGACATTTCAAAATTCCCTTCAAATGTATAACTAATTTGGACCGACATTTTCCGATATCTTAAGCTTCAAACAGAAACTCTTACTACTTTATGATATAGGATGTACTAGTGGTATCGCCCCTAGCTTATAAAGATTCTTCAACTTTTAATTGTAGTTTTTAAAAAGAAAGCATAATATTTTTTAGGGTGGGGAATTAAGAACCCCCCCCCCCTCCCAAATAAAAAATAAAAGTTTAGTATGACCATTCGGCATAGTCGTAAAAGCGTAAAGTGCCTCAAAAAAAAAGACAAACGATAAAAATAACCAATAAGAGGCCAGTATAAATTTTACCATTGCTTGGTCAATTACAGTGTTTACGGGCCTCTCATTGATCAATTTTATTGTATGACGTCATTTTTTGGGCGGCACTTTACTTTGTCTCGGCAAAGTCTCTGAAAATCGAAGCCCTACGTGTTCTAAAGCTAACGAGACAGACAGAAAGACAGACGGACCTCGTTCTTCTTTGAGATCAGAAAAAAAAACATAATATTATAATATTTACCTTTTATTTCTTAGCCATTCAATTTCTGAGGCGAAATCCAACCTAAAAAGAATATTTTTAGGTCCCGGGAAGGTTTATAACTATTTTCTTGTGGGGGTGGGACACTCCCCCCCCCCCCAAAAAAAAATGAAAACCTCCCCCCCAAAATTTTTAAAAAATTTTTTGAAAGAAAATTAAAAATTGTTGGGGGGAGGGCGCACCCCCCCCCCTGATTTTTTTTTTTACTTTTTCTTTTAAAATCTAAAATAAGAAATTGGGTTATCAAATTAATTCGACCGGCTCTTCAAGTGCCCCTAGAGGCCTCTAGGGGCGTAGCCGCTAGTGTCTAATATACCATCTTTTCCCTAAATAAAAATATTCCTTGTAATAATGTATATAAATAAAAATTGTAATTAGCACAGGGAGTAAATTAAGTTAATTTTATTTGTTATTATGCTTAATAAGTAAATATAATTAAATCATTCACGAATAATACACAAATTTTAGTGTTTTTCAAGGAGGGAGTGGACATTGGACTGTAAATCACACTGATACCCATGTTCACCATGTTTAGCTCAAAAACTTTTATTTTTATTAAATTTCGGCTGGTGAAATCTAAATTAGTTGACTTAAATTTTTTTCAATTTGGATCTTAAGATCTCAATAACTACTACTCCGAATGAGTTTCCTTTTTATGTAAGCTTCAAATTGCTCCTTTAATTGTTTTAGGCCATCCGATTCAGTATAGAGGTGGTTTTTAAGCTAGTTCCCCAGCTTTTACTTACTGATTTTAGAGCCCCTACAGACCACGGGCGTAGTAACAGATTTTATAAGATTATATGAATTGCGCCGAATTATTTCGTCGCATAAAGAAATTACGAAAATTTTCAAAATTAAAATGCGAAGCGTAACTCGTAGGCAACAGAATTGTAAATACAAAAGTTTATTAAACATAATATTCGTATTTCGAAATATTTTAAACATAAATAAAAAAAATTTGTTAAAAAATGTTTAGAACTTGTAACAAGTTAACAAGCATGTATATAAGAAGTTCTAAATATACTAAATATTAAAGAAAGACTTTTTAAAATTTTAATATTGAGACACCTCGCGGATAAAAATTAACCTACATATAATACAAAATATATTAAAAAGTATTATAACGTCAATAAGAAACGAAGCACAAATAAATCATAGAATGAAAAAACTGACAAATTGACTTATAAAGCAGATGTTCAGTTCACATAACGATTAAGAAATAGATAATATACAAAACCTTATAGAAAATCACGAAACCTTAAAAAACAACGTTTACATCTTTTGAAGCATGACCTACAGACAAACGGACAATCAATATATAGATTAGGCAAAGACAATTATAGAGTAGCTTCGATTTTAAAATGAGATTCATAATTTAATTTAGATTTATTTGCGTATTTTGTATATTTGGAGCAAAGCTTCTCTTAACTATATTACGTATGTATGTATTTCTATAATATCTATATTCTTTGAATCTCTATATTTTACTTATCCTTTATATTAAAGTGGAACGTTTTTTTCTGAAGCTTAAGATTTATATAACTACAAACCTAATTTAATTCTTCATTTTAATGAAGCTTTACAGAGGTCCCGTGAAGGTTTTAGGCTACTTTGTTTTTATATTTCATCCATGGGTTGTTGTTTTAAAGATACTTTTTTTCTGCCAACTCTTTTCACAGTGAGATCTTTTGACTAGTAGGATATCAGAAGTATGCACTTACACACACACACACAAACACACCAAAACACACACACACATACACTCACAAATACACACACACACACATTTATACATTAAACCTAACTAATAACTATATAGAGGTTTCAACTTCATGTCATATCTGAAAACAATAATTCTAAGTCAGGATATTGTAAGAGTGGATATATAATACGTGGATATTGTGACAGGGGAATTTTTGTTGTCAAATTATGTTGCTAATATAGTCCTCAGGTATTGGTCAGGGGATGGGATGGGGGTCTTATATTAGCCAGCTAAAAGAAAATTTCATCAGGGTATGTGAGAATCTCTCACAATATCCACATATTATATATCCATTATTGTATGTTAAAGAAATTGTATAGAGTTCTCATTTTCATTATTTTAATTTTTCTATAAGTTCTACTGTGTATAGTTCGTTCTAGTGTTAGGAGGAAGTAAAAAAGATAAAAAACAGCTCATACCAATAACGAAATTAATTCGGAAAAAAATCACGAAACCTATACGTGTTTTTCAGCTGTTGTTGGGGGGCAACACATCGTAAAATTGACGACCTCTCCATTTGCCCCCAAATATTATTTTAGATTTAATTCCCTTGTTAGTTATACCTTATTCCTGGATAAAAAAGAACTTGCATATGCGCATGTAGCATCTAAAGGCTTTTTGTTTAAATTAGGAAGAGGTGCTGTATTATAGCCTTAAACCATTTCAAGTCATAATCTAAAAAAGAAATAGCGTAAATCTATCCAGGACCTATGTGAAGCTTCCATAAAAAGGAGAACTCAATCAGTGCTTTTAGGTTTTGAAATCTTAGGCTTCAGGCAAAAGAAACCTTATTACTTTAAATAATAGATTGAATAAGCGAATTTGGGACCAATATGAAGCTCTAACATGTGCCATAACTAGGGTAATCTTTACAACAGAATTAGACTAAATGAGTCTAAGTAAGGATGACGGTGCAAACATACAGAACCTGGTAAAAGAATAGCTGTCCTACTATGAAATAAAATAGATAATTCACGAAACCTCTCGACCATAAAATATGCATTTTAAAATTTGAAATAATGTATAGTTCAAGAAAGCCCTAGGCCTATGTGGTATTCGGCAACCGTGAGCCATGTCTATGGCACCCCTGATCTGGGGTTCGGTGGAGGGTCAATGGCCCTCCCCCGAGTCCTGGGGAAGGGGTCTAGTGACCCCCTCCCTACGCTTAGAATTAATGATTGAATCTGTCATGTTTATTATGGTTAACTGTATTCTTAATTCTCCCCCACCCTTTCCAGGGATGGGGGAATCATTATTGCCCAAACTGACCATTGTATATGTATTATTTATGCTTTTATGTTATGATTATTTATTCCTATCCATGTAATTATTGTTTGTTGTATATAGCTTCAGTATCTCTTAACCCTTCAATAAAGTGACAACTGAAAATAGATGTTGATCATTATCTAGTGAAAGCTAGAGAAGCGTAGCTTCTCTATAGTAAGGTGTCCACGTCTGTCACACTGCCGTGATCTAATTGAACTCCGGTGTCTGCCATTTATCCTCGGCGGATACCACAACTTTGGTGACAGCTGTGTGAGATTACGGCGAACCACAAGTGTAGAGCAGACGCGCATCTGAGGCTAAGGTACTCCCAGCAGTGAATCTGGCAAAACTGACGCAAGCAACCTGAATTACCCACCCTGGACAGCAAAGTTTAACTCTGCATCCGGCAGTTGTGGAAGCGAGACAGCGAAATCTGACGAATAACCGCGAGCAGCGCTGATATCTAACGGAGAATTGAGCGCCAAAAGGGCTGAAACAGGCCTGCGGACCGGCTGAAACAAGCCAAATAAGTGTAAACGGCTGGAAATAGGCCAACTTTACTGCAAGAAATAGCAGGATCCGAACCAGTGGCGCTAGCAGGACGGGACATTCCCTGCCGCCATCAGCCGGATTTGGATCAGCGGCGCTAGCAGGACGGGACATTCCCTGCCGCCGATAGGCTGAAACATGCCACATAGCTGCAAGCTGCGAGCTAACATACGAGTGTAGTGCACCAGAACAGAGAAAAACTACGTCAACCCCGAGTATCCTGAGAAGCTACAACGCAGCCACCCACCTAGAAAACAGATATTATATCACATTTGCAGGGATTACCACCCTAGTGTGATGGCCAAACAATAGATTTATGAGCAAAGCTTGGCAAACAAATTGTTGTGTTGTGATAAATCTAAGAATAGAACAGGCTTGGATTACTGTGTATTGTGATAACAGCTAAAAATAGAACAGAGTTGGTAAACAAATCTGTTATGCAATTGTGATAAGGACAAAAATAGAAGCTAGATGTAATATAATCAAGACCCTGATATACAATCAAAACAATCTCAAGCCCACAGCACAACAACAATACACCCCTTATTCCAAGGGAAAGGGAGGGGCCCCTCTCCATTGAAGGCAAATACAATCAGGGTGATATAATAGATAAGCCTAAGATTAAGAAGAAAAGGCCCTATTACACCAGCACACAGTTACCCCCCTCCCTCACAGGGGGAACGGACGGAGTTACCCCCGTCCCCTCACGCGCTTCCCCCTTCCTACCCACACTAGACTAAGTCCGTCTGTAGTGTGGAGCTAGCGATCGGATACACAGAGCGCCATTCACGGGTAGCGCAACAGAGTGCGGAAAATATCATAAATCCAACGGACGAAGCGGACCAATGAGAGAGCGAGTTGAGGGGTGAGAGCGCGTTTTCCCCGTGTGCGCGGATTTGACGGCGCGAACGCGCGTTACAAGGACAGGAGATTCCACGCACACACACACACACACACACACACACACTCACACCGGAGCGGAGCTACTCCATAGCATTTAACAGGGGAATTTTTAGCAAATAAAGAATTGCAAGTTTCTTTCCTTCTAGCTCTAGTGTGATAAGGGAAAACCCAATCAGTTCCTGACAGCAGTTCAGACCCTCAACATCTATCTACCTCTACCAGCCTACCCTACAACCTCAACACCTAACTAGTGATAAGTACAGCTAAGTTATATCTTTGTAACTAAACTCCCAACCTAGTGATACAAACAGTGTTGGCTGTTAGGCTAGGAAGCCTCAAGTGACAAACCATTCAATTTTAGTACTGTATAACTTTGTGCCCGCCGTTTCACCGTTGACCCAATGGACCAGCATCAAGCCCCAGGAGGTGACCAAGCCCCAGGATGGCTCCAGGATGACCCTCAGCCGGCCCCAGCCGAGTACCGCAAGCTGATGCTGAGCAATCTGCCGGAGTTTAGAGGGCCGCCCAAGCAATCCTGGTCGGCACATATCCGCAGACTTGAGATGTCATGGGCGGCTTACCGCGTGCCACCTCATGATTCCCTCAACCGCCGCAACGCCCTACTACTGTCACTGGTAGGGCAAGCGGCGGAAATGGCGTCCCATCTGTTTGGCGAGGCAGGCCAAGCCTTGACCTACGAACAGGTCAAGACCGAGTGTGAGTTGCTATTTCGCCCTGCTTTTGAATCCCAAACGCTTAAACAAGCGTTTAGGGATTACAAGCAACACTCGACAGAACCTATACAAGCGTACATATCAACTAAGTGCGCCTTGTATAGGGACGCCTACAACCATGAGGATCTTGAGTTGTTGGTGGACGAATTAAATCGTGGAATTCGTAACGCCAACGTAAAACGCCTCATGATGAACCATGAAATTACGAGTGTACCTGAGTACACTCGTAAGGCCATGTTCACCGTGACCATGGTTACTAAGCAGCTGAAGGAAGGTGTGTGCTTAGTGGACTCGACCGACGGGCTGACTGGATCTGCCTGCATCCAGTTGCCCCAATATGACGAGTCGGAGCCAATGGAGATTGGCTCCTTGGCTCCGGGTCTCCACCAGATGGGGAAGGTTGCTCCAGATGACAAGGTTCCAGGCCGCTGCTACCGCTGCCAGGGGAGAGGCCACCGAGCTCGAGACTGCCCAACGCCTGTGGAAGTTAGCCTAGAGGAGAGACGCACCCAGCCACGCCGTGACCGTTCTGCCAAGTGTGAGCGTTGCCACTATGACGGTCACACGGCGGCTGATTGTAGAGCCGACTGGGCCCAGGTAGCCAGCCGCAGGCGCACCGCCGACAAGGGTGCCCCTCCAGGGAAGCCCAGCAGAGTGGCCCATATGGAAGGGAGCGCGCCCCCAGCACCACCACAGCAAGCAGCCGCCCCCAGAGCTGCGGACCGAGCCGATGGGATGCCGCAGTTTGGGACTGTCCCAGCTAGGATCAATGTACTGGGCGGCGCAGCTGAACCCAACCGGGTTGGCCTAGGCTTCAGTCTTAACCATCTGGGGCCAGAGCTGATACAGCCCAACAACATAGCCGAGCCAGAGGTGCTGAGGCCCCAGCCTTTTAGCCTCAACATGATGGAACCTGCCCGACTGAGCCTACCCAGCAAGAGTGGAGGGGCGCTGCCCAGCGTCCCTGAGACGGTGTATGGGGAGGCCCTGGCAGCCGCTGAACGAGAGAGGCAGGAGGTGCTAGCCAGCACCTCTGCATCGATGTATGGGACGCCACCCGGCGTCGCCACCTGGGATGATGGGGGGGTGCTATCCAGCGCCTCCCACCTGGTGCCTGGGGCGACAACCGTCGCCGCCACCGAGATACCTGGATCCTGGAACAAGCCAGCCTCCAACCTGATGTCTGGGGCGACAACCGTCGCCGCCACCGAGAGACCTGAGTCCTGGAACGAGCCAGCGGTCCCAGAGGAAGGGGTGACACCCGTCACCCCCAGTCAGCCAGCGCCACCAGCCTGCAGGGAGAGCCCAGCTACATGCCAGCCAGCGCCACCAACCTGCAGGGAGAGTCCAGCTACATGCCATCCAGAGCCCCCTGCCAGCCAAGGGAACCCAGCTGCTCAACATCAGGATAAGTTGAATTTGTTAAATGTGTTGTATCCAAAATATTGTAAACACCCAGCCTTGCCTGTGCCCCCTGCACCTGAGGCTGGGGAGATTGAAATTTGGGAAAATAAGGACTTGCCTGTGCCACATGCACCTGAGTTCCTAGGGCAGGGGAGGGCAGTGAGTAAGGGCGAGCCTGTGCCACATGCACTTCAGCCCCATGCCACTGGGCATGCCTTGGACAAGGGAAGGGAGCACTTAGGGCTAGGGGAGCAGACACCCAGGCAAGTGCCAGTCGCTTGCCAGTCTGTCATTGGGGAGGGTATCGGGGTGCCTCGGCCGCATACAGATAACGCTCAATGGAAATTTGTATCTAGCCAGGAGCAGCCCAGCCGTGTCCAGCCCCAAGAAGCAGCCGTGACCAGAGCTGAAGATCCCCAGCCGCGTGTACAAGGAAGATGGTTACCTGGAAGCCTCTCCCATTGGTGGATGGTCCTGTGGGGCCTCCTGCTGGCAGCCGTGTGGCCTACAACCAGCTACGTCCTGGTGGGGTGGGACTGTGCCAACCCCACCCATGTCACGTCTTACAATAAAGAAAAGATGTGTGACACGGAGCCCCTACACCAGGAGGTGCCCCTGGGCCATGAAGTACACGTCCTGCAGCAAGTCAAGGTGAGGGAAACCACTGGGTTCAGCTGTCAGCTCACCGTGTCCCAGTGGACATTCAGGTGTGGGGTATGGGGTCACCTCAAGGTGACCTCGGTCCCCACCCTCATGAGGCCAACCAAGATAGACCCAGAAGCGTGCCGAGACCTGGCCAGGAACCGAGTATACACGTTGCCAGGCAAGACCCAGCCACTGACGTTCCAGCTGAACCACCCCCTGTTCTTCACCATCGACATGGTGGGCGCCCTCGTCAACAGCCCCGAGGGGGTGGGTTGCGAGGGGGAGGACGTCCACTTTGAGGGCCAGCTATACCGCAACGAATTAGTGCTCCAGGAGCGGCGGCTGCTGGTCAAGGAGGAGACCTATGTGGTGGAGGATGGACGGGTGGAGTCCCAGTCTGACCACCTGACCCTAGAGTGTCCCCATTCTGAGCTGTCCTGCATCACTGGGGAAGCAACCTACGTGTGGGACCACCTGGGAAGAGATTGCCCCTTGAGGCTGATCCGCAGCCTCCAGCCCAGCCTGGTGATGGATGCATATCTGGTTGACCATCAGGCCCAGTTTTTCATCAACATGACCAACCCCACCTCGATTGTGAACTGCGACTTCGAGGCCCATGCCACCAACCATCCAGCGTTGTTCGTGGCAGCTGACCCAGCCGCGGCTGCGCTGCCCAGAGTGTCGGCCAGGGATGTTGACGTTCCCCTTCAAGCACAGATCCATGCAGGTTATATTGGGTTTACCCTGGAAACGCGCATGAAAAGCACTGCAGCAGAAGAAGTAGCGGCCAACTGCTGGAAGCTCCAGCAACTAGATCCGGCCCACCCGGTGCGTGTCCAGGGGAGCACGTTCTCGGTACTGAGGGGAGACATCCTGCTGCAGCTGACCTGCCAAAGGCACAAGTACGTTGTCCGCGAACACAAGGAGTGTTGGGACAAAGTGCCAGTAGAGCCCACAGGTTTTGTAGACGCTGTGACACGGGTATACAGTGAGCACGCCACCAAGATTCCCTGCTCCTCCACTTACCCCCTGACTGTGCACGCGGAGGAAGGCTGGATAGAGTTAACCCCTGCTCCCAAGAAGAGGCCACCCCCGCTGGATACGCCTAAGCAGTTGTTGACAGAACCCTTAGATGACTTCAGTTCCGGTGGTTTGTATTCGCAGGCTGAGTTGAACGACTGGCAACAACTGCTGGCGTTCCCAGCATACAAGAGTGCCATGCTGACCGGCCTATCCTATGGCTCCTGCGTTCAGCAAGGCAGCTGTTCGGCCACAGGAGACCATGGGATAGTGTCCTACAACATTGACCGACTGGCGGAGGAAGGAGAGGCAGCCCTGGATGTCTGGGCAGGATTTAGACAAGCCATCCACGAGTGGGGAGATGGCGCAGCCATACTGTGCTTGCTGTTGTTGATCCTCAAACTGCTGGGGGACCTAACCATCATTTCTCTGGCAGCAGCACAGGGAGGAGTCCGGGCAGCCCTGAATGCGATATCACAAGTGTTCCTGTACCATCCAGATTTATATAGGAAAGCGCTGGCTAGAGCCAGGCTCAACCATGCCAAGTCCCGGGACTTTTCAGTGGACTGGGATGCCATTCCCATCGGCAGGGAAGCAGCCGAGGAAATGGTGTCTATGAAATCAACTGACAGCGGGCATGACCGCCCAGGTAGGCCAGGACCGCCCTCTGGCAGACCCCGCGGCCCTTCAGGAGGACAGGCCGCTGCTCAGACAATCAACCTGGCAGCCAGTGCCCCAGCCGCTGCCAACAACAACCAGCAGGCCCCACTGCTGACTGTTCCAGCAACAACTGTGCCACCAGCAAACCTGATACCTGCCGGCGCTGACCAACGTATCCAACCCAAGTCAGCCTCTGCCTTCTATCCCACATTGGGAGCCCATCAACCCTAAGAAGATACTCACCACTAGGATTCCATTGAATCATTATCGTTTGTATATATTTTAGCCCTAAGGAGCGGGCCGAAGGCCTCAACCACTGTCGGAAGTCTGGTAGGGAAACCACCTCCCAGCCTTCCGAGGGGAGAGTTGTGGTATTCGGCAACCGTGAGCCATGTCTATGGCACCCCTGATCTGGGGTTCGGTGGAGGGTCAATGGCCCTCCCCCGAGTCCTGGGGAAGGGGTCTAGTGACCCCCTCCCTACGCTTAGAATTAATGATTGAATCTGTCATGTTTATTATGGTTAACTGTATTCTTAATTCTCCCCCACCCTTTCCAGGGATGGGGGAATCATTATTGCCCAAACTGACCATTGTATATGTATTATTTATGCTTTTATGTTATGATTATTTATTCCTATCCATGTAATTATTGTTTGTTGTATATAGCTTCAGTATCTCTTAACCCTTCAATAAAGTGACAACTGAAAATAGATGTTGATCATTATCTAGTGAAAGCTAGAGAAGCGTAGCTTCTCTATAGTAAGGTGTCCACGTCTGTCACACTGCCGTGATCTAATTGAACTCCGGTGTCTGCCATTTATCCTCGGCGGATACCACACCTACAGTATAAATGAATATGAATTATTTTGCCTATTGAAGCTTTTAAATGTTGGGAGAAAAAAAGGTTTGTAGATTGATTAAACCGCTATTTCCTTCTTCATACATGATATTATATTCACTGTTTTATTAAACTTAAAACAGTAGGATTTTTTAATCAACCATTAAAAAAGATTAAATGTGTTTCTTTAAGATCAAGAAATTTCTTTCTGCAAAAACGGCAAAGCCTTTTTTCTAATGGGTGGGTGGTAAATACTCTTCGAATTTGTCCCGCCCCCCCCCCCCCCCCCAAAATAAAAATTTAAAACATGGACTCAGGGTAGTGTAAAACCCCACATTTATTTGAAAAAATTGTAAAATGCATCAAAATATTTTAATGTTTTAAAAATTTGAAGCACTCTTTAATCCCAAATAGAGGCAAGTTCCGGGGGGTTTAGACCACAAGGGGGGTGCTATTCCATTTTTTGATTTTCATAGAATAATTGATCTTTGTTAATTTATAGGCAGCCCTGACATTCGCAGGCTTTAATCTTAATTTTTTTTAGTATAATATCCGGGGGAAAATGTCTATAATACGATGCGATAAATAGCTATTACATACCTTGCAAGAGGAGAAAGAAGAGAGAATATAAGCTCATTTTGCTGCCGTTTTGATAAACCCAAAAATTCATCAGAATTAAAAACGTTTGACATTTTAAAATTTCTGAAAGAAAAACAAAGCCATTAAAAGTAAAAAAAGATATGTTGCCTACAAATTTTCCGCCAGTAATTATATCATACAAAACATGGTTGTCAAAAAAGTTAAAAATCAACATGTTTCAAATTACAATGTTTGATATTGATAAGACAATTCTTAAATGCTCAAATTTATAGACAGACGAACGAAAGAAAAGACCCTTATGATTAAAAAGCTCCGCTTTTGATAAACGAAGAAAAGTACGGATTTTGAAAAATAACATAATATCTTACCAAAAGTATCAAATAATCTCTTAAAAAACTCATTAAATTAATCACACCACATTAAAATCATCTAAAAATGGTTGACTTTGATTTTAAAATATTAATGGGTCTGTTAGGTCTTCATGTAGCGCAACAATAACATATTTTTTACAATAAATTAAGGATGACAACATCCATAAAAGCGAAGCTGTGAAACGTTAGGATAAACGAACATTTACACTTGTTGAGTGTCAGAACTGAGTGAGCAGAATACAAATTTTAACAAAAATGTAAGTAGTTTTTTTTGCCAAACTGCTTAAATACAGGACACTGTTTTAGGACATTTTTACAGTTTTTAGGACTTGATTATAGAGATGCTTCGCATATAACATTGTACCTTGTTGTTTTAGGAGTCAGTGTTTTCTACTTTAACGGACGTATGAACGGTCATTTCTTAGTTATAGATAAGCGTTGCTTTCAATAATAGTTTTGTTTTGATACAGAGAGTGTTAAAGAAAAAAGACAATTATACAAAACCTTAATGAATATAAGCTTTTATATTTTATAGATAAATGAAAAGAAATTATCTGGTTTTGTGCCCTGACACATCAAAAAAGATAGTTTTTTTTAGCAAAGATTCTCTACATTCTATACATTTTCAGGGATCTAAAGGGATAAGACAATGGCAGATAAATTTATGAACATCTCAAGAGTGGTACACAAAATTACCCCTTCATTGGATTACAATTAGTAGTAGAAACGTTTGCACACTCAACTCAATGCACCAACAAATCAAAATTCAATAAAAATTCCCAAAAGTTGTTAAGCCAACGAATTGGAAAATGTTATTTTAAAACAATGTGTGGACTAGTATAACAAACAGCCCATTGTCCCCTACCTCTCTTGTAAAATACAAAGACGAAAGAGGTTAGCGAGATCTTAAGATGCACACGGATGAACAGAGAGACAGACATTTATCGTAATTTTTTCCTTAATCACTAGCTGTACGCTTTAAAAAAAAAATATATGTTGTTTTTTATGGATATAATATTCCTTGTTCAAAAACAGTATGCTTATATAACTAAATAGTTTTGATCTATTATATTCTAAGCCTATGAATTAAATGAACTGTATTCTTTGAAAGTCCTTAAAATATTATGGTATTTTTGGCGAAAGCCTAAAGAAAGGATTTTGACATCCCCCTTGTGATTTTTAGACCTTATTTAAAAAATAAACAAGGATGACAACATCCATAAGTAGCGAAGCAGAAAAAATATGTATAAGAATTTAAAGATTAGTTGTCAAAAGCATGTATATTAGGGAAAAAATCACGAAACCTTTTTAACATTTGTTTTTAATTTCTTGATATTTATATTTCAGTACTATGACTAACAGACTGCCAGTCAAAATAAATGGATGCTCAAAACAACGGAAAATTTAATTTTGATATTTTTAACTACAAAAATTTAAAAAATCGGACCATAAACACCAAAGATATGAGGAAAAATGTGAAAAATATGAAAATAGCCAAAAACCTGCAAAAAGGCAGTCTGACCGCCATTGATGTTTTCTTGAAACGACAGGAAATTAAATTTTGATATCTATAACTGAAAAACTTTGGAAATCGGACCATAAACACCAATGGAGAAAAATGGAGAAAAATGTGAAAAATACAAAAATAGCCTAAAACCTGCTTAAAGGCAGTCTGACCGTCATAATTGTTTTATTGAAAAGACAGGAAACTTAATTTTGATACTATGACTGAAAAAATTTTTGGAAATCGGACCATAAACACCAAAGATATGGACAAAAATGTGAAAAATACAAAAATAGCCTAAAACCTGCTAAAAAGCGGTCTAACCGCCATTGATGTTTTATAGTTAATTGTGCTCCTTAATAATGAGAATGTTGTCAAAAAATTTCAGCCTTTTATCTTTTATAGGAGCCGAGAAAATCACGTTTCCCCCAAACTAAGACAGACGGACAGAGGGACATACAGACAGACGGACATTGCAAGTTATAGAGTAGCTTCGCTACTAAAAAATAGTGGGGCGGTTAGAATTAAACTAAAAGGGTTGTATACGGCCTTCAACCACTGCGAACGCGAACTAAAAATTGTATAAAATTTTTCATCTCTTGAGATTCATTAAGCCATATCTTTTAACTTTCTGTTTAAGGAATAATGATTTCAAGCCTCATTGTTATCTCTTTAATATTAGAATAGTTATTTCTCGCATCGTATTATAAACAACTTTCCACGGTTATAGAATGTAAAATTATTAGATTAAAACCAGTTTTTTTTAGCCCCAAGGTGCCAAATCGATGAGAACCAGTTCTTATCTACCGGATTCGAATGAATACGAAAAAAAAATATTTCAACATTTGAAAATAATATAACGATAATTATATCAAAATAGTTATAGTAAACCTCGTTTTGAATAACTTAACTGATTAAGCTTTGGTTAGGAAAGATAAATATATAACCAAGAAAGGTTTTTGTATAATTCATTATCAAATCTAAGTAATAGATGACTGTAGGTTTTTTTTCTGCAGCTTAAAAGCAGTCAAAGAGCAGACAGACTACAATTGCTTAAATATGCCTAGTGTTAATGGAAATCTACACAGAAAATTGACGTTTATCTTTAATAGCAATTGAATTAAAGATAAATCCAAAGGTCTTTCTTTGATATCTGTCTTCCTTGTAACAAAATTGTTTAAGAAAGAGAAATTCTTTTTTTTATTTGTAAAATAAAAATTTCTCATACAGCATCAAATTACAAAACTTTAGTGTTTCATCATTCATATATAATCTAAACAGAAATCCAACAGAAACTTAATTTCATATGAAAAAAAACACAATCAAGAAAATAGAAGCGAAGCTGTGTATAATCATAGGCAAAGTAAACTGAATTTGAATTTGGTTTATTCGTTTATATATACTAACATCAGGGAGTAAGGGAGGGGACAATGGATCGAATATTCAATTATTATAGGTTTTAAACCTTGGGTACTAGCTCAACGTGTTTTTGAAGGATTTAGCAAGATTTTGGGGACTTTGGGTACTAACTCGCATCTGCCGCTGAATTTGTTATGATCCTACAATTTCTAGCAGACAAAAAAATATATATTTAATAAAATTATTGCGGCTGGTTCTAACCAATAATATTTTCATTCTATATGTCATTCTATGTATAGAAACTCTACTGTGATATTTATGTAATAAACAATATAAGACCAATCTTAAATTTAGGTGGCAGTTAATAATTTGAAGAAGTTTTAAGGGCGATTTTTTCTAGTGATTAATTACAGAATGTTTACTACATTGTGATGTAATGGTAAACTAACTTTCAATTAATTCCTTTAGAACTATTTTTTTTTAAAATTATTTTACCATTACAACTCTTTTTCCTATATTCTGGATATATCTGGTTTTCATTGCCTTTCAGTGAAAACTCTTAAACTGAATTAATTTCCATTGTTTCCTCCCTTACTCCCTGTACTAACAATCTTTTTTTTGTCTAATAGGAATTATAAATTCTGCCAGGTTTTCAAAATTTCAAGCATTACTTATTTAAAGACAGAATTCTTCGGGAAGTCTTTACTCTTTACATGTCTGTGTGTTTTTTTTTAGTGCATCAACAGATATTGTTAACTGATGAACTTATAAGATTCTCCATTACAGTGTAGCTTCTCATAAGTCTTGGGAAGATTTAAAACAATTTGAGGGAGGTGTCAACCATTTTCTCAAGATTAATCGCCCCTTAAAAAATGACCCATAATTTTTTTTAAAAACCAAAATAGAAAATTGTGGGGGTCAACTATCCACTACCCCCCCCCCCCCAAGTGTCACTAAAGGCACTAGTTAAACATAAAAGATAGGCCTGTGTTGATTAATTAATCCAATACTTTTACTATTTTTACCCCACTGTGCAAGCAATATATTACAATTTTAATCCCAAAGTTTATTCTTTGTTTATTTAGTCTTTCTCTCTGCTCCCAGGGTGGAGAGGGACATTGGGTTGTTTTTTTACACTAGTCCCCAAAGTTTTATAATACCGTTTTCTAAATAGTTGGCTTAACAACTTTGGGGGCTTTTATTGATTTATGATAGGCTGGTTCATTAAATCGAGCAGCAATACGTGCCAACTACTAATTGTAATCTATTGAAGGGATAATTTTGTGTATCATCATTTTGGATGTACATGACTATATCGGCTATTGTTCTTTGTCTTATCCCTTTGCATCCCTGCTCACCGCCGCTCTCTTTCAATAAAACTAAATTATATACGTGCAATATAAACAAATAATTTTTTGTAGGGAAGCTACTCTATAATTGACTTTGTTTGTAAGTCCGCAAGTCTATAATGCTATGTAGAAAAAGTTATTTTCTCGGCAGCTGATTAAGATATACGAACATAGATGAATATCCAGTATATAATTTATTTGGTTTAAGTTATACAGAGATCAGGAATATAGCGTGAAATAGTACTGACAGTTTTAGAATATTTTGATTGTTGAGAATAATTTAAATCCCTATATGGACATAGATTTTCACACAACCCCCCAACTCTCTTCAAATTTTTACTATTAAATGATTCATTGCTTTCAGACACAAGTTCTTTCTTGTTATCTTTCTAATAAAAACTTAATATATACATTACATACACAGAAAGAAATTTTAAACAAAGTTTTATGTGCAAAAAGATGAAAAATAGGACAATTCAGTTTGTTCTTATTGTTACAAATGTATAAAGAAAATTACCAAATTGTATGATATCTAACAAGGATGAAAACATCTACAAAAGCAAGGATTAAGAAATTACAAGGTCAGACAAACCAACATTAACAAATTTTTAAAAATATACTTTTCCCTCACTCCCTGCATAATCGCACCCTTTCTCCCTGCAGAATTCACATGGTCCTCTTCCTTTTTGCAAAAAAAAATATCCCCTTCCTTCTTGCAGAAGACATAGTCCTCTTCCTACCTGCAGAAAACATAATCCCCTTCCTTCCTGCAAAAAACATAATTACCTTCCTTTCTGCAAAAAACATAATCCCCTTCCTTCCTGTAGAAAACATAGTCCCCTCTCTTCCTGCAGAAAATATAGTCAACTTCCTTTCTGCAGAAAACATAATCTCCTTCCTTCTTGCAGAAAACATAATCCCCTTCCTTCCTGCAGAAAGCATAACCCCTTTATTCCTGCATAAAATATTGTCTCTGTCCTTCCTGCAAAAAACATTTACCCCTTCCTTACTGCAGAAAACATGGTACCCTTACTTCCTGCAGAAAACATATTTAACTACCTTCCTGCAGAAAACATAATCCCCCCCCCCCCTTCCTGCAGAAAACATAATCCCCCCCCCCCTTCCTGCAGAAAACATAATCCCCTTCCTATCTGCAAAAAACATAATTCCCTTCCTTCCTGCAAAAAACATAATTCCCTTCCTTCCTGCAAAAAACATATAACTTTTTATTCCTAAAGAAAATATTGTTCCTTTCCTCCCTGCAGAAAACATTTACCCCTTCCTTACTGCAGAAAATATTATCCCCTTATTCCCTGCAGAAAATATTGTCTCCTTCCCTCCTGCAGAAAACATTGTAACTTCAACCCTGCAGTGAAATTGTCCTCTTTCTCCCTGCAGAATAAACATGATCGCTTGTTTCCAGCAGAAATCATTGCAGAATACACATGATCCTCTTCTTCCTTGCAGAAAACATAATCCCCTTCCTTCCTGTAGAAAACATAATCGACTTCCATCCTGTAGAAAACATAATCCCCTTTCTTCCTGTAGAAAACATAGTCAACTTTCTTCCTGCAGAAAACATAATCCCCTTCCTTCCTGCAGAAAACATAATCCCCTTCCTTCCTGTAGAAAATATAATCCCCTTCCTTCCTGTAAAAAACATAGTCCCCTTTCTTCCTGCTGAAAACATAATCTCCTTCCTTCTTGCAGAAAACAAAATCCCCTTCCTTCCTGCAAAAAACATAGTCAATTTCCTTCCTGAAGAAAACATAACCCCTTCATTTCTGCATAAAATATTGTCTCCTTACTCTTTGTTGAAAACACATTGTCCCCTTCTCTCCTGCAGAAAATATGGTCCTTTTCCTTCCTGGAGAAAAAATTGATCCCTTCACTCCTGCAAAACTTATTGTCCCCTTTCCTATAGAAAACATTGAAACCCTTTCTCTATGCAAAATATATTGTCTCTTTTTTCCTGTAGAAAACAATGTAACCCTTTCTCCCTGCAAAATTAAATGTCTAATTCTTTCTACAGAAAACATTATTACCCTTTCTCCAAGCAAAAATTATTTTCTCCTTCCTTCCTGTAGAAATCAGATCCCTTCTTCCCTGCAGTAAACAATGTCCCCTTCCTCCCTGCAGAAAT